>NC_136003.1:28138884-28438884 GCF_048128805.1 Centroberyx gerrardi
ACACGCACACTCAAGCACACATGCAAATACAAACATGCATCTATGCACTCACTCACTCATTCACACACTCGCTCAGTCATTCACTCGCTCACTAACACACACTCACACTCATTCTCTCCCTCAGATAACATAACTGTCAGACAACGTAATAACTTGTCAAAATGTAATAAAATGTCTCTCTAAATGGGTCGAAAGTGTATTAAAACCTATTTATGTAATAAATTGCCAAATACTGAAATGTACTAGGATCCTCAGACTGATATTGTGAAACTTGAAAAAAGTTTCACAGCTTATAACATCATAATTGCCGGCTAATGTCTTACATTATCAGGAAAAGTTATTACACTATCAGGTTTTATTACATTTTTGATTATTAAATTTAGAGGGACTCTTTATTATGTTTTGACAAATTATGTCATTATCTGGCAGTTATTACATTATCAGCTGCTGCACTCACTCATTCACACACTTACACACACACACACACACACACACACACACACACACACACACACACACTGTTCCCATTCATATCAGGAGACTCTTCTTCTCTTGCCACTGCAGTCGGTGTGTTTTAACAAAAGCTCTGTTTCATTCCTGCAGGGTTCATCAGCACCTGTGGCAGCAGTGAGTTGAGTGATCCAGCTTCAGCCCGACCGGCTTTACCTGTACATGGAGACCCCCAGCTGGGCAGGTCAGTCCCTCAAAAAAAAACAAAAAAAAAAAAACCTCTGCATATCCTGAACGATGTGATACCTTCTGCATGTGTCTTACACTACGATCACACCCACACTTGGTTTTCTTTGATCCGAACCATTGTGAAAAAGCTTCCTTTGTTAAGTGTTTGTATTTGGCTCTTTATTAGGTCAACACTACTCAATTACAAGCCAACCAGGGCTTGTAAACAAAAGTCACATTGACTCACAAGTAGCGCTTTTATTGGACAGTTTGGTTAATCTGTCCCATCCCACCAGGTCAGAGATCTGGGCAGTGGGGGAGTCTGAACAAATCTGATTGCAGTCCATGGTGGACTTGTCTTACCTTCTCTTGTGTTCATACCAGAGAAGAACACATGAAGAAGTAGCTGAATATGAGCATCAGTCACATGTCGGCATCCGTCTCCTTGTACCCATAAACCTTTGTGTTTTGGGGTTGTTTCTTGTGGTTGGTTCAGATTGCGTTCTCACTCCAACAAACCGCACCCATGATTCTCTTTTTCAAGCGTCCTGGTTTGGTTTTTTTGTGTCACCCGAGTTCGAATGGCATCGTCCTCACCTGGCCAAACAAACCAAACTAAAGTTCTAAATGCTCCAGAGTCTGAATAAAGCTCTCCGAACATGCTCGGTGTGAACGTGGCCCTTACTGTAATAAAGGCTATGTATGCGGTCCTTACTCTCCCCTATCCAGCCATATTGCGCTAATGTGAGGTGGTCAAGTAGCGGAAGACTAGAGCGAGGCTCTTATCCATATGCCTGAGAGCCCAGGAGCCGGTGTGATCTCTCCCCAGATGGAGCCCTCTGTCTCCCTGCCCGTCCTCTGAGGAGCCATATAGCAGGTGGCAGCGAGGATCAATGGGCCTCCGCCATTACCTCCTCTCCACTTCACAACTCCAGCCTGGTCTCCGGTGGGGGGGGGGGGGGCCCACGGGGCGCGCGGCGTGTCTCGCCGCGGCATACCGGGAGAAATAGGGACGTTTTCCATTAGTCTAATTGCTTGGTTATAGTTCTATATTATTGCCGTGATCACCACTGTGGTTTGGTAATGATGGACCTCCCGTGCCCCCACGTATAGCTGGTGGGTGTTATGTCTCCCCCGTCACCCCCCATTGAAAGCCAACTCCGCTGACAGCGGGTGTAGGAGGCGAGAGTGAACTTAACGCTCGTAAGGAAAAAGGAGGATAAACAGCTCCCCCCAAAAAAACAGATCTTCAAATGTTTTGATGTAAGAGTTTAATCAAATAGCCTCATCTATTTACATTCTCAACAGGTGCAACATTTGGTTGATTTATGGAATAAACAGTGGAGTTCTAGTGCTTGTTCATTTGCCTCTGCTAAAAACTGGCAATATGGGGCTAATTTGCAATAATTTGCTGCCGCTGTGGCCACTGGTTAAGAATGTTTATATAATCATGATATAATAAGAAAAATGAAAATGAGTTTTTCATGCAGTTCAGGCCCTGTCGAACGCAGCTCATGGACTCACTAAATGATAATTACATTCCTCAAGCACAATATTACATTCTCACCCTCTCGCGTGGACCTTGTGCACGGCGAGTGGGGGGGGGGGGGGGGGGGGACGGGACGTTATTTTCCGACATTTATGACCCGGTATTATTCCCCACATCTGAGCTCTCTCAGTACAGTAGAAGGTTCTCCCCCTATCAGCGATTACACAAGATGTCTTCCATCAGTCAGCAGATGAGATGAGGATTATAATGAGTTCATTTACCCTCAAAGACTCTGCCTTTTTTTCTTTGTATTTAGAATATCTCATTTGCATAGTCTCACATGATCTAGACAATGGGAGGCTTAGCGAGGCCTCTTTTAAGCTGGTGGTGGGCTAACCGGTGCTGAATATTTCACTCCGGCTGACCTGTAGGACTCCCTCGCAAATAAGCCTGTTTCCTGCTCCGGCTTCCCTCACATAGGATTGTTACGGCCATGCTGATTATCTCAGCTCGCATTCCTCTATAGAAGGGAGAAAATCCTTGGCCGTGATTTTTTTCTTTTCTTTTCTTTTCTTTTTTTTACACAGGTGTGGGTATTGATCTTTGCCTTTGCTGCAGGGGAGTCCGTTCACTTAAAAGGCCCACTGATGTAGCAGAGCTTATTAAACAAATAGGCCAAAAGAACAAGGCCACAATCGCTTTGAATCATAGAGGAGGTTGCCCGTCTCAAAGCACCACCGTATCAAATATGAAACGCTCTGCTAACAAGGTGTGTAATCTATTTTAATCAGATCATATTTTATGAAACAAGGAGAAGGTTGAACTTAAGTAAGAGAGAAAGATGGGGATTCTGGGGTGCATTGTATTTTGAAATTGAATGTGACGGCCGGGGACCATGACTTGATTTTACATGCATGGCTTTATAATGAAGCCATGCCAAATGGTCAGTTATGGTTAACTTTAGGGGAGCTGGAGACCGGCTGTAATGGGAGGCTAATTCAGGGCCCATAATGCCTCGAGAGCCTATAGAGCGGAGCTGGAATATGTCGAGAGATCTGCATTACAGGCTTTGGGGCTGAAGTAAAGGTCTGTATTTGTCTACAAATTGCTGGGTTACCTGAGGATATTATAGGGTCAATAGCAGCGCACCGTATATTCACAGTGTACACAGACGCTGTCACAGACATAAATACAATACGGGACCTTACACACACACACACACACACACACGAAGACATGCTAACACGCGCAAATCAAGTGTCGTGACGGTCGGCAGGAGTGGGAAGGGAATGACTTCATGTTGTCATCGCAATTCAGGCCATGATCCTTTTTATATATCTTACACTGGCTGGGCTCATAGGCTAGTGTTTTCAATCACTGTTTTTTTTTTTTTTTTTTTTTTTTTTTTTGTTCCGCTCGAGCCATAAATTGTTTCTGATCCTGTGACACTAGACTTGGTTATGAATATATGAATATATATACACTCCGAAGACCCCAGGAAGCTCCACTAGTCAGACAAGGTAATGGATAGAGAGAGATTATATACTACTGTAGGAGTTGCCACTTAGAACTGCTGGGTAGAGACTAGCAGAAAAAGCCTCCTATTGACACGGCCGTGAGGGTAGCAAACAAAGTAATTCCCCTGATTTCAGCCGTCGTAATGAAACAAAAAAAAGACATCTATCACCAAATGTCTGTCAGCGGCACTACAAGTCCGTTAAGGGCTGTATTTCAAAACCGAAATGACAGCATTATATCTTTCCCTCCTCTTCTTTTTCCTCTTTTCTCTGCAGCCTTTCCCTCCCTCTGCTCAAAAAAAAAAAAAAAAGAAAAAGAAAAGCCTCTTGTGTTATGGTAACTACTCCAGATTTTTACATTTTTGCAGCCGTTCGGGGGCCCCTGTGTGTTGCCAGGGACACTTCGGCTCCTCCACCTCCACCTCCACCTCCACCTCAGTGGGGAACGGGAGGCAGGAGGAGGAGGAGGAGGAGCAGAAGGAGGAAGAGGAGGGGGTGCCTGCGTCTTTAAAAGCTAGATGGAGTGAGGGA
This sequence comes from Centroberyx gerrardi, assembly GCF_048128805.1. Classification (NCBI taxonomy): domain Eukaryota; kingdom Metazoa; phylum Chordata; class Actinopteri; order Beryciformes; family Berycidae; genus Centroberyx; species Centroberyx gerrardi. The sequence continues at coordinate 28,143,100 of NC_136003.1, forward strand.
GCGGGGCGGACGGGTGGCTGGCAGGATTGTGCTGACGGCAGGGCTTTGGTTCAGAGCATGCCCATTAGAGGGAGCCATAAATCCTGGGCTCTCCGGGCCGGGCTGTGTCAGCAGTCCACTGAATGAATTGATTTTAAACGCCACCGGAAAAAAAAAAGAGAAAGTGCAGGAGAGAGAGAGGGAAAGAGAGAGAGAGAGAGAGAGAGAGACTATTTAATTCACCCTCCGCCTCCCCCCCCCCCACCCACACACACACCCCCACCCACCACCCCTCTCTCAATTCAAGACTGTCGTTGAAAAGGGGAGGAGTGAAGTCTAGAAACACTGAAGCTGTCACCGGCAACGAGCCCGGGGCTACGCGGCCCCCACGCGTTTGATTTAAACGGGGAGGGGGGGGAAAACACACAAACCAAATACATAATCTCAAATTCCATACAGCATTTGTTCTCTCCCACCCCTCTAATTTTTCCTCTCAGCCTTCGCCTTTTATATCTCTCCGCAAGAGAAATGAGACATATCGTAAAAAAAAAAAAAAAAAAAAAAAAAAAAAACGCCGCCGCATTTGAAATTCAAATGTGTTGGATTTTGAAATTGATGTATGTGTTTATTCATTTACGAGCAGCATCCATGTGTGCATGCATTTATATATTATCAGCAGCAATGAAACGCTGCATAGAAGGCTGGGAGCCCGTCTCTGTTCCTGCCTTCTGCTGCGGGGGGCCATGGCATGTTCAGCATCACATAAAATATGTCCTCAAACAGACACGCGCTAAATTGTGCATGAGGACCAGTTTGATACCGTCATACTTTCTCATGTATAGACATATTTGCACTTACTTTCTGCTACACGCGCTTCTTTTTACACATGTACACATATTCCTGCATATTGTGAATTCACACTTGCCCACACAAATTCCTCCCCGCCATGCTCTTTGTTGCTGTGTGTCACTTTTCCAAGGGAGGTCATCCCCCTGCTGTGATGACCTGGGCGCCCCGCTGCGTGGTTACCTGTTGTCTTTTCTGTAGCTGTGGTGGTAGAGCGTGGGTGTGCTGCCCCCCCCCCCCCCCCCGCATGGCAGAGCGCTCCATGGAGAGCAGGCCAGCACCGACCCCCCACCCCATGTGAAACCCAACCGGCCAACTGGAATGGAAGGAGAGAGGTTCTGTTGGGGGAGGAAAAAGGAAAATGGGGGGGTGGGGGTGGGGGGTGGCGCTAGGCAGCGTCCTCTCTGGCTCATTACGCTGTTTAAAGAGCCGGCGCCTCCGAATCACCTGCCCAGCTCCACGCTTCAAATAAGCCCAGCCACGAGGGATCATACATCAACTTCTCCATCAGTCCCCCGGCTTCACTTTTTCACTATTCCCCTCCCGGACGCACCGCTCTCGCACACGCAACCCACATAGCGAGCGCGGAAAATGGACGGCGTCGCTTGTTGAATACCGATATCAACGCTTGGTACAAAAAGAATAATAAATGAGTTACAAAAGGCCCTTACGTTGTTACGTATGCGACCATGGATTTAATCGAATGCTTCCTATGGACTCGCAGCATCCGCGGCCCAGTTTTATGGCTTCATCCTTAACGCACGGCTTTTTCCTCATGTAAAAAGTACACTTTCTCATGCCTAATTACCCACGGGCCAAGGCATGAGGAGGACTCGCTACGTATTACTATACAGATTGCTAGGATATTTCACTTTGAAAAATGTCAAAGCACACAGGAGTAAGGGCTTGATTACAAGGAGTGGGGCACACAGCCTCTACATCTTCCTCCCCTCGTTTCAATTATGGCTGACTGGAGGCACGGCGCTGCCACCGTCCTCAAATAAAACTAAAATATGATAAAGCTGGAATATCAGGCCCGGGACTGATTGAAGCCTCGAGCCATGTAAGGCGCAGATACTTGGCACGTAATTACAACATTTGCCAATATTTTTTGACGGGGGGTTCAACGTGGATACGAGCGAGGGGGGGGGGAGGGAACAGTGGCATGAAGGCATGAACAGTGTTCATGACACATGATAAAAAGCACATTTCATTCTGCCTTCCCTGCGGATAACAGGAGACATGCCTGCACAGAGCCGCCGCAGCCCTCCTCTCTGTGAAAGTGTAGGATAGCAGTGTTATTTTTAAGTTGCAAGATCATTACTCATGTGTAAGATGCATGAGCTAAGAGGGGATCTGCTGTCATAACAGAGGACGGTGAGCACAGAGAGAGCAGAACAGAGCACGTCGTTTCCAGTTATATGTATCCTGAAAAAAAGCCATTCCTGTGTTTGAAATAAAGCCCCATGTTACGGCATCTCAACAATCCAGGCAGCCTTAAGCGAAATCCTAGGGACTTTTTTTTTTAAAATGGAGGACAGAGAGCTGTGCAATATGCCATATTCTTTATTCAGTGCATGTTTGCCCTTTTAAGCGTTGCCCTCCCCGACCCCCTACAGATGGAGGTGGTGTGTGATGCGGCCGCCTTCTCGCCATGACGCCCGGACAAGGTGGATCTCCTCTGGTGCCCGTGTCCCTCGGTGGCCTCCCCGCCCCGGGCGGCCGCGGCCCTGCCTCCTTTATGTCAGTGTTAATAACAGTCCAGCATGCTCACCACACTGTCAGTGCCATGCGGGGTCAACGCTCCGCAGATCTGGGCTTTCCAAGGAAATCCCAGCCAGCATGGTGCATGGTACACTGGGAGCATGGTAATGAATTTGAATTGGCAGAGGATTTCCTTAGCATGTTTTGATATTAGCCAATAATAGTCTGTGACTGGTCCAAGTGTTAAAGGCTTGACAAGCTACAGCTTATCAGAGAAGCAATTAAAAAACACATGTTTATGAGATATCCTTGTATTCATGTCAACTCTCATGTCAACAGAATCTCTTTATATTTCCTTTCATTATACAGTATAGCTGTGGGCTGCTACAAATTATTAAGTACTGGCTTGGCCATTGAAACAAAAATATTGTTAGTGTTCAGTGGTTTAAAAAAAAAAGAGATAATCTTCTACAAGAGTGCTGGGAAATATCTATTTAAAAAAACTTTGGAAGCTGTATCCTAACATTTTAGATTTTAGGTTAGGCAGCATTCAAAGAAGCATAGCTGCCTCATTTTTCCTGAAGTATATAATGCATTATTGAAGTACACGATACATTATTTTGTGGATTGAAGAACATAACACATCATTTTGTAGATCTGCTCTTGCTCATTATATGTGAAAAACCACTAAAACCTTCTACAGTTCACATGAGGCATGATACACTGGACACAGTCACTTGTGCTCTTCAGAGAACAACCTCCCGGTCCTTGATGCGTTTTATTATTATTATTTTTTTTTTCTCGGGACAGTTAAGGCAGCTCCAGTGCCTTCCTTTTGTGAAAGTGAAGGAGGAAATGTTTTGCAGAGGGGAGGGAAGAGCCTCCACAGCAGAATCAAGCTGGAAAAATGCCGCCCCCCCCCCCTTCGCTCGTCACACTGTGGGGGATTCAATCAAAAGTCTGCCCCTGTGACCTGTTCTCCGAGAAACAAACAGCCAGCGTAGTCTCCCAAGACCAAAGCCATCAGAGGAGGGCGGCTTGTGTACGAGCTAAACCGTGGCACCTTTCTGAAAGCCTCCATCATAGAAAAATTGCGAGTTGTCGCAGTGGAGAGTGACTAGCATGGCGGTACATTGATACATTGATGCGGTGAACGCCTCGGACAGTGCAGTGAAAGTGCTGAGGTCGAAATTAAGCTGTTATCTCTGGCATGTATCACTAGGGAGGCAAGAACCAGTGGTGCAAAGGCAGCAGCCTGTTTGCTTTACTGTTATTGCCTCTGCATGTCCGTCCCCCTTCGAACACCCCTTCATGTTAGAGCGGTTTTTTAAACGCAACACTCACTTAGTTCGTCTTTGTTTTGTTCGATATTTTCCCAATGTTTTGATAGGCAGACATCCCCTTTTTGTACGTTTTCTTAAAGGTGCTACATGCAGTATTTTAAGAAAAGATCGTTACCATGTAAATTTTAAAGAGGGGGTATCCTAGGATGTGGCAGTTCTTAGTATTTCTGGTGATTTTGGTACTTGGAGGTGTGAAGTAATCACAGTAAAAAAATTGAATCATGTTACTATGCCGTTTCCCCACAGTCACTAACTATAAAACACGCCCCCTTGTACAAGCCAGTCAGATTCTGCTCCAGTGTCTATGTAGACACTGGACTGTCTGAAATCGACCAATCAGCGCTAAGAGGAGGGTGGGCCTTCCAGAATGGCCAGCCAATCAGAGCAGGTGCTTATTAGCATAAGAAGCTGCTTATGTAAAACAACCTATTGTCTTGTAGGTGGGAAACAAGCACTGGGAAGTTGGATTGGGAACGATTTTTACTGAAAAAAACTTAACAGATGTATTTTGGTAATTATATAAAATTGCTGAAAAAGCAAATGATACCCCTCCTTTAAGACATTAGTATAATTACTGTAAATACATAACACCTTCACCGAGAAGATTGGCAGCCTCTACCGGCCTCTCTACTACATTTTAAATCGTGTGCCACCAGGCCGGATTTGGCAGGAAATCTGCTGGATCGCTTTACGGCACAAAACAGGAAGAGGGCGCTGTTCTTCCAGAGCAAACGGAGCTAAAGCTTTCAGAGTTTCTCACAACGGCAGACGGTGGAAGCAGTGAAAGGTAGATGGAAAAATCACTTCCAGCATGTTTATCCTCTTCAGTAAAGCGGAAAAGAAAACCTTTGACCAAAGAAGCAAAGAGCCTCTTTGCATCAGGAAGCAACAGGTTTTATGGAAAATGTGGTCGTAATTTAGAGGAACAGTTCCACTAACACTACAACTGGCTGCCATGGTCTCATTTGTTTACAGTAATTATACCAGGATCTCACAATTAATTTGACAATGATACATTGATGTTGCAAATGCTAGACTTGGCACCTTTAAAAAAACAATTCAAAGCATATTATTATAGTAATACAGGCAGTGAATAATATCCCAAAGACATGATATGATAATGCATGATAATGACAAAAATCAACAGATCAGCCTTTAAAGACGGAACATGGAAACCATTCTTCAAACTCGACTTCACTCGTATTTCCGAATGTTCTCAGTCTCCCTCGAAACATGAAGGGCATTATGTTTCCCTGATCCCGAGATAAGTTTGCTCATTAGAAGTTCAGGACGCTCATACGTCATTTTTGTCTTCCTCCGGAGCGGTGAGCGAGGGGAACATGGGTGGAGATGCTAGCTCTGTCACGGAGTGTTGACACCCCATGAGTAATCTGGCGCATGATAAACAGAGGGTCGAGGTGTCACAGGAACACCTCAGCGACTGGCACAAGGGTAATTACTCTTCCTTCGTGGGTGCAACTCAAAATTTTTGAACCTTTTCTTTCTCCAATCATAGTTGATGGATTGAGTGGAAGAGGGCGATCATCTGGTTCTTAGCAGGCTCACTGAGCGTGGTAGGCCTCCGTTGATTAATGGTATCTGCTGCAAGTCACCAAAAGCGGAAATTAAGTATTTCTGTTTAAATGTAACATTTGTCTCCTTTGCTGGTGTTGAGAAAGGCATTTGTCAAAATCCCCCGGCTTTGGCGAAAGGTGGATTTCCTCTGGGAGCACGCCGGGAATTACTCCCTACTTTCACATTAATGGCATTCAGTGTTCCTTTTTTATATCTTGAATCTACTTTCACCCTTTCACCTTTACAATGTATTTTGAATATTGAATCGTTATTTGACACGGGGTTCACGTTTAAAACCCTTACCCCTGTTCTCTGTGACAGTTTGGGATTAAGCACGTTGTGGATTTTTTCCGGAAAGAGAGGAGGAATGACCTTGGCCGTTTGAATGGAAGTGATTCCTGATGGCATCTCTCCCTGGCAGGCACAGGGGAGGGGTTCTGGTGGTTACCCTGGTTGAGTTGGGTTACCGTTTGTGCCGATGGTGAGCCTGCCATGCCGGAACAGAACAGACTCCAGCTCCTGAGGAGACTAATGGTTACAGGGCCTGGCCATCGTCCAGTGCTGCCCCAGCCATTGCCTCTCCCGTCGCTGGGATATCATTACCTCCAATGTGTTACATCAGACTCGCTTGGTCAGGCTCTGAAACAGTCAATACTCCACAATTTAGAAAATCAGCCAAGTTTGCAGAAACAAAGAGGCAATATCGGAAATAAAGACGGATATATAATCTGACGCCAGGCATTTTTTCATGCTGGGTGAATTATTTGTTGTCCGGAAGGAGGGGACGTGGAGGGGGTGGAGGAGGGGGAGGGGGGGGGGGGGGGGGGGAGCCAGAGATCCGTCAGGGGTTAGAGGAGGTGGTCAAACGGCTTGAATAAACGTGCAAATCACAGCGCCCAACTACTGACCCTCCCCGTCTCATACAAGCAGCCTCTACTTTTTCCATCAATGGAAATCTAATTGCTTGAAAAGCGATCAATGGAAACTAAATTGGTTTTGTGTGGAAGCGCGCATGGAATAAGCTCTGAGCTGTTTTAATGTGTGTTGGTTTTGCATCCTAAATCATGGTAATTTTTGGAGCGGGGCCCCGCTCTCTGGAGGGGGTAAACTTCGGTAGTGTCGAGAGACCCGGGGAGGAGGCACTCAATCAAGCCCCTAATAAAAATCGCAGGCGTAATTGTTTCTCCCAACTCATAGATCGCGTAACTGCACGGGTTAATATTTAGACCGGGTCGCTCGCTTCGGAGGGGCCCGGGAACTCCTCCCTCGCGGAGCTGTGACCACTGATAACCCTCTAGTGATCTGATATGACTAATCCCCTCTAATCCTTAATACACTCCTTAACATGCTCCTAACTGACAGCAGTCGATATGGGTGCACTTCTCTGTCTTATCGCTGATCTCTTTGTCTTTGTACACTCTCTGCAGCGAAATTCGCTCTCCCGCTCTTCCCTCTGACCACGGATCACTGGCACATCTGCATCAATGTCACACATTTTAGTCCTCGCTCTCAGTGGCTCTTGATAAGCTAAGGCTTGATCAGAGTTTTGAAATTGCACCGGCTAATAGGGTTACCGCAGGTCTTGAAGGGCCCCGCAGAATGTCAAGTGCTCCGAGACAATAAGGGGGGGGGAAACGGCTTAAAAGCGAGGGGCCTTCTCTACCGCAGTATCCGAAACCGTTACTACTTTTTACCACTTGTCTCTCCCTGCGGACGGCTGGATGGACTGCGAGGGAGGTCGGGATGCGGCCGGTGCCCGCCGATCGTGTAGCCTTACCCGGGAAAGAACGGTCCCAACAGAGTAATTTATTGACAGCATTGAGATGCGTTTCTGGCCAGGTGCTTCTCTCAGCCATCCCTCAGGTGCTTATCTATCAGTTATCAGTGCAGACAGAGCATCGGCTCAGGTTGTATTTCTGTCTGCTATTGTAATTACATTGTAATTGATCCGAGGGCTTGCAGGGCAGAGCGCGTGCCGCAACTTCGCAAGGGCTTTCCTTTCTTTTGTTATCTGTAGCGCCGCTATCATTGTAAACAAACTGTTTGTGCCTCGCGATGCCTGTCACAGGTCTCAACCTGCTGCTGTTGGACCAACATGTTCACATAGAAATAATAAGGGAAAAAAAGTGAAAAATGAAATGCATGGCAATCAGATTCTGGCAAAATGAAATGTAAAAAGATATTTAGCCAGGCACGCATTTTTATAGAAGGTCATAACGCGTTGGCTCGCGAAAACATACAAAAACAAATGCTGATTCGCTTCTATATGCACATAGTCATTTGTAATCATTTAAAAAAAACCTCAGACAGACAGAAATGCCTACATGTCAATAACCGTTGTATTGGAATTAATGTTGATCTTGTGAAGCCGAGAGCTCGTCTTCTCAGTATGTGCGCCGGCCCTCTCCTCGCAACAAACAGCGCCGTTTGTATCATTCCAATCACGCATATTAACCAGCCCTCGCCACCCATCAATCTTCCCGCCGCCATTTTATAACTGATGCCGAAATGATGTTATAAATGATGTTTGAAAATATCCCACGCCGCCCTGCATCAGCAGTCTGAAGGCCTATCAGATGTTCTCCGCGCACATCTGTGAGCCGTATTCACCTCCGGGAAATTAGCAATCAACCTTTCACCAGCGAACACCTGTACAAGGAACACAACATTTCCCCTATCTAGCCGCTTGTAATGTCAGGTCACACGTCCTGTACGCCGCTCTGTCGAAAATGTTATTGTTGTGTTGATCGTAATTTCACGCGGCTAATCACCGGCGTGCCATGTAATGTGCGCGTTAGCTCCTGCTGTATTGTACAACAGCCTTAAAGCGGTGCTGGAGCCGAGCCTCCGAAAGCAGCATTTGTCCACGGCGTTGCAGCTCTTGAAGCTCTTGTGCAGTCTAATGTAAGTATGCACGCTCTCCCTCATGATCCCTCATTTATCATTTTGACACTGGCTACTTTTTTGAAGTGGAGAAAAATGTTGCAGTCAGCTCTTCCTTTGGTCTCGGAAAATATGTGCGAATGAGTGTGTGTGTGTGTGTGTTGCTGTATGTGTGTGTGTGTGTGAGCGAGCGCACACGCCGGGGTGTGTTTTTGCGTGCATGTGTGCAACTGTGAAAGATAGAGAAGAGGAGTGTGTGTGTGTGTGTATGTGTGTGTGTGTGCGTGGTACATTACTGTTTCTGTGTGTACATGCATCAGTATGATTAAGGAGCATGGGAACATGGCACTGGCTATTTACTGCTGATAAACCAGTGTGCATATATTGTTGTGAGCACCACTATTTCTTGGTTGCTTGTTATTCCGATTCTGATGCTCCATCTATCCTGCTTTTAGCAAGACAGATTGCATCCTATTTTAAGACGCTCGTTGACCTGATACAGAATAAAACTGTTTCAAAACCGTTTGATTTTTTTGAACATATAGCAGCATTTTAACACGTTTAAGTTAACTTTATCGAACTGTCAATGTCATTTAGACACCTTTCAGTCCAGATGTGACCTAGAAACACTGTTTAGCAGAACTCCTGACATTTACTTGAGCTCGGACTAATGTCCCTGTTAAATTGCATCAATAGATATCTGAATAGGTATCTATATTGATTGCCATGGAATCGATTGCTGACAATATGATCCTTCTTACAGTGTGCTGGTGGAGAGCCTCTGATAAACAGTCTGATCCATCTAGCTGCTCACAGGGATAATGTTACTTGGCTTTTCTGGTGTGTGTGTGTGTGTGTGTGTGTGTGTGTGAGAGAGAGAGAGAGAGAGAGCGAGTGTGTGTGTGTGTGTTGGAGTGTGTCATGGCAGGTTACAAATGAGTTTGTTTGTGTTCTGGCCGCAGAAACCTTTTATGCCCCGGGCTGTGTGTGTTGTGTGGGTGGGTCTTGGTGAATGTGATAGAGAGTAAGGATCTGTGTTTGTGTGTGTGTGTGTGTGTGTGTGTGTATGTTTGTGTGTGCGCGCCCAAATGGATAGCTTTATATGAGTGGGATGGTTATGAGTTTGAGAAGCCTTTTTAGTATTTTGCCTGTTGTTACCACCCTAAGCCATATAGTTTCCTGTCCACTTGGTTTCGATCCCCATGCTTGCGCCGAGGTCAAGCAGGTGACCTATTGGTAAAAGTGCCTTGCGTGCCAATAAATGCCTAGCAGTATTAATCACATTGGAGCCCTCACTCTCCGAAGAGGTCAATGCTTTAAAGGGCACCCAGAGAGCTGCCTAAGACTGAAATACAGCCTGGGCATCTTTCCGGTTGAATGTACCAAAAGTTTTATTAGTTCCCCCAATGAGGTCAGTCTGCCCTGCATAAATGAAATCTGTCGATATCCCATTATAGGCTTTTGGAACTTGATTGTGGGGCATCTGTCAGATGCATATTTCATTCTAAATTTAGTTAGCTGGCTGTAAGTAATGCATACATTACCACCAGCTTATTTCCCAGTGTACACGGCTGCAGAACATCTGTTTTTCTATTAAGTGAGAGATGAAATATTAATCTGATAGCAGATCTGGTGTAAGTCAATCATTCCCAGACAGCAGTGACAGCTGCTGTGAAAGTAATACCAGCATGTCAGGTGTCTGCCTTGATACATCTGATCACCACATCAACACACACTGTAGCTTAGAGCCAAAACAAGCGCAGGATCACAGGATCAAATGGACTGACTTTATTAACTAGGGCAATCTGAACTGGAAATTGGAGAGCAGTTACAATTAGAGCAAAATGCAGTGTTGAACCTTAGTTAAGAGTAAGAGATGTGCATTCATACAGTACATTCTGAAATACTCTCTTCAGTCTACAGTCTATCAGTTACAAGTATAAACTGGAAAACGGGCCGTGATTTGCTGGTAAAAATTTTTGCTGCATTGTAGATGGGCAACATTGGTTTCAGAAAAAAATGGGACCAAAATCAACATGGATTACACGGTTGGGTCTAAGGAATAAATGGGAATGGAAAAAAAACCCCACTGATGGCCATAATTTTCAGCAAAATTGCCCATCTGCATTGGCTCAAAATCATTCCCATGTATCATTGCCTTAACAGATGTGCACAATCAATATGATGTATCCTCGACATTTTTTTCTCATTCTGCCCGTTGAGTAGGCTGGTTGGTTTGGAAATCAGAGATTTGGATAATGGGGCTTCTAATGAACTGTACGTAATCTCTTGTTGCAATAGAAAGAAAAATAGTAAACGTATGAGCAGATGCCCCATTAAATGAAACCAAAGCATATTTTTAGTTCTCTAAATGGGCGGGGATGGTTCAGTGCTCACTGCAAAAAAAAAAAGGATTTTGCATTAATCAGTAATTATACCATACATCTATCTAATGCATCAGTCCACTCAACAAATTCATTGAACAAACAGAGATCCATACTATGCAATTATTGCTCTCTAAATAGCCCCTGTGAATACTTGAAAAGCTAACTGTATGTCAATACTGCTCAAAGGTGGATTCCATTGATGCACAGCATTTGAAGAATTTAGTGTTTGCCATGGTTGCCAGGTGACGAGAACTAGACCTTGGCTGGAGGCGGCTATATTGTGTATTACTCATCTGTGAGGCCGTCAAGACTAGAACAATGCATGGAGATTTCAGCATTGTCTTGTCTATTTTAAGATGATGTAAAGTAGTGTGATCTTAGTTTGCTTTCAAATGAATTGCAAAACAGATATCCACATGAACAGCATGCGTGCAGCACATTTTAAAGGTGCTTTATGTATTTGTACATCAATAAATCATTACCACATTCATTTTGAAACATTAGTATGAGACCATCACAGAGAAGATTGCACTGTATTTTACTTTAGGTGACACTGGGGGTCACATTTTGCAGGAAATCTGCTGGATTACTTTACAGCACAACAGGAAATTGCTTTACAGCACAAAACAGTAAATTTCAAGTAATGCAAAACTTCCAGTTCCACTATTCTAACTGCATAAATTCATCCTCACTTGGCTTACCTGGTCTGAATGCATATTGGCTGTTATCAAGGGCTGTCGTCAGCTCTCTTCTTCTTGCTCTTCAAAACAAGTAGAGTGACGCCAGGCGGGGGGGAGGCAATCCTCTTTCTGACAGAAAGCAACGGAGTTTATGGGAAATGTGGTCTTAATTTTGAGAAACATAAAATGCTACACACAGCAGCTTTAATTTCCACCACACATCCAGTTCTTTCATCTCACTTGTGATCTAGCGAGTGATTACACATGTAAATATGTAAAAACCAAGAGCAGAAGTGACGTTTGGTAATGCGACATGCGTTAGCTGTGTGACCCGTATGCTGCATCGGGTCCCTCCGTTGTTAACGGGCAGATAGCTCGGCTGCACTGTATGTCCCTGCAGAGTTCCCTTCAGGCCTGACTGTGCCGACACCAGCAGAACCGTCCCCCCGTTTGAGCTAAAGATGCTTGGACATTAGCATACACAGGTTGTCACTGGTAAATGAATGACAAGACTTTCATCTCCCAATGTGTCAGCCTCGCTTAGCGGTGACACGGTTCAATGTGCCCGCAAAGTGCCACTTTGGTAGCTTATGGAACCGGCATGCGATTGAAATCCTGCCTTGCAAAGATTACTTAATAAATAGAATAATTTCGCCATCAATATTATCCCAGCACTGTGACAATGTCAAAAGAGAGCAAGAAAACAACCAATCTACGTTTGTTATGAAACTTTGCCTTCCTCCCAGTGTTGTGCACAGCCATTTTACCATAATGAAAAATGGAGGTATGCTTTGTATACACAAAGGAGGAGCAGCTGCAGATTTCACATGCTTCCATTGCTTGCCCTTCTACTGTATTTTGCAGTAAACCTCCTTTCCCCTGTATTTCACCCACATTTGACTTATGATGGTGAGGTTAAGGTGAGCTTTTATGTTTATTTAGCACACAGATGCATTTATACAGGTTTCTACTGACTCAAGACCGACATGATTAGTGAACTCAATTACTGAACATGATCTTAACCGTGTTAGTTAAAGGGGTGTCAGTTCGTTTTTGTTGGGGATATTTAATGCTCATTAAAGATTAAATGAGTGGAGGCTCACTTTGCAGAAAGAAAATTTAAAACATGAATATTTTATGAGACCTGTCTTGTCTATGATGACTGTGACTAGTTCTGCTAGCAGCTGCTCCAAAATTGCAAAGCCACCCGTGATCCAGACCCAAAAGTTCTGACGTCCTGTCCCCAAAATGGATGACATCTTGATTCCCCGGTAATGAAATCATCACTGGGATATTGCAGACGGTTTTAATTCTGATTAAAAGTCATTTTTTAAAGAGATGACCTCAAACATCTCACTTCTCTCATCTCCGCTCTAATTCTTCATTTCCCATTGCTCGGAGCCGAAGTCCTGAGTAGGCAAGATTCAGCTGCGAATAGGGGACGTTTATCAAATTTCTCCATTAATCTGATGTGCGGGCCTTGATTAAAACGCTACCCCAGACAGACAACGCAGATGCTCAAAGTGCAGACTTATAGAAATACACAGATTGATACAGATGTGCTGCACACTTCTACCTTGTTTGGCCCCAGAGGGGGGGTTGGGGTGGGAATCGATACCGCTGAATGCTTGGGGATCGTGGGGGTTTGGCTTTTGTCTTGATGTGTTTGTCCTGACTCAGCACAAAGTCAAAAAGGCAGCATGTGACTGAAGGGAAGACTGATGTGCTGAACGCCCCCCCCCCCTCCTCTTCGTATCTGACCGTCAGGGATTCCATAGAGCGAGCAGAGATTGATTCTCTCCCCACCCAGAGATAGGGCTTGTTTTTCACATAGGGTGATATGAGAGTTTCATAGAGGGTCTGCGGGGTGGGGTGGGGCGGGGTGGGGTGGTATTGGTATTGGTAGAGATGACAGGGAGGCGATGTGGGGATAGCCAGGACAGATTGGAGTTGAGAAAGAAGTGAAAGACGGAGACAGAGATGGAAAAGCGGCGGCCTCTTCCATCAGGCTGGAGGGATTGGCTCGGTGCCCCATTTCAGCCGTCCTGAGCGGAGAGACTCCACTCTGGCCAATGTTGCTGCTGGACAAGTTGTCCTCCTGCTTATAGATCCACTGTCTTCTAATGCTGATTGATATTAATCAAATTGTGTCTGACTGACACAGCAGCCCAGAGGCACGGTTTTTAACCCAAAAAGCAATTTTCTGAAATGGGCCATAGTTGAAGACTGCAGGCGCTCTCTCCGCCTGGCCCTGCCAGGGCCACTGACCCCTGGATAGCACATGTAATGGATGAGTACATATGCCTTGTGCTGTCTCCCTCTCTCTGAGCGGAGGAGACATGAACTAATTAATTACGGGGGATGTTGGCCAGGCTGGACGCTGACACGATCGTTGTGGCTGTGTGGTTATTGACTACTCCGCAGAGGAAAGTTGCTCATTTAGCACTGTGTTGCAAGCCTGGGAGGTCACTGATCATTGTGGAAGGAGCATATGCTCTGTGTTTGTCTGTCTCTTGGCTTGTGTTTGTGTCTGTCACGCACACGTGTGTGCACGTGTGTGTGTGTGTGCGCGCACGTGTGTATATGCTTTTGTGCAAGCGTGTATGTTTTTCTCTCACAAGTGAGAGCGATTAATTGCATGAACTGGCTGACATATTAGCACCTGTGTCACGTTTGTGTTCGCCTATTTTGGTGTCTATTTTGAATTCTACCGCATTTCGATTATTTCCCTGATATGCCGTCAAGCGTTGAAGTAAATTGAAGCCAGTTATAATGGGCAGCATTTATTTCTTCAAGCTCAGAGTGGTTGTGGACATTCCAAGTACATGGCAAGTAGAGTAGATTAGAGGGTTATGCCCTTGAACATCTCTGGTTCTCTGTATTATTCTGAAAATATAGATTACAGACTCGGGGTCAGGGAGAGCGCCACAGGAGACTATAGAAAACCACTGCAATCATCTCAGCCAGTCTCCGGCCCTGATTCACAGATGCTTTTGAAATTCTAATGCGCGCCAAGATGGATGTGGAAAACTACTCAAGTGCAGCTTAAAAACACATATATTATGATCGCCATCCTTTTACAAAACAGATTGCCTTAATGGCACGGCCCTAATTGTGTCAGAGCTTATGGTGTTTCAGCTTTAAATGGCGCACCTCAGGGACCCGCCGGGGTGCTCCAGCACAACCTTGCTCTTTAGGAGTCAGCGGACGGGGATGAGATGCTTTTCTAATTGCTTTGGCTTTTGCTCCTCAGGCATGCAAACCAGGGGCCAATGAGAGGCTGAGGCAGTAAGGCCCTCTGGGAGATGAGGTGGGGAAGTGTTACTAATATTGTCGCTGGGAGAGGCTGAGGAAGAGTCTCTGATTGTGCCGTTGTTTTATTTATGGGGGTTAAAACTAGGCTGAGATTCACGGTGGGAATATTGTATGTGCTCACAGTCGACGAGCTTTATTTCAACTTTTGCTGATAGGAAACCGTATCGACATATGAAGAGTCTCCGATACATCAGTCAGATTGATTCTCTCTCCCATCATTTTAAAGGTCTGTAGCGTTTGTTTCCGTTAGTTGAGATCCCCATCAGAATGGCTCTCCTTGCCTCTCAACAGAGATAAGAAACCTCCAGGAGGAGGCGGCTATACAACTCAATTAAAAAAAAAAAAAAAAAACAACTGTTAATAAATTATACCTTTAGTATCTTTTCTCTGTGCTGTCATAAATCCAATAAAGCTAAGGTCCTGTGGGTCTCTTCATAATAGATGAAGACAAAACTCCCCCTGGGACCAATTAGACCATCAGGAAATTACTATCTATTGGATTGTGTACCATTAGAAAAATCATATTGAAGATCTATTCAACAAACACTTGTCTGGAACATGATCTAGGTGAGAAACATGAGGCCAAGAGACTTTACTTGTGGATATCATCTTCATTTCTTTGTGTGTCCTTCGTTAAAATGGTTGTTAGTCATCCGCGGTCTTTGCTGTGAACATTGGCGTCGCCGTAGCGACCCGGCAGTGTCGGGACGCAACAGCCGGTGGTGAAGGAGTGACAATAGGCTTGTTTCATTCCCTGCTGATGGAGGTGACAGTGATGCGGCCCAGACAGGTGACAGGACTGAATTGGCAGGTGTATCGTGTCGGGGGGGGGGGCAGGAGCTCCTGTAGTGGGTGGCGGGATGATACTCCGTCTGGCCAGAGGGAGATGGCAACTCGTACATTTTTAATGGGTGTCCGGGGGTGCTTACGCAGCTCCTCGTTACTGCCCATCCAACCTGTCATGGCACGGGGCCCACCAGCCCGAGCAACAGGCCCTCCTTTAGACACCTCAATAATTTAGTGCATGTGTTTACAGAACGTTGACAAAGTCAAGTGCACTGGCCCCTGTATACATCCCGGGATGAATAATACATGTGGCCGGCTCAGAATGTGCCTAGCGGTATGGAAGTTCAGATCTACCACACATAAGCAGAGTAAATGTCCTGACATTTCAAATATCCACTGTGCTGAAATGTGCTGAACGCACAGAACTGCTCAGACTCCCCGTGAAGAGGGAGAGTTGGTTAGGAGTGGGTGGGGGGTGGGGGGGGTGGGGGTGGTGATGGGGGCGATCGGAGGGGGGATGGAGGGTGGGGTGTGTGTGTGTGTGTGTGGGGGGGGGGTATCTTACTCCAGAAATAAAGAGTTCCTGAAACAAACCCTGCATGGCCACAGGCTCTTGATGGGATGTTACTTGTTTGATGCCTCTGTGCTTTTTATCTGTTGTTTGAGATGCTTAGGAGAATTACACAGAGGGAGAACATGTGGGTGTTATGTTAAGCCAGAATGACTTTTTTTTTTTCCCCCTCTATTGAAGACTGGGACTCTCAGTCCAAACTATTGTCCAAGGGGGGGAAAAAAAAGAGGAGCTCTGGGGATGGGAGGCAGGAATCCACATCGCTTCTGTTTTTATTCCACTTTTTTTATTTTTTTTCATCAAGTGAAGTGCTGGAATCTCATCAGGACTAAAACGATGACTAATCAATTTTTTACAATCCCCCTGGTGCAACAGTCTAGGACAAGGAAAAGCCTCTAATTTTTAGTTGTACATAACAAATGCATGAGTTTGTGTGCTGTTGAAAGTGGCACAAATAAATCACTGTTACGAGCGATGCTTTTGTAAATAATGCAGCGTTATGCAGGGAGCGTTGAATCAATGGAAACTTAGTGAGCAGTGTCATCCTGTTGCTGTTCATCTCTCTTCTCTTAAAAAAAGAGAAAACAAAAGAAGAAGTTGTGGGCCATTGCACCATCCTACAGTGGACAGAGCCTGATCTAAAATACCTCACTTGGAACACTCCAAATCAGTGTAATTTTTTATGCCCGGCGGGACATGTGTACCGCAGTATATCACATTTCAAATGGAGTTATTTGCAAGGAAAGCATTATGCAATATTGTGTTAGACCTGTGTACAGTACATGAGCAAATACAAACAGACATTGCTTGCATTGTGTTTTCCCCAGGCAGCATCGGCGTCTTTGGAATGAAGGAGCCTGCAAACACTTCCTGTTTGTTACACTGTAGGTATGATGTCGTCTCTACTGCAAATTGAAGGTTTTGAAGTAGATAGCTGAACGACTGTTTAAGGCTGCGCTCACACTGCAGCCGAAAGTGTCCCGATTCTCATTTTGTGAGACGGATCTGATGTTTTCTAATCAGTGTAAACAGCAAAGAGTCCCGTTTTTTTTCAATTCCGATCCGGTCAACATGGAGATGTGCCACAAAATCGGAATCCCGAGGCATGCGACCTACATGTGACTTTTATTTAAACGCTCAAATCGGAATTTGTCCGCATTGGCATGGAAATAAGTAAACCTTAGATCATTCACCACAGATGGAGGTGGCAGCAAGTAGAGCGGATAATAAAAGGGCTATTTCTTTTGCCATTTTTCTCTTTCTTGCTTGCACCATCGTCTGCTGATAAAGCTGTCATTGATTTTGCTCAAAAATTTAGCAGCATCCAAAGAGCAAAAGGCCCATATTGGAGTCCCTTCCATATTAGCTAGAAAACTCGAAGCGTAGGTCCAAAAACAGATGTGATGTCTTCTGTTATTGTTACTCTGCCCACACATGTCTTTTCAACTGTCAGTTTATACTGGTATCAGATATGGCTTACATCCTAGGATAAACATGAACATTCATCCCAAAAAAAAAAAAAAATCAGATATGAGCTGCAATTCAGAACTGAGCGTGAAGGCCTGTGGTGTGAACGTAGCCTTAAAGCCTGAATTTAAAAGGAATGATGGGTCATATCAACAAACTACCAACACACACGTTTCCTCAGCAAAGTGGATCACAGTGGATCAACCTGCCGGGGCTAGTGATTGAGGGGTAATACTTGGAGGGGGTGGGGGGGGGTGGGGGTGGGGGGGTATTATGGAGGCACATACTCGCAGCGTTCACTCGGGGCGACGTGTTGACGGGAGTTGAATCTTGATTGAGGGGCCGTCCCTCTCTCCCCTTGCAGATTTATGACGGAGAGGATTTGTGTCCAGTTGGGGTACAGGCAGCTCAAACTTATCTTGCTGATAGACAGCCTTGTAGATTTCCTCAGAGTGGATTTATGCGCTCTCGTCTGCGCCGGGGAAGCTCTCCGCGCCTCAAATCCCCGTTTTACACTGGATTTGAACTTTACATTTCCACACGGCCGTATCGCCTCGCTCCGAGTGGCCCCCCGCCACCAGTCATTTACTGGAAATGTAATTATTTATGCTCCAGTGTAGAGAAAAGATTTTATAAGGAGTCTCACATTTTATCTAATTTTCCCTCGTCTCTGAAGATGGGTGATAATGGCGTTGAGTTGCCAGCGACGCCATATATGGAATATTATTTTACTACATTATTTTAAAGTCAGTGTGATTTATGAGGCCCGGCCTCGAGACGTGATGATCATAATTAATCTGAACCGTCATGAGTGGAAAAGGCCAACTACTGATCTATACACGGCATATGGCTGTGGGATCTTATTCTCCCTGCACCAAATCTCACTTCTTTCACCTGAATCAGCACATTCGGCTTCCCGGGACATGCTGTGTAAGGGTGCTCTGCCGGATCCCGCTCACCCCGCTATCACTCTTTACCATATACATGCCCTTTCATCCATTTGTTGCAGAGTGGCGCCCCTCCTCTCACCCTCGCCCCCCCCCCCCCCCCCCCACCCTCCACCCTCCAAACACCCCGCTACCCATTCCCTCTCTCTGTTGCAGTAGATCAGCAGCCAAACGAGAAGGAAGTGCGCGTGTTTAGGGAGGGAGTGGATCAAATTTGAAAGAGGAACACAAAGCGCTCCTCCCCCAGGACTTGCTCGGTGACGGTGTTGCCCCCGCGGCTCCAAACAAGCGCATCAGGTTGAAAGCCTTGGTGGCGTTTGCCTATGTTTGCGTGGGAGAGCGATTCGCTGCGGCAGGGAGCGAGAAAAGAACTTTTCTTTTTTTTCTTTTTTTTCCAAACATCTGTTTCATTTTATCTGCTTATTGACTGGATGGGGTGAGTTTCGTCACCGCAGTTCGGATTTAATGTGGGCATGCCGCGGAGGAAAATGAGCAGGGCCGTATTCGGAGCCCGGGGGGGGGCCAGAGGGAGGGCCCGGCTCGTCTGTTGACCTCCTCAGACAGAGCACATTCACAGAAATGAAATTCATCTGCGCCTCAGACAGGGAGGCAAAGGAGACACTAGAAGCCAGAGAGCTGGAGAGACAGAGAGAAATTTCAGAGTAATATTGATCTTAGTTAATTAGATTCCTATCTAGTCTCTAGGGACTGGTGTTCCGGCAACACATTTTAGAGTGAAGAAAGTGGCTGAGAGATATACCAGTATATGAACTAAGTTAATTTAATTTCAAAGCCCCGAGTACAAAATGTGATTTGATTATTGGGAATATTTTTCATGTCTAATTACAATTTCTCTTTTCTCCCCTAAAGTTTATTTAAACTTTTTTTTTTTCTGTGAATCCTAATGAATCTCGGTCCTTGTTTAGAACTAATGACCAAGTGTTTATCCCCCCCTCCTCCCCCTCCCCCCTCCCCCCTCTGCAGTTCAGTAACTCAATGTGCAGCGCAGCAAAATTAGATTTGAAATTGAACACTGATATTGTTAGTTTCTCCACTCATTGAAACTAAATTAATTTGCACGTTGAATCACTAATTAGAAGGTATTTCATTTCACTTTACCTCACTCTCACGCCTGTGCAATTACGATGATATTATTAAAGGAACTCCAATTATCACCCATTTATTTATTTTTTGTAATTGCATACAGTAGTATACAAACAGGCTCTGTCTAAATAAGAAAATCATCAGACAGTATTTCAACTTTACTCGTCAGCTATTTTGTGACTACATCGCAGTGTGGTTGGTTTCTCTGGGAGTTCCTGGCTGTTATAGGGAGTGTGAGGGAGGGTGTGTGTGTGTGTGTGTGTGTGTGTGTTATGGGTAGGGCGGGTCACGTTGGGAAGGCAGTGGCCTGACGTCCCGGGGCCACACACCGGGTCACTGGCTTTCATGGCTGATCTGTTTGTCATAATGGGTTTTAAAAGGTCACATGTGTTGATTAAAATGACTGATCGTTAAAAGCGTCCGTGGTAAGTCAGCACACACACACACACACACACACGCGCATGGACGCTCGCTTGTGCGTGCACACACGCAATCTCACGCACACACACACACACACACAAACATCTCCTCGGGTCATGTCCAACGGTGTGTAGTGCCATTTGTTATGGGCGGATGCAGAGAGGGCCACGGATACATGGATTAGTGGAGTAGGTCAGGCAAATGTACGAATAGATTTGCGCTCAGTTCAAATATCGGTAGATTGTTCTTGTGTCTCTTCACCATGGTACAGTGTGTGTGTGCATGAGAGGGAAGAGCAGCTTACAGTATTTGACTCTTAATATGGACAAAACCAGAGATACAGAGAGAGAGAGAGAGAGAGAGAGAGAGAGAGAGAGAGAAGGCTAGTATTAGCAGCGCTGAATAGGATTATCCATGTATTCTCCTCACACTTGTCATCGTTTATCTCTTACACGTTTTTTTTTTTTTTTTTTTGCACCGCTCCGGCCCTCTCTACCGGATCCCTCCCCGGCTTTTGCTGCAAGGCAATTGCTCTCTGGCATCGCTGGGGAATTCATCGCGCTGCTCTGCTCGAGATCCAAATGTATTACTATGAAGCTGTGGCTGTGTGAGCGGCTGGCTCTGTAGGGACGTACCTGTGTCTCACTCCAGCCTTCCACCCTCCACCCCCCCCCCCACCACCACCACCACCTTCCTGCAGCAGCTCCCCGCCCCCAGGCATCTCGCTGTATGGGGGGCTATAATTGTTGCTGTAAATTCTGCCGCTCCCCTACGCCCCTGTCTTAACCGCCCATTACGCATGGTTCACTACGGCCCTTGTTGATTGCAACTGTCAGGAAGGGTAGATTTATGCACTCTGGCTGGGAGATGGAGGGACGGAAGGGAGGGGGGGGGAGAGAGAAGGGTGATCAGGGGTGGGCGGGTTTATTGGGTGAGCCCCACGCTTGACCCCCTCCTCCGTCCCGCTTTACCCTCCCCGGCGTAGGTGGAGACGAGCGAGGTCGATCAGCCGCCGGCGGCCCGGCGCGGGGCGGCTCGGCCCTGGAAGACGGGGAGGGAGGAGCGAGCGCTCCGATGTGGGCCGGCGATGAGATCTGGGCCTTATCCGTTGAGCTTTGGTGTATGTGTGTGTTCTTTTTTCTGCTGTTCACACACACACACACACACACACACACACACACACACTCTCTCTCTCCTCGCTGCCAGCCTCTCAGACGCCCCCTCCCCTCTCTTAGAAAGCACCACTCGCGACAAGAAGTGTGTAACAAAGGCCACTAATCTGTTGAGTACAGCAGTGAGCCCAGTGTGAGGGAAAGCACTTCCTCAGCCCATCACAGAGTCCGCTGTGGTCGCACTCTAATCCACTGAGCCATCACAGCACTAAAATAAACCATTATGCTCTGCTCTGCTCTGTTCTGCTCTGCTCTGTTCTGCTGCGCTCTGTTCTGCTCTGCTCTGTTCTGCTCTGTTCTGCTCTGCTCTGTTCTGCTGCGCTCTGCTCTGTTCTGTTCGGTTCTGCTCTGTTCTTTATGTTTATGTTCTGTTCTGCTCTGCTCTCTCCTGTTCTGTGCTGCTCTGTGCTGCTCTGTTCTGTTCTTTATATATGTTCTGTTCTGTTCTGCTCTGTTCTTTATGTTTGTTATGTTCGGTTCTGCTCTCTCCTGTTCTGTCCGGTTCTGCTCTGTTCTTTATGTTTGTTATGTTCGGTTCTGCTCTCTCCTGTTCTGTCCGGTTCTGCTCTGTTCTTTATGTTTGTTATGTTCTGTTCTGCTCTCTCCTGTTCTGTGCTGCTCTGTTCTGTTCTGTTCTGTTCTTTATAGTATATGTTCTGTTCTGTTCTTTATGTATGTTCTGTTCTGTTCTTTATAGTATATGTTCTGTTCTGTTCTTTATAGTATATGTTCTGTTCTGTTCTTTATGTATGTTCTGTTCTGTTCTTTATAGTATATGTTCTGTTCTGTTCTTTATAGTATATGTTCTGTTCTGTTCTTTATGTATGTTCTGTTCTTTATAGTATATGTTCTGTTCTGTTCTTTATAGTATATGTTCTGTTCTGTTCTTTATAGTATATGTTCTGTTCTGTTCTTTATGTATGTTCTGTTCTTTATAGTATATGTTCTGTTCTGTTCTTTATAGTATATGTTCTGTTCTGTTCTTTATGTATGTTCTGTTCTTTATAGTATATGTTCTGTTCTGTTCTTTATAGTATATGTTCTGTTCTGTTCTGTTCTTTATATATGTTCTGTTCTGTTCTTTATGTTTGTTATGTTCTGTTCTGCTCTTCTCTGTTCTGTTCTGCTCTTCTCTGTTCTGTTCTGCTCTTCTCTGTTCTGTTCTGCTCTTCTCTGTTCTGTTCTGCTCTGTTCTTTATGTATGTTCTGTTTTGTTCTGCTCTGTTCTTTATGTATGTTCTGTTTTGTTCTGTTCTGCTCTTTATATATGTTCTGTTCTGTTCTTTATGTTTGTTATGTTCTGTTCTGTTCTGCTCTGTTCTGTTCTGTTCTTTATATATGTTCTGTTCTGTTCTGTTCTGTTCTGCTCTGTTCTGTTCTGTTCTTTATATATGTTCTGTTCTGTTCTGTTCTGTTCTGCTCTGTTCTGTTCTGTTCTTTATATATGTTCTGTTCTGCTCTGTTGTTTATGTATGTTCTGTTTTGTTCTGTTCTGTTCTGTTTTGCTCTGTTCTTTATGTATGTTCTGTTATGTTCTGTTCTGCTCTGTTCTGCTCTGTTCTTTATATATGTTCTGCTCTGCTCTATTCTGTTCTGCTGTGTTCTTTATGTATGTTCTGTTCTGTTCTGTTCTGTTTTGCTCTGTTCTGCTCTGCTCTGCTCTTTATGTATGTTCTGTTTTTTAGAATTTTACATTCTTTGCTATGTCATGTTATGTGTCGTAATGTTATGCTATGTTATATTGTTATGTGTCATTATGTTACGTTATATGCCATTGTATTGTCATTATGTGTCATTGTGTTATGTTATGTGTCATGTTATGTCGTTATATGTCATCATGTCATGTTATGTTGTCATGTTATGTTGTTACGTGTCACAATGCTACGTCGTGTTATGTGTCAGTAAGTGTCATTATATTACATGTCATGTGTCATTATGTTTTGTGTTGTTATGTGTCATTATGTTATGTGTCATTATGTGCCATTATGTTCTTTGTCATTATGTGTCATTGTTATGTTATTTGTCATTATGTATCATTATATAATGTGTCATGTGTCATTATGCTGTGTCATTATGTGTCATTATGTTAGGTGTCATTATTTGTCATTATGTTTTTGTGTCATTATGTGTCAATGTGTTATATCACTATGTTGTGTTGTGTGTCATTCTGTCCTGGGCTGTTCCTTTCTGCTCAGTTCTTTTCTATTCTATTCTATTCTATTCTATTCTATTCTGTTCTGTTCTGTATTATTCTATTCTGTCCCATTGGTGTCTTCCTAACTGAACCATCCCCACACTGTCCGGAGCCGCTGTTTGTTAGATAGTGATAGATAGTGTTTGTTGCCCAGTTGGCAGCATTACTGTAACGCAGCTAAACGTGCACAAGTGTCTAAGTGGTCCCTAAGTTCTCCTGCGGGATGATGGGATGCCATAGTAGCAGCCGTAATGGAATTACAGGAAAGACCCTGCCCTGGTCATACTGGGGAAAGGCACAAATGGAGGATGAGATGGAGCGAGGAGGAGAGGGAGAAC
Source organism: Centroberyx gerrardi (assembly GCF_048128805.1). Taxonomy (NCBI): domain Eukaryota; kingdom Metazoa; phylum Chordata; class Actinopteri; order Beryciformes; family Berycidae; genus Centroberyx; species Centroberyx gerrardi. Next base: position 28,166,811 of record NC_136003.1, read on the forward strand.
GAGAGCTAACAGACCAATCTACACTATGGCACTTATGGAATTACCCAGTTCACCTTCTTTAGGCCAAACAATCAATGGCGCTCATTAATAATTCACACAGTCATAGGAGGGAACCATAACTGTCATAAATGGTAATTTTGTTTGATCATTACAGTCATTTTCATTGGGATAAACAGACAACATTATTCATCAGCAAAAAGTATAAATATTCATGGCACACACACATTCTGTATGCACAATAAGAAAGGACCTGCAATCCAGGCAGAAAAATATATATATATATATCTAGGTTATATTGATGTGATTTTCCGTGAATGATGAAATAATTTACAGAATTGATTAAGATGAAGGCTAATCTTTACGAGGCATATATGGCTGAATATGAATGCGCGTGAGGCCCTGCTCTGTCATTTGGCAGACGGATGATATGTCGGTGTTCGCGTTTTGTCTCCCAGCATGGAATCACGGAAACATCAGAGGAAGTCGGGAATGCCGGAGCGCTGTCCATGAATGCCGTTCCCTCTCATGCAGTTCACAATGTGTCACCTTCATTTCATTAGCGGCCGCGAGTATAAACCCCGAAACACTTTGAATTTTTATTTATAGCCCCATTGCCTTCCTTAGAATCATGGAAAATACAATCACAGTTACTGCTGCAATCCATATCTATCCGTCGTGTCTAAAATAACTGCTATGATATTAGATTGCGACGACGGCGGTTTGCTTATGAGTGGGAAGAAACAGATGGGCTATTACAGATACAGAGACTGAAGCAAATTGAGGTCACCGAGCAGGTCTTGTGAATCGCGCGCTCGTCGGGCTTCGGCGTGAAGCGGGAAGGAAGGAGGAAGTTTTGTTTAAAGAGGTGTCTTCGGCGCAAATGTATTCAGCGCATATGGGAGAGGACGGGCCTCTGGGCACAGACAGCCGTCAATGGGCAGGGATAATTTGATGAATGCGTTTGCTCCCGCTCCCCCCCCCCCCCCCCCCATAACCAGATTTCTTGTTCTCTGGCTTTATTTTTGTCTCTCAGATGAAGTGAGCGCGGTGGAATTTGCCGCATTTTGTATTCACGCTGGCAAGTCTGTGTGACCGCAGGGCCGAGTGACTACGGAAAACCGGAATCTCTCTCCTCAACCGCCCTCCAGCGCCGTTCCTCCTCCCTGAGCCTCTGTTGCTCTCCATGTGAGGGTGTTCAGCAGGGGGAAGAGGGGAGAGTGTGTGTAATGTATGTGCATATGTGTGTGTGTGTGTGTGTGGCTGTGTCTAAAATGTAAATGATGAGCCGTCATTACAGGACGCAGCATATAGATGAGGCAGCTTTTTATGCATTCCTTGTCCTTTTTAACTGTTTGTAGCCTCAGCCGGAGGATCTGCTCTGAGTCTGTGCGCGCTTTGCTGTGTTCTTTTCCTCACAAGTGTGTCGGTGCGTGTACAGTACGTGTGGGAACAGCAGTCGAATGCAAGCTAGTCACCACCGGGGAGCGATTTAAGGGCCTTTTATAGAGATGGATCCGTCCGGTTTACTGGACTGGAGCTGGCTACTGAGAATTGTGACAGACATGTGCCTGCTAGGCCTCATACATAAACCACTGGGGTGTGTGTATGCGTGTGTGTGTGTGTGTGTGTGTGTGTGTGTGTGTGGGGGGGGGTGTTTGCATGTGTGTGTGTGTTTTGGGAGATAGCGATAGCTGTTGTATCTCCGCTCACGTGCCTTGCTTTCAATTGCCCAATCAGTCAGTGGAACCCTTCAGACAGTCTCCTCTTAATAAGGAAGCTTCCAGCCCAATTCCCACAGATAGCCTAAGTAAATCAAACCGGTGAGGAGGAGAGGAGAGCCTCTTCAATCAGGCTCTAGAGAATGGAGCCCGGGCAACTCTGGCACTCCAGACAATAAGAGAGAGAGAGGAGGAGGAGGAGGAGGAGGAGGAGGAGGAGGAGGAGGAGGAGGAGGAGGAGGAGGAGGAGGAGATACAGTGAAAGAGGGAGAGATATTCCCGTATGGTGATGACTACTCTCAGAGTGAGGTATACCATTCATCTGGCCCCAGCCGTCTTCTCAGAGCTGCATCTCCACACCCTCAGGTCCTCTAGACGCCGCATCCCGCCATAAAAACATCCCCCATTGTAATTCATGTTATGCCGCGAGAGCCCGGGCTTCTTCCGTACAGGTTGGCGAGTCCCCCCCCCCCGCCCCCCCGCCCTTCTCGCAGCCTTATAATACGGTCCTCATGGCGACCCGAGTGAGCCGTAATACCGCGTTTTGTATTCAATCCCGGTAGCGGCCATTTCAGCGAGGCCTCCGCGCACCCGGGGCCCCCCAGCTTGTGCGCCGCGCGGTCAGGGCTCAGGTCGGCAATTTGGGCCGAGAGCGCCTCCAGGCCACATGCGCCCTGTCCGTCCATCAGAGGTGAAGGGGAGGAGGGGGTCGGGGCAGGCCGAGGTTGAGGGGCGAGGCCCTGGCATCTGCGGCGGGGGGCCAGGCCAGCAGATGTGGCGATCCTGGTCTATTTGAGCTAAAGTGATGATTAAGGGATCATGGCCCTTAAATAGACAATCCTGTTTACCCAGTTTAGGGCTGCAATCAATCCGCCACTCGCCAGATTAATTGAGACGCTTCCGATTGATTTTCTTTTTCTTTTTTTTTTTTTTCCCTCCTCTTCTTCTCCTGCCCTGCCTTCCTCTCAATGACTTCTCAAACTGCAAGGCCATAATTCATGAGATAGGGCTGCAGGGGCGGGGTGAGGGCTGGGCTGAGAACAAATGCATAGGTAATATGTGGAAATGCATGACATCACGCTGCTATTGTCCGTCTGTGTGTGACTTAACATCGATGTTGACATTCAATTGTTGATATTCAGACTGGAAGACATGATAATCATCCTTTGCTTCCCTGGGTTAAAGGGAAGACTGGATACATTCCTGGAAAGACATTCAAGCAACCCTTTACGCATATCTCACATTGACATTCGAAGATAATTTGCTGTAAATTGTACATCGGGCCTATTTCAAGTAAGTATTTGGCTCTTTGTGTGTTTATAATGTTTCCTTTCATTCCCTAATAGATATTTCTTATTGCCTCTTCCATTCCAATGCCGGAATGTCTGTTGGAAAAGGAAATGTCATGCTGCATGTCAGGGTTAAGAAAGCTCTCTATTGTCTTACCTGTAAAGATCCTCATTAGTGGCCATGCTGCTGCAGGCTGACAGAGGAGGCATCAGTTAATTAGGCCAAGAGGATGAACTTTACGCACACATCCCTGGCACCGGATGATAAGCACATCAAGATGTGAGAGTTCCCCCTCTTGTGGAAAAAGGATCAACCCAAGCAGAGAGGAGAAAGGCCATTTAAAGCCCCCCCCCAACCCCATCCCCCATCTTTCCCGCCTCCGCAGCCACAGCTACTGTGTTCATTTATATGGGAAATACTGTGCATTGAAACCCACGAGTGGATATGTGTGCTTGTGTGCTGTTGATTGGCTGAGAATGAACATTTTTTTTTTTTTTTGTTTTGTCTTTTTTTCTGTGTTGGAGAACGCTGGAGAGGAAGGTGATCAGGAGTGAAGTCATCTCCAACAGATCTCCTTCATGTGAATGAGACAGTGTCTGTCAGCCGTCACTAGCATCTGTCAGCTCGGTGAATCTTTAAAGCCCCTTCTCCGCACTTTGCCTTCAGGGCAAACACATTTCTCATGTTGCCCCCCCCCCCCCCCCCCCCCCTCCGCCTCCACACCCCCCCCTCCACCAACCCCCAACTTCCAATAAGCAAAAGAAAAAACAAAAGCTGGAAAACAAGGCAATGAGGGTATCACTTTTGGCAGCGCCTTCTGAGTGCTCACTCTCATGGAGGCAGATTTGTCAGGCTTTGCGAGGCTGCTCCTTGACAGCTTAAGCACAGCTACCTCGCCGTGAATTTCCTACAATGGTGTGTGTAAAATAGCCATATATCATCATGGAATCCTTTCCTTTGGTCAACGCCATGAAGCAACATAGATGATTGTATGAGTATATTATGTTAATCGAGCCGGTAATGCAGTTTGCCTGTGGGTGATACTGTATTAAATCTGACAGTGTATATCCACAGGGACGAGATGACACGTAGTTAGCCACACACAGCCTGGGAAAACAAAGGAAACGTAAATGTGAGAGCCAAAGAAACTTCCGTCAATTCCTCTTTGCTCATGTTGCTAGAACAATGACAAATTGGTCATATGGAGCCAGCTTGGTCCGGGCTCTGCAGTGCAACCCATTTTTCAGTGGCAGGTTGGCTAAAGCACATGTTTGCACTGTGGCTGGCGGACAGGGAAGGGTGCGCTTACCAGATTGTGGCTCTTACGCTCCACGGTGTCAGAGTTTATGCATACATGTTTCATGATGGTGCATGCTACATATGTATAAAACGCATATAGATTTCTCAGATGAGACCTGCAGGTGCGCAAGCAAGGTGCTTTGTGGAAGTGCGGCACTTCCTCCTTCTGTCTTGTGCTCTAATTTGATTACAGACTGATTAAACCCTCCCTAATGCAGTCAGAGCTACGGCATGCTAATGTAATAAAATCACTTACAGCTAAAACGGGTTAGCTTAATTGGCAGGAGGCACGATGCTGGGATTTGCATTAAATTATTTATTTGCTTAGCAGACGCCCTTATGCAGGGCAACTCTCAATTCCATTATACACATTAGCCATTTGCGCAGCCAATTTAGCTTGAGCACCTCGTTCAAGGATAGAACAACAACAAGTGTCGACCCCCCCCCACACACACACACACACACACACACACAAACACCGACCACCCCACCTTCCCTCCATTTTGTGCGGTTCTACTTCCTGAGGAACCCCGGGGGAACAGGAAGTGCTCCCTGCAGCGGAGGCCGCCGAGTCGCTCCGGGTCAGCGCCCCTTTCACTTGACCGGAGGCGACGATGATCGCTGCGTGTTTTTACCTCCCGGCCGTCCAGCGTGTCCACTCGGTGGCTGGAGTTAAGCGTAAACAGCACACGCCAACATTAGTGCGCCGTCCCGGTCAGTCCGCTGAAAGTCAAAGCGTAATTGAGCTGCTCCATTAGCACAGGGATCAACCAGATGGTGCCCCCGCGTTCCTTTATTCACCCATTTATGTGGGCATGTCAGTCTTCCAAGAAAAAAAAAATGCAATGTGTGTTTGTGTGTGTGTGAGTGCGTGCATGTGTGTTGAGAGGGGTGTGTGTGTGCGTTGGGGGATCGGGGGGGCTTCATGGATAACTGTGTTGGCCACTAGTCTCCCACCTGTTAACTAATCCAGCGGCTCGGTCTGTGAGCACGATCATCTCTTACTCCGGCAGCCTAATGGCTAACCTAGTTATCAGGATGGAATGACACATCGTGCACAGCGCTGACGGCTGTCTGTCAGCCTACACTTAAATGAATGAATTTCATGGGCGTCAATTGGGTATTGGGCAAGGTGTGGCCCTCACCACACCTTAGCCTAAGTGAGGCCAAATTAGATGCTGTATTAGATGCTGCTGTTTTTAACATGATAATGGGGAGCAAAGATCAAGCAAAAATCCCACAAAAATCAGAACCAATGTTCCCCTAAAGCTTGCTGACATGCATCTAATAATTGATCATATTGACCGAATAATAATATATTGTCAGACATCAATCATTGCTCCACTTTGTCTCAAAAATTAGTCTTTTTTTTATATAAGTAAGTTTGGAGGTTTTGGTGGCAAATAATATTATATGCAGGGACTTTTCCAACGCTTTGATTTTTTTTTAATCGGCACTTCCCAGCTAAGGCCATTGTCAGAGACGCAGAGTGATTTGTATTTAAAAAACATTTCAGAGGTGTGATTGATAATATAAACAAAACATTGTATCTATATCATCTCTTTTTGTTACGACTTATCCCACTTAGTAACCGTGTTGATAAGAATCCATTTCTGATTAAGCAACGCTTGCCAAGGTTTATATTTGGCTTTGCGCATTCAATTTGCTTTACATTTAATACAGTGTCTTTCACCCAGTAACAGAACTGGCTGCCTGCCACAGAGGCTTTTGATTAGAATTGAATCCACAGTCATTTTCTCTAATATAAATCAATACTCTCCAAAACTGCCACAACACATTTTTGATACTCACTATTGCTCAAGTGAGGTTTGGAGCACTAGTGAAACGGTCAAATATTGACACATTTGGTACAGCAAGATTAGTCCGTTTGTGAAATCTTGGACAACAAATCACTTAAGAACCACTCAGACTTAATCGTATTACCTTGCTAAGTAAGAAGTTTTAGATACCCCCCCCACCCACCCACCCACCCACACACCCACCCACACACACACACACACACACAACTTTGTCTCCCCCAGTTGAATGCATACAGGCTTATGGGTATTGATGGCACCGGCTTTCCTACTGTTACCATTGTTCAGTGTCATTATGCGGCTCTTTCCATTCTCTAAATTCAAAGGCCTATTTGGAATTTGGTGAGGGTTAAATGGCTGTATTGGTTTAAAGATTTTGAAAAAGAGTGGATTACGGAGTGAAACAGTTGACCAAATTATCACATATTGGATCCCTAGCCACTCCACGTGTTTTTCTCTCCATTTTTTTCCTCTCGTTTTTTCTTTCTTTTTTTTCCCCGCTGCAACAACAGTATTGTTTGCATTAAGGGCCCGGCTGGAGTAAATGGAGCTGTTTTCAATTAGTTTTCAAAGTGCTTATCCCATTAAAGGTAATGACTTATTGATTTAACGACAGTGGCGCTTTTGGTGTGAAACGTGGTGCTATTATGACTCTCTCCTCTGTTGTTTGAGAGGGGCCGGCGACGCCGAGCGCCGGGTGAAAACCTCCAGCCTCAGCCTTCCCGCGGCCGCGGCGCTTGTTGTTTTTGCGGCAGTCTCCGGGTCATTATTGACTGGCATAAGTAACTCTGCGCTTGTGGGGCGGAGCAGGTGATTTTTTTCTCCTGCTGGCCTTTTGCCAGCGGTGTCAGCTGGGATCCGGGAGCCATCGCGGAGGTGGGAGCGCCTGATGTCATTGTCAATGTTCCTGTGCGTCCCACAAACCGCAGTGCAGAGGAAGCGATGGAGGGCCCCATGCAAGCTAATGTGCCCGCTGCCTCCCCGTGGGTTCCACTTTGCCATGCAGCCATATGGCCACGCTCCTCCCCTCAGTAATCCCTCACCGGTGTCAGCATCCAACCCAGGAGGGCCGCACTTTTGTGTTTTTTCCTTCTCACTCTCTGACTCGGTCTGTCTTGCTCTCTCATCTCTCTCTTCCTCTCCCTCTGATTTTTTATTTTTTATTTTTTTATTCCCACATTTTTTCCCCCCCTTCTTTGGCATTCTGCGCGCGTCTCCCTATTGAACTCCTTTTGTTTTCTATCTCACTCTTTCAGCATGCTAAAGGTTGAAACATTGTTTTTTAACCTTGACAGAACTTTCAGAGGCCGAATAGCTCATCGGTACAGTAATATGCTCCCCACTGAGATAATTGGCTCTCACTTATAACTCATCATTGCCGCTTGCTACTCGCTAATGTAGTGCATGTCCTCAATATCATCAACAACACGGCGTTAAGAGTTAGAGGCTGACAACACAGCTTCATAGCTATTATGAGACCTGTAAAAGTTCTCTGCCACCCCCCTGTGCTTACACTGCGTAGATCGGGTCGTCCAGAAGAAGCTTCTCCCCGGAACGAATCCTCAATTCTTATCGCTAATTGAGCTCAACAGAAGACAAATCACAGCAGTCCTGAAACGCAGTAGCAAGAAATAACCAGGAGCTGTCTTGAGTTCTGCCTGTTCCACTGAGTTCCTCTCTGCTGGTGGGGATATGGATATATACTGGACCAAGAGGTAGAAGCTCAGTCGCTGGCTGTTGCTGTTTCAAGTAATGAGACAATGTGATAAGTCAGCCAGCAACCTATTCTAGTCTTTTTTCCCCCTTTTTTTCCTCTTCCACACTCTGTCATTACCAGTCAAAACCACATTTTTCTTTATTTTTTACTATTTTCCACATTTTGGAATAATAGTAAAGACATCAAAACTATGAAACAACACAAATTGAATAATGCAGTGACCAAAAAAGTGTGAAACAAATCCAAACTATCTTTAGATTCTTTAAAGTAGCCGCCCTTTGCCTTGATGGAAAGGAAAAGGCTTTGGAAAGAAATTCATACATAGGATCAACTTCACTATTTATATTTGTCTAAAAAACTAATTTCAAGCATTTAAGCAGAAGCCTTTAGATCAAAATGGCTTTAAGAGAATGAAAAACATAGTACATTCAATCAGGTGTGTCCAAACTTTTGACTGGTACTGTACTTGTAGCATGTGCACAACTGGATTGGAGGGAGCCCCAAGTCTGTGGAAACATGCATCACTTATGTTTAGACTCCTCTCTTTATCTTCACCTACAGCAGAGTACGCTCTACCAACCTGTAGGCTGCCTTGATATGAAAATGAGATCCATAGAAATATTTCTAATCAAACTAAAATCCTACTATAAAATGAGGAAAACTCTGTCCTTCTCTCTGTCTGTCTGCATCCATTTTGCTCCTCAACGGGTTTGCCAATCAATCTGAAACTGCACATGGACATTGAGCATTGAAATAGGCAGGGACTGACGAAGCTGATTTTTCCATTTTCCCAATGATTTTGCTAATTTTTGGCAAGTCTGCACGTAGTTGTGGCGCGCGCATCCCCGGGTATGGACTAGTGACTATTAAAGTAATAATCCCTCAAAATTTTCATATAAATAATTTGCTGATTTAACACAGTAGTGATTCAACCTATATCCAATTCATGAAAGTTTTTACATCTGCTGTTCTAAACAGCCGGTGCCTGGTAGCTTTCTTTCCTGGGAAAAAAAACTTTGGAGCACAGGAATTGATGTGCTTTACGTTTCTGGCAACAGCGGTTTGTTTGCAATAAATAGAAGAAGAACCGGGTAGTTAGCATGAGCAGCAGTAGCCACCATGGCTGAAAAGTGAAACTCCCACTTCAACAGAAAATCCAAGGAAAAAGACGTCACAGTGCTGGACACACTGTTTGATTGACAAGTGATCTCTTATACCAAAACATAAAAGGTAGCCAAAGCAAAATAAAGGCTTTTTTTTTTTACACTTTTTCACACAAAAGAAGAGCACCAGCGGCTCCTTGACTCCACAGAAGTCACTGTGAAAGCCGTGCAGCTTGCCGAGCCTGTACGCAGTTATTGAACAGCTTGAGTCACTGCTCACTGTCAGCGAGCAACTTGATTTCTGTTTCCCAGAGGAATTAAAATTAAATTATTTCCGCGCTCAGTAGGATGCGTGATTGACACGATGTGAGCGCTCGACTTTTCATGTTTTCGAGCTTTAAAATAACCAAAAGAAGCCATAGCTAATGCTCATTCCTCCTCGTCTTGTTGGTAGGAGGAGAATGCCCACACATGAAGTTCACACTTTGCCCTGTATGTGAAATAAAATATAGATATACGTGAACAATGGGGTGCTGTAGAAATTAATGCCTGCACAATTGATAAAATCGCAACCTATTCTTTAGCATCAGTGTTAAAGTCCCCATGAAATGAACTCCCATTACTTTTACCTCCTGGAAAACAGAGTATCTTTCATGGTGACCTCATGCTGCACCAGTAGGCATAAATATACATTTCTAACCAATGAAACCATCAGATTTTTGAACAGCCCCGCCCCTCCACACCCCTCCCATCAAATAAAATTGCCTTTCTCTCTCTGACTCATATTCCATTGATTTAGACTCTTGAATGATCCCTCACTGCATTATGCCCCGCCCCCACATCCTGTTTTAACGGTAAATGCATCTAATCCAGGAAGTAAAAATGCCATCATGGGGTCTTTAATAATAGTAATAATAAGAAGAAGATGATCCAATTTTGTCATATTGTTCAAGGCAGCACTCAGGCCTACAGTAGGTAATAAACAGAGTGGAGGGGGGGATTGAAGAGATTTTGACAACAGCCACAGTGCTCAGTGTGTGTGTGTGTGTGTGTGTGTGTGTGTGGGTTGGGGGGGGGGGGGGGGGGGGGGGGGGATTACACAAACACGTTGGCATTGTGTATTCTGCTGCAGAGCGTGCATGCACGGTAGACTGAAGCTGTTTTTTTTTTTTTTCGGAGAGGAGACATCTCATCTGTTTCAGCGCCTCACATCCTTCAGCACAAAGCCCGGTCCCGGTCGCTCGGGCCAGAGGCCGGGAGAGGAGGGAAGACGCTCTCATGTGTGCGAGCGGTGGGCTTCCTGTATCCACGCCGCCCCGAGCCGCCCGTGTGAGAGGTCGGTGGACCCGCAGACCGCCGAGCTCGATCAGCAACAGGGCAGAAGAGCTGTACGGTGTAGCTGAAGATCACGAGGTCATCTGAGAGGAGGTTACGGGCTCCGCGCCATCCTCCCCCGTATGACTCCTATGAATAGGCAGTAGCTGGGTTTCCATCCACGTGTTTTTATGCAAATGATGACAGGTTGAATTAGAAAAGCTGAATGGAAATGTCAAAGTTCTTTTTTCTCAATACCAAATTTTCTCAACACGGCAAAAACAAGTTTCTGCGCTCATTTGAGGTGATTTTTGGGGGTAATAAAGGAGTTATGTGCTACATTGTTATGGAAATGCATTTGTTGAATAAATAACAGGCTTGGCATGATCGACCCATAAATGATTCAATCTCACTGCAGTTAAAAAAGTGGCTTTGGACTTCTGTCTGCCACAACCTCCAAAAAAATGTGACTCACACTGTTGTATACTCCAATATAAAAACCCAGTCGTGGTTGTATGGCAATTTGTTGGTTAATATTGCATAAGTGCATTTCTTTGTTTTCGTTTATGGACAGCATGAAAGAACAGTAACAATTTGCAGAATAATATTCAATTCTTTAAAGACTTGTTCTGTTTTTCTCATTGATGTTTCTTCTAATGTGGAGGAAGCCTGTTTATTCGCTTCATCTCAGCTGATGGAAACGCACCTAATTTGCATTTTATGTTTTGCGACATTTCAAACATTTGCTTAAAATTCTCTTCACAGTTGGATGGAAAAACATAGATACTGATTATGATCAGGGTGGGAAATCAAGGCCAAATTCTAGTTAATTTTTACTATGGCTGGTAAGTTTGTCTACTCTACCAGCCACTTTGGCAGGTACTCAACTGTCATTTGGCGGTCTTGTTCGGTCCTAAATGTTTAGTGGAATAATGCATTTTACATACTAGCCACTGGGGCTAAAGACAACAAAAGAAAAAAGTAGTTTCCTGCCCCGATTATGAAGACGACTCCCCCAGGCTGGAGAACAACAGGGCCGAAGTAACTAACTCAATCACCAAACTAATACACTACACATGACCTTTACTTTTAATCCTATTAGAGGACAATCTTCGAAGAAGTTTTGATGGATAGATCAAGTTGCTCGCGAGAGTCTAAATTAGTCTTACCTCTGCTGAATTTAATGAAGGTGGTCAAATGCAAATGTGGGACTGTGGGCTGTGTGAGGGTGTGCTCTGTTGTCTGTCTGGCTTGGCGCGATGATGGATAGGGCTGCCAGTAGACTGGGGTTTCACTAATACTGGGGCCTCTGTAGAAATAAGGGGAGGGATGCATTAATGGATGTGTGTGTTAGTGTGTGTGTGTGTGTGTGTACTTGTGCGTGTTCAAGTTGGATGTGTGTGTACGTGCACTAGCATTTCAACAGGAGTGTGTACCGTGCGCTCGGCCGTATGTGTGTGTATTTACAAGTGTAAACAGAGCACCTTTACTATCCTCTGCAGCCTCCTGGTTGCTGGTTGGACGGGGGCTCCGCTGTTTAATATCACTTGAGTGGCAGCAGGCAAGAGGAGGGGAGAGAGCGAATCGATGGAGTTAATGAAAGTGCTTAATCAGTTCTGAATTTTAACTACGCGCTAACTAGGGTTAGACGGATATATTGGTCCGATACGGTCCAGTCAGTGTGGTTTACCTCCGATATGATGGATAAGATGCAGTTTGGTTGATTACATACTTATTGTAGAATTGATCAATACTACACCGGTTGTCTATGGGAAGACTTGAACCTGAACTGATTCTAATGCAATATTTTGACTGTATTCCACACAAGTATCAATACAATACGGGTCAATACAACACACACAATGGGTGTAGATGTGATCGACAAAACTGTGGGGGGGGAAAGGGGGACAATCCACTGACATAGAATCACTGGACTGGTGAGAACTTTTTGTTCGCTGGACGACATGCAGACGGTTCGGTGCCCGTATTAAACTTCTGTCGGGTGTTACTCTAACCTGGCCTGGCATGAGAGATGTGCGCAAAAAGCTAGCCACTGTCAAATGCAAGTGGCCTCTTTTTTCGAGATAAAAGGTACTATTGTACTGGCCCTTGCCTCCGCTGCTGGGCTGTTGGTCAGGTGTTGCTCCAGTGATGCTATGCCAGCGGAGGGGTCATGTTAAAACGGGACACGTAGACCCTCAGGACTAAAAGGTTGGCCCAACCTTCACTCCTGGCTGATCACACTTCTAATTGTATTTTTGACGGGATGGCTTTTCCATCCCATCAAAAATACAATTCTGGATAGTAGATATTGAATATTTGCACAAAATATTGCCTTGAAAATCCCATTGCCTGCAGTCTCCAACATATGCAGTTTTGTTACGGATACACTTTGGTTAAATCCACTACAAAACAGATCCAGCTTCATATTCTGAAACGGCGAGAACATATTAGCCAACCAAAGCAGGCGATGCTAATGGGAGTACATTAACAGGCACACATGTAGGATAAAGCTTTGATCGGCATCTTTAAAACAAAAACCTCGGTATCGGCCTTCAAAAAAAATGAATGTCAGTCAAACCTCGGTGCAAACAAATTGCAGCAACCCGACCGCCACCCTTTCCTTCTCCGGCGATGTCTCTCTCGTACGGTCAAAGTCGTAAAACTTTGATTTTACTAACTGAAAATTGCCTAACAATGTAAGTACGCAGCGTCCCGGGCTCGAGATGGCCAATCTGGACAGCTGCTGCCGCGTTAGGAGGAGTTGTTGCTTTACGACTCTGCGGAGTGTAAACAGCGATATATGTGTGTGTGCGCGCGTGTGTGATTGAAAGCTTCAGCGGCGCACCTGCTCGGCTTGGACCGCCGGTGTCTCCGGACCTCATATCCCATTCAGTCGAGCTCCTGCGCGGAACAGGAGCATATGGTCCAAAAAAAAAAAGAGCTCCTCCTTCCTTTGTGCCGCTGTTTTACAGAAGGCCCATATACCTTCGCCGCTCCCAGGAAAGCTGTTCCTTCCTCTTTCCCTCAGCACTTTGCCCGTGTCTATCTCCGCCGCCTCGTCCGTAATGGGCTCGGCGATGTACATCATCTGACACATGAATATGGACACTGTGGGAGGCGAGCAGAACGGGATGAACGCTCTTCACTCAGCTAAAATATCCGTGTGCTTAGACTTTCCCTGCCTTGAATATATAATTTATTGTTAACACGGGTGCGCTCCGGCGTTGATGCTGTCTTTTCTTTTTTTTTTCTGTGAGATTATTCTCAAAAACGAGGAGGGAAGAAACATAATGTGGCTGAATTAGATGATATCATATTCCCATTTAGACGGAAAGAGCATCTCTCTCCGTATTATTTCAGTAGGAGTGCGTGTTTAAGATGATGCAGCGGAGGGATTATCTCCGCCTATGAGATTTTAGGATTGTTGAACTCCTCTGTGCTTTTCGCTATTGATGTGTTTCCTCATCGATGCGGAGATTTGGGTTGAGGGAGCGCCTCCACTCTGGAGGAACACCTGTTTCACCCTGCCTCCAGATGGTTAGCAAATCTAAATGCATTTTATATGATGTCACACTAATCTGAATATAGCATGGGGTGCACATCAAACCCCGTGCCTCAGGTGGAGACGGTGGGATCCATATGCCATCATGCATAGAACATGTTTACAGTAATGTCGTTTCATTGCATTAGTCGGCCGGTACAGCTCACGTCACTGAAAGGAGGAAAAGTTTAATATGCAACAAAATTCACTTTGACACAGTGTCCTTCATCGCTGGAGACACGCTTGGCATTCTGTTATGATTAACATTTAAAAAAAAAAGAGATTTGCCTTTCATTCAAAATCAAATTTAATATAGAATTGATCAACACTACACTGGTCGTCTATGGGAAGCCCTTAACCTGATTTGATTCTAATGATCGGATTCCATACAAATATGTATGAATATATTTTTTATCAATATTACTATTATTTCACTGGAGAGTTTGTGCCCCATGATTTAAATGCTGAGGCTTCCAGAGGTTTTTCCTCCCTGACGAGAACAAACACTGCATACCTGGGAAATACTGAATCATTTTTGGAATATCTTGACATGAACATGGTCAAATTTCTAAAGATATAATTTTTGTATTCTTGCCATGCATTAGCCACATTATTAAAGGCTTTTTGATTTTTGTACGTAAGGGAGTGTGCCTTGGATTTTTTTCTTTCGGGATAATCCTGCATGTGTACCTCGTTTTCTAACGAGCGCCTCTCCATTGTTACGTCTACAAGTCAAAGCGGCGTTCCTCTCTTTTTAGATTCTGTAGCTTGACATGAGCATGGTCAAATGTAAAGAATGTAAAACATCGGCCTTCAAAAGCTAATTTCCATCGAACCCTATAGCCTCCGGTCTCTGACAGATGCACTTTTCGTTGCAGCACAACGGCAATCCACTTCAAAACAGATCTTGCCTCATATTCTAAAATTGCTAGAACATGCTAGCCGACCAACAAAGCAGGCGATGCTAATGGGAGTACATTAACATGCGTACATATAGGCTGCAGCTTTGATCAGTGTGCCTCCCTCCTTGTCTGCAGCCTTGCGTGACATCCCCCGTGTGATATCTTACTAAGAGGCTGATGCCCCGGCTCCGTGGGTTCACATGTATATTTAACAGCCTCCCTGGTGCATTAGAGAAGGAGCATAATATAGCTGAGCCACCGCGTTCTCAACGGTTCACGAATGTCCGTGTGTGTTAGCAAAGATTTCTGTGCATTAGCTTGTGAACAGCTACATGGTACATCCACGTGACTATGGCCGCGCATTTGCCTATCAATATTTAAAGACGTGTAACATATTCTATAAAGCATGTTTATTTTTAGGTCTTCGTTCTCTGCTTTTCCGTGTTTGGTCATGCTTGTGTGTGTGTCTGTCGATGTGTCTGCTTGTGTTTCTCTGTGTGTGTGTGTGTGTGTGTGTGTGTGTGTGTGTGTGTGTGTGTGTGTGTGTGTGTGTGTGTGTGTGTGTGTATATATGCGTAGCCCCAGCCCCTGTGATCCATCCTCCTCTGCACTGGGGTTAAAGCCGCACACTCAGGGCACAGGGGCTGCAGGAGGGAAAGCGCGGGTGGGCGGCTCATTAGATTGCGCTCCCCGCGGAGTGTGAAGGAGAAAAACACCCATTAGCAAAACAAACGACGTGCCCATCGCTCACACAAACACGCCGATTGTTTACCGAGAGCCGGGCGGACAAGCCCGTCGGCAGCCGCTGCCTGCTGAGGGCTTCCTGTCAAAGCACTTCCGGGGTCACGGATCAGGGAAGGGGAGCAGGCGGTTATCCGGGTTTATATTAACCGTTTGTGTGTGTGTGTGTGTGTGTGTGCAGGGGTGGAAATATTGCTTATGTAGAGGTACATTTTCTACCTATGTAAAAGTAAAAATAAGCTCCTTTAAAATGTATCCAGAGAAAAAGTTACTTGTAAAGCAATGTAAATGTGATCTTTTCCATGCAATGCAAAAATTAAGAGTCCAAATTAGGTTCTTTAATTAAAAATACTTAGCAAAATAAGCATGAAGCAACACAACAGTTTCTGGATGTTAGTGGTGGTTTCTGTGCAGACCATTCATATTTTCTTCTAGCTGGAAGGATTGCCTTTTGGTTAACAGTAACCAAGCTACTATCATGGATAAATTTAAAGCTGCACTAGGCAATTTCACATGTTGGCACTGCCAAATGGCCGCGAGAGGATTGAAGTGAAATTTGAAGACTTCAATACACAGAAATGAAATCTTTTGCAGCAGCTCCAGCCGTCGCTGCTGAGTGCAGACTATTGCCTGCTCCCTGCTTTTTAGGAGACAGTTTTGTATGTTGGTGTTAAGTTTTGATTCGCCACTTCATTGTGCGCAGAGAAGATTCCCCACCAGCGGCCGTACCCAAAACCAAAATCTCATTCGGACAAATAGGTTGGATCTCAGTCAGTGGGGACGGGACGCTCTTCTCTGCTGCGGCCCCACTTTGTGACTCAGGCTGGTAAGACAGGTGTACTTTTATATAAAAACCTTGCCTGGTGCAGCTTTAATGTTACAGTTAGTTAACTTAATGTTTCCACATGCTTGCACAGGCTTGATGCAGATACAATTTACGACTGGCCAGTTTCTGATGTAACGCTTATGGAGAGCCTACTAAATCTGTACTCTTTAATGGATGCGATTTTAAAATGTAGCAAAACATACTTAAAAGTAAAAGTACAATCACTGGCTTCAAAAAATAGACCAAAAAGCTACTCGGTCACAGCAGGGACAGTAAAGGTAGTATGTTGCTTCCACCCTTGCGGACGTGTGTGTGTCATGTGTGCAGCGGAGCTCATCCCCGTTGTGTGAGCAGCAGGCAGGGCGTAGCCTCCTGGGTAATTAGTGGATCTGAGGCAGGTCCGTCTTCCTGACCTCTGACCTCGCCGGTTGTCCCCCAACACTCCTCTCCTGCCCCTCCTCCCCCCCCCCCCCCCCCCCACGTCAACGCTGACATCTCCTCACGAGTCTCTGCCAAACAAAAGACCGAACAGCATTTGATCCCTGGGAGTAGCACCAGTGGCTAATTTGACCATTACGCACGTTCCTCCAGTCATTTGTTTGGCTGAGTGGCTACACAGTGTGTGTTACGGTCTGCTGGCTCTGACTGCCGGGTTCTCCCACTGTCAGGTGAATGATGGAAATAATTCTCATCAGATAAACACCGGCCCGATCATCGCACTGGCTGCTGCTGCCGCTTGAGTCTTCCGGAGTCTGCATTCGGCCTCATTTAGCTCCGTCTCTCTGTAGGAGTCCACTTCTGATCTTAAGTGGAAGCAGCCAACCTGATCTCCATCCTCACTGTGGTCTCTATCGTCCTGCAGATGACCAGCTTGTGAGAGGTGGTGGGAGATTATTGTTTTTCTCCCCCCCCCCTCCCCTCTCTCTCTCTCTCACACACACTCACTCCCTCTCTCTCTCTCTCTCGCTCGCTACAGCCGGATAATTAGCTGCCGACTGTCAGATAATTAGCCAGGCTGCATCTAATTTTGGTCACAACCTCGGACGATAATGGTCAAATGAAATCAATGGCGTACAGAAATGTGTGGGATTAGCTAAGCAGCATGTGCTCAATTGGCTCATTCCAAATGGTCTGTCCCGATTAATGGGTTAGTTGCTTTGTGCTAATGGCTGTAGGAATGTCGCGCAACCTCATCAGAGCGGTCACATGTTTTTATCTCGTTTATAACCCGGGTAGGAATATGTGCGTTTCGATGCATCGTCTCTCTGTTTCAAGAAGATGCCATCCCCTGGAAGAAGCCATTTAACATGGCCTAGTTATTATTATATATTTCAAATTGTGTCACCTACTGCCACTAGCTGAGGCGCTGAGTGAGAGGAAATAGATAATAATGAGAACCATTGTGTAGACTCCTTTTGCTCTCACCAGTTTCTCAACCAAACATACACGGGTTTTCGGAAAATATTGCAGAATAGCTTCCCGAGTTGAGCATTTTGTCAAGAAAATGATCCTCGCCAAGACGTTCTCGATGCCTGCGAGTGCCATTGAGTTGAGTAGCAGGCGTAATAGGCAGGTGTGACTGAGGAAATACCCCACCTTCAGCCCCCCGATGACACCTCCCAGTGCCAGCCGGGGATTTGGCTTAATGCAGAGTTATAAAGACATTCAGTGGAAACGGAGGATTGGAGGCATAGATCATATTGATGCACCTCCATGTGATGACAGCCATATATGACAGTAAATCCTTGATACTTATGCATCATTTCCTATTTCCCGCTCGCTGACGACTGAGGGAGAAGTCTCTCTGCAGTAATACAACAATTTCTGCCGGGGCATCACTCTCTATGATAGCTAAAACGCTGCCGCTCTTCGGTGTTTAGCTGCGGATACGGCCGGCTGCACGGCACGCTACCTCCGCCATTGATTTTGGTCGCGACGAGGCCGCAGCGGGAGCGGTGTTTGCATCATGTCAACTAAGTTGTGGTCACTGGCTCGGGGCGAGGCGCTTTTAAAGAGCGATTATAGAGTGTGTTTGGCTAAACTGGATGGAACTGGACCGGGCCTCTCATCCAAATTCCTGTCATCTTGAAGGTGCCCAAAGGGGCTCATTTGGTGGACATCTTCCCCTTTGGGCTTCCTGAGGTTTTGCTGTTTTCTCTGCGTGTAGCCGATGTGTTTGGGGAGGGGATGGCGTGTGTGTGTGTGCGTGTGTGTGTGTGTCTGTGCACGGTGTGTGTGTGTGTGTGCGCGCATGTGTGTTTTTCTACCACACTCCCATATGCACTTTGTTCCTTCATATCTTTCGCCGGGGAACTTTGTGTGACATTAGTATTCTGGCAACATCGCAGGGGTCATGCGATCTACGCCCTGCTCCCTCCCAGCAGTACGTCTCGTTGCGCCCCCCCTACCCCCACCCACCCTCCTCCACCCTCCCCTCCCCTCCCCTCCCCTCTCTCCATTTTGTGGGCTGCAGCACTGCTTTAACTAGAAGCACGGGGAACAAATAAAAATAGATGGGCAAAGTTGTGGGATGTGAGACCTGAGGGACACACTGTACGGATATACATTTTCTGTGCGCATTTGGAGCGGCCCTTCTCGTCAAAGAATATTATCCCCCCCTCCACCCACCCACCCCCCCACCTCCACCCCCTCCTCAGATCACGGCGGTAATTCAATTGGGGATAGACAAGAGCAGGATTTCCTTGATGCTTTTTTTCCTTTCCCTATAAACGGGTTGTCTGCCTGTCAGCATTGATAACACTAGCTGGTGCACACTGCGGCTAACTCTCCCCAACCCGGGCTGCCATTCTCCATAGTGCTCCAGCATTGAGTAGCTTCTCCATGATTTACTCTATGCCTGTCTGCCCATCTGCCTTTTTTCATTGGCTCTCTCCGGAGGACCGGCTGCCCGTCTCTCATTCTCTCCCGCTGATCTGTTTTTCTGTTTGACAATCTAAGCATTGTCCATCTGATATGTCTGTGTGTCTACAGCTATCTTTCCATCTGTGGAGATGGGGATGAAATGTGAGCTGACAGGAGGTTGGATTTACTGTATGCTACCTTACAACTTGCTCTCTCTCTGTTTCTCTCTCTCTCTCTCTCTCTCTGAGACACTCACTCACTCACTCACTCCTGATCTCTGTGCTCAGCTTGAGTATTTGAGTTGATCCGTCTAACAGCGAGGCCCTGATGTGTGGTCAGTGAGGCTGGGTGAAGTTATGGTCAGAAATATGCCGGAAACCGCCACCCTGTCCAGAGCAGCAGGCAGTCCGAAGCTATTCAGATCATCAGTCGACTAACAAGGAACCATATAGGTTACTGATGTATAGGCTGACAGGTTTGATCGACCAAAAACCTCAACGCCAAGTGCAGTCTGTTTCCCTCGGAGAACCTCATCTTTGAGATTTTTGCACTGACAGTTTCCTGACAGTGTTCACTCCTACCACTGTGAGAAACGCTGCTAGCATTTTCAGCAATGTTCAGCATCACATTCACGGGCGTCGATTGGGTATGGCAAGGCGTGGTACTCGCCATGCCTTAGCTGAAGTGAGTCCAGCTTGTAGTTTTTTTATCATTGTAATGGCAAATATTAAGCACAAATCCCCCAGAAATGCATTTGGAAGCTAAAACAATCACATCAGGGCAGCACTCAGGACCAAAGTTCCCTCTCAGCTGATCGTTCGGTGACTTGTGTCTAATAGTTTATCACATTGACCAAATAACAATATATTCTCAGTCATCAGTCGCTGTTCCACTTTGTCCCCAGAAATGTACAGTAGTACATGCCTGTAGTCTATAAGCAGGTTTGGAAGTTTTGGCTGCAAAGGATATCAGATAGGATACTTCGCCATAGCTTAGGGTTTAATGAGTTGATACCTGTGATCAGGCTTTTAACCCTGTTAAAGTCAACGTTTCCTTGGTTTCAAGCATTCAAATATGTTTAAAATCATTACATCATTTATCTAAGAGTTTCTGTAACCGATGCTCATCTGTGAAGCCATTTTAAATCATTGCTTTGCACTGCTACATTGCTTTCAAACTTTTGCATCTAAGGTTGGACACCAAGAACAGTTGCTGCTTAAAGCTTGTAAATGTCAGAGGGATAACTGTGATTGCACAGCCTGTATGAAGGTATGTTGTTGAATGAGATGACCATCGGTTGGGGAACTAGTGACAATGCTACTCAATGCAGCAAACCAGAACATTTGTTGCACCAGCCTGATTTTGACCATCTCCTTTTGGCTGTCAAGGGCCTTTTAAAGACTCGGCAACACTCATCCTCCCAGATAGACGGAGGGAAGGAAAATACAGAGGTAGAGACTGATCAATGTGAAGCGGCTATTCAGGATATTTCCACCATTCGTGAATGGCATGAAATCATATTTTGGAGTATTATTTTATTCATGTTTAAATGATGAGTGATAAAGAAACTGTAGAAAGCAAAAGTACTGACATTGAAACTGAAATAGTGGCTGTTCTGACAATCGCACACCCAGAGAACAATAGTGTTATATCCCCATAAGCACAATTAGCCAACTTGAGTAAAGTTATACAATCTGATGTTTATGCTTTTGTGATGCTGATGGTTTTTTATATTCAGCTATTCAGATCATACTTGCCAGACTGTAATTTAAAACTGAAGGACAAGCCAAATCCCAACTCATTTTATTATTATTATTATGTATCATTATTTGATACAAATTTAACAAAATAAACAGCATGGGGCAATTCAACTTGTGTAGCAGTATTAACGGCTAACATTTTTCTTATACAGTAGTTTCTGCAGTTCTTAATGCATATTTACCACAGAACTACATCAAGGGGGTCTGAAAAAACTTGCAAAACTTTGTCACAGCATAGCAACATTCAACAAACAATTGTGCCCGCATATTATCGCTCCAATCAATGCACAATTTTGTGGATCTGATCATATCCAAACAAACGTGCCTCCCTGAAAACTTCAAACCCATCGTGCCCTCTGAAAGCGGTTGGCTGATAATACCACATGACAAAAAAAAAAAAAAAAAATCAACTGGACATCATCTGGTAGAGTGAAGGAGTAAGAGACGAACCAAAAACAACATGGTTAAATGGAGAACAAGATGGAGAGAGAGCAGGAAAGAGAGAGAGAGAGAGAGAGAGAGGGAGAGAGAGAGAGAGAGGGAGAGAGAGAGAGAGAGAGCGATAGCCTGCATCAGCGTGGCGAGGAAGCTAATGCCTCATGAGAGTGTTGGTAAGTAAGGGGTGTCTTTGGATTGCGAGCCGACTTCAGTGTGTGCATTACTCAGCCACATAAATCTGGGAGCCCCCGCCTTGCCTGCCTGCTTTGGTTTGGCTTTAATTACCTGAGCTATCCCGCACTCACCACCAGCACTTCCCTAATGGGGCTGCCTCACTCGGGCATCACTCACACTCAGTCCGGCCAGCTGGCAGGATGGCCTGGGGGGGGTAGCCTGGCCCTCCTATTATAACTCCAAGTCTCTGCCCTAACTCACACCTGAGTGTGCTTGTGTATGGGTTTGTCTGTTTGTGTGTGTGTGTGTGTGTGTGTGTGTGTGGCTGTCCATCTGCTTAGCCATCACACAGACTTAAGGTTTGCGAGACAATTTGAGATTCTGTTCTACAAAATATATTGCGTGTAAACAGTCCTAAGATATTAACTGGTGTTTTCAGAAGTGTTTTGTTATGCTCACGCTGGCCAGTGATCCGCCCGCCCATTACACCATTAACTGCAGGGTTAGCTGTGGCGTCCTTGGGGAGGTTTTGCTGTCAGCGAATGACACTGCATGACAGCTTCACCCGTTGTCAGGTTTGTGCGCTTCCCTTCTCCTTGTGCACGGCCCGCCTAACAATGTGCCAAAGAGCATCCGCCGCTCGCTAAAATGCATCGGACCCTTTTTGTTTTCGGCGTGGCAGCGCGGCGCGGAGACTTCCTACGAGCTCCCGGCGTCCCGACCGTCTTGAATGACTCACGGTGACCTTGGAGATTATTGCTACACTAGACAGAAAAAAAATGCTATATGTTTGTCAAGAGCTGTCTGTCATCAATGAGCTTTTGTGTTGGCTATCGATCGGCTCCTGGGCAGGACACAGGGGTTGATGGATGCACAACAAACAGACTCTGCATCGCCAGCAAGCCGCCCAGCCAGCGGGCCCTCATGATGGGATGTCAAGGCGGGGGAAGGCTACCGCCTGCCCCTCAAACTCGCACATCCCCGCCTCGGATCTGAATTTACCCCAGCCTCGGCCCGATGCGGCATCAAGCCGGGTCTCTAAATGGCCATTCATTAGTAAACATGGAGTGGATTACTGTAGTTTAGCACCACTACCCTTGCGTCGATAACAGGCCCTGATTGCTTTGTAAAATGTTGGGAGCTGCTAACAAGAGCTCTGCCACTGTATCTGCAGCATGCACATATAAAGATAACAACACAATTCCCCTATCAGTTGACCTGGTTTCTCTTCAGTTAGCAAGCTCCAGCCTCCAGGGTGCAATTGAGAGTGCCTCGGTCCGATACTGGATACAACACAAACGCCAAGCGCGATGCAACAATCATCATCCCCTGCGATTTTGGTGATTTTTCAGGAAGTGAGCTACCACCGCAACATAATTCAGCGTCTGTCTCTCACGCAAGAGGGAATGGCATTAAAGTTAATTTCGGCACGACGCCAGCTGGTACTGTTGCACGCACAAAGAGGCCACGTTGTTATGTATTTTACTGTTGGGGGCAAAAAAGAAGCCAAATGCGCCCTGTCTAAAATCAGCAAAATGCCATTGTGAAGTGTTTGTTTTCCTCTTGTGACTGGTTTTAAGCCCGCACGCCCCCCTCTCTCTCCCCCCCCCCTCCCCTCCCGGCTGCTGAGCGTGGATACGGTATGAGGTCAGGCTGATCGATCTGCTTTGATATTTTATAGACCCCACTCAGCCCTCCCCAGTATGAGGCCCAGTATTTCCCCAGTGCAGGATTACTAATGCAATCCACCTGTGGGAACCAGAGCTCTTAAACAGACACTTGTCATCAGCCCCCATCCAAGGACACAAATAGGCACAAACACACACGCATTAACACACTCACTCACACGCACACACATATGCCACTAACACAAACAGATCAGGAAGCAGCAATTGACCCGCACAGTTAAATACCTTACAAAATAGAAAACATCGCAAAATATAAACTGTGAAATTTTTACTGCCTTTAACCATCTTTCTTTGTAGTTTTACTGTCGCATTATTCCGAACATCTGGGCTAAGAGTGTATGGCACTAAAGCTTGTGTAATTCAACAAAAAAATAAAAAATAAAAATAAAAAAGGGCCATACTGTGCATTTCAGAGGTGCTGGGCTGGATCCAAATTGATAACAATTTTTCAGCATTTGCAGACTCAATAGCAGTTAGAAGGATATAGGAAAACAACAGCGCCGGACATGGAAGAAAGGTCTGGCAGATTACAGGAGATTTGCCGGCCCCTGGGAGTTCTCACTCAACTGATGTTGACAAAGCAGAGCCGATGTAGGTTAGTGGGAAAAAAAAAAAAAAAAAAAAAAACCTCCTGGAAGAGAAACCATTCAAGTATGCAGGCGTGTATATGATAGCATTTGAAATGTCTTTTAGCGTTTCCCTTTTCACACCCCCGCCCGCCCCCTCCTCCCCTCTCCGTTCTCGTGCCAAGGGTAGCGCACCCATGAATAATTCATCAGTCAAATCCAAAAATCTATGAAATAAAATCATTTGTTGCCCTATAGTGTACTTGACAGAGAGATTGTTTATAAGGGTGGTAAAGCAGGACTCGAGTGTTGGTAACAATCAATAGTCTGATGGGATCCTGAGGCCCTCGGTGCGCCTGGTGCAGACCGACATCCAGACTGAGACATCTAAGCAGCTTTTGGTTTCTATCCCTTTGGTGGGCCTGTTGTTCCCTGGAACGTATCAGAAAATGAGACGCTTGGAGAGAAGAAGAACAAGAAGAAGAAGAAGAAAGAGAGAGAGAGAGAGTGAGAGAGTTCAGACAGATTCCATCGGTCATTTTTGTTTTCGAATCGCTTTCTTCCACAACCTCTTGATATCGTCATTACATGGCTAAGAAGACATAATGATGATGATGGTGGTGGTGGTGGTGGTGGTGATGATGATGATGGTGAGAACAATTATAATGGTAACGCCGCTACCGATCGCGATGAGGATAATGACGAAGATAACGATGAGAAGGAATGAAAATGACTGGAGCAAATAGAAGGGTTGCTGTTTGTGTAATCGCATCCGTTTCCACGGCAGCAACAACATGCCTCCCTACACCAGTCATAATAATAATAATAATAACAATAATGATAATAATAACGAGTCCTCCCAGCTCCAGAATCTGCCCCCCGCTCCCCCCCTTCCCATCATCCTCCCTTTCCCTTCATCCTCACTTCTCCTCATCAGACAGGAGGGGTCTCAGCGGCACCAGATTCAGTCTTGTTCCCAGTCCCAGTCCCAGTACACCCCCCCCCGCACCCCACCTCTTCCCACCCCCGCCCCTCCCTCCCTCCTGCAGCCGGAGCCAGGGCCTGGTGAATGGTGCCCAGTGCCAGCGCCTTATTAATTTCTATACTGTAAGTGAACAGGCCTCTGCACTAATGGGGGATGATTAAAGGGAGCTTGAAGAGACTGAGAGTCAAATGAAGGGAGAGGCGGATGGGATGGGATGGGATGGAGTGGGGTGGGGGGGGTGGAGGGTGAGAGAGACAGAGAGAGAGAGGGAGAGAGAGAGAGGGAGAAAAGCCACAACTGAAGGGCTGTATTCATAATGCAGTGGAAGAGGATGAATGGCAGAATAACCAAAGATCAAAGTTCATCGCTGCTATCGGACAACGCTCGTCTATTTGCTTTTTTTCTCCCTTTCCTTTCTTTCTCTGCCCTCCCTCCCCCCCCCTTTTCTTTCTTTAATATTGTTACAGCATAGAAATGTATATCATTTTCACTTTAAAATTCAACGACTAATCTATTAAAGCGGGGTCGTGTTATGAGAAAGAGGAAAAGCTGCGAGAATCCCCCCCCCCCGAGGGAGTAATGCAGCCCACCGCTCCTACTGTATGTAGGTGTTTATATATTCTGTAGATCGAAATCGGCCCTGTGGCACCACACCGAAAAAAAAAAGAAGAAGAATCCACTTAGCAACGTGGCTAATTTGCATAGCTTTGAAGAAAATGGGGGTCTGTGTTTAGTCAGCTTAGATGGCAGGAGCAGGGAGAGCTTACAGCCCGACGCTAACCGACCGGCTGACTGGCTTGTTGTCTGACGTTGAGGCCGGCTGGATGACTGTCTGGCCGCTCCGCCGGCTGCACTGATATCGCTTTGATTTACAAGCCCCCCCCCCCCATCAAGCTCTGCCTCTACCAGGGTTTCGAGCGATGTGAGACTTTGAAGGCCGATATCGATATTTTTTTGGACCGAAACTTGCCGATAGCTGATATTTTTCGTGCCGGGGCGTCTTAGAAATTGACCAATTTAATGCCAGAATTCAGTATTCAGTGTATTCTCGTCAGGGTTGGAGAAGCCTCCGAAACGGCGTTGTAGATCATCGTCGCTCTCCACCGAAACCCAGGACGATAATAATAAAGGTAGTAAAGTATAATAATGCTGCTACTCGTAACGAGCGTTATCATGTTGTGTGGAAAGCGATCCAAATGTTGCATTAGAATCAATTCAGGTTAACAACCGGTGTAGTGTTGATCAAATTCCACAATAAATATGTAATCAAACAAACTGCATCACATCCATTATATCAGAGGTGGACGACACTGACTGGACCAGATCCCGTTTTTAATTAAAGGCCAATATATCAGTCCTGCCATAAGCTTCCTGACTCCAACGATCTTCTCCTCACTCCTGACCTCCTGTGTTCTGCCTCAGTATCTGTTGCTCTGTTATAGCACAGTGCGTTTTGATTTAAGACCTCTGCAGCACTTTATGTTGTGTATATCCTAAATGGACATTTTAATAGGCTTTTACTTTTTTTTTCATTGTATTGTGCAATGTAAGCAGTAATTATAAAGCAACAATTCATCGTTGTCGGGTGAAAACCTCGCACTGTATCTCCAAAACGTCAAGCACAAACTATTCCGGTTTCAGATTGACCACCGCTGCGTTTTTGAGGGTTTCATAAGCCCAAAGGGTGCAGAATTTTCCCCCAAAATGTTCACATGGCAACAGCAAAATTTGTCGTTAATCTTAAATTTAAAGCCATTTTGGGCAGGAAGGAAACAAGAGGGCGGCGATGCAGGCTAGACTGACCTGCTGTGTGCGATGATTTCAACACCTTGTCTTGTTCTTTCCCATATTATAACAGAAAACAAGCACATGCACATTTTAGCAGGTTCGTATTTTTTTTCTGCCTTTGTTTTATTTATCGGTATTAGCTCCCTTTGCCCTGGAAACGGCCATCAGGCTCAGAGGCAATTTACGGTACCTTTGAACACGTCCTTAACAGTACCATCATACGTCCGTCAGTGCCACAGTGAACACGGTTTTATTACTCAATTTGATTCCGTGCAAGGTTCATTCCCCACATTTTTTATGCATCGCGGGCTTATAGCTCAGGCAGAAAATAATCTGGACGGCGAAAGGCTCCGTATTACGGTTCAAACGGGATAAAGCGCTGACAAATTTTGGACCGGAGGACTAGCGAGCGGTGGGGGGGGGGGGGGGACAGGGAGAAAGAGAGATTAAGAGCTACACCATTGTTTACCTCCTCTAAGGTGCAGGATACTTTGTCGTTTATAAATGTTGGTAGCTGTTATTGGTTACCTCGCAGGCTTTTGGGGGAAAGAGGAAGGGAAAATGGAAGGAGAGAAAAAAAAACAAAAAACTTTGGGAAAGACCCAGGAGGGGGGTTCGATACAACTTTAATAATGCGTGGCAGGAGCTAAATGAGCCATTCTGCGGTACTTTAAGACGTCTTCCCTCCACCATCCACCCACCCCCCCCCCCCCCCACACACACACACACACACCCCGCTCCTCCCCCCCTCCCCCTCTCCCCCGCCCCCCCTCACGGTCTCAGGGCCTGAATTATTAAAAGTGTTGTTTTCCCTTATTGCATTGCAGCAATGTGCCTCGTTGCTAGAAATGAGCTGCACACTCTGGAGTTCTAATGCTAAAGCGACCCACCTCCATCGGCAGAGTCAGGGGAGGAGGCTGGAGAGCGGTCGGCCGGGGCACACACACACACACACACACACACACACGCGCACACAGCCAAATAGCATCACCTATATTGTCAAGAAATGCTCAGATCTTTTTCTTTTCTTAGATATTGACCAGGTTCTGTGCACAATGCTTTGTGTCCTGCAATCATTTCCAGTTTTGTGAACCTTGTATTGTACTATAACTGTGTATTATAACACAAACCATGGCTCATTTATATTGCTTTATGTGTGCTGTATCACTCATGTAGATTGTTTTTGTTTGTAGACTGACACCAACTTAATTGGCTCTTTAAAAAAAACAGCTCCTGATCCCTCAGTGTTTTGCATTAGTTAGACTGAAATATCAATTTGCCGATATATCAGGCCGATATTGGCCTTTTATTAAAAATCAGATACATTAGCGGTCAGTGTCATCCAACTCTGATATATAACGCTATATGATGCAGTATGTTTGATTACATAGTTATTGTAGAATTGATCAATACTACACTAATTGTCCATGAGAAGCTGTTAACCAGAGCTGATTCAAATGTGACAATTTTGTCAGATTCCACACAAGTATTGATGGATTTGATTATAATTAGTAGCAGCAGTAATATCCTGGCTTTCAATAGAGAGTTTTAGTTTCCCATGATGGTCTAAATGCAGTTTCAGAGGCTTTTCCACCCTGAATGAATTTCTGAAACACTGAATACTAGTAATTTGTTGGTATGGAAAAAGTCAAAATTTAAAGATATTGAAAATCGGAGCAAAACATCGTCTATCAGCAGATTCAATCAGAAAGTATCGGTATCAGTATCAGCCTTTAAAAACCACCCACATCCGTCAGACCTCACCGCTGCATGTATGTCTGTACTGAGATAAAAGAACGGCTCTGACTCACAGCCAAAGGAAGATTGAGCCAGACTCCGCCGGAGAGATGGCATCACTCACTTAATAAAACAATACCTCCCCCCTTCACTGTTGCAGGTACATGCCTGGTGATTTGGCTACTAAATAATTTTGATGCCTCCCGTTAAATGCCCTGTTTTAAAATGCAAGATAAAAAAAAAAAAAGATCTCAATGAAGCAATAAGTTCTGGGTAATGCTGTTTTTTTTGTGCAGCAGATTGTCAGACAGAGCATATAGAGAATGCAGCCTGCATCCGCCCGCTCCTCCCTGCACCCCCAGCCTCCTCTAAACCCCCCCCCCCCCCCCGCCTCCCCCTTCCTCTACATTTTAATCGCACAATTAATAATTAATCAGAGGTTGGGCTCAATGCTGTTGAGTCTGCAGATGAGAGAGCACCCAACTGCTGAGAAGGGGCCCTAAAAAACATAGGATTAACAGCCAAAAAAAGGAATATCAACAGTTCATCATCAACCAATAAGCAAAATGTCACCAGTTTAGGGTATGCTTAAATTTTATTAAATGGAAGAAATGCACAGATGCTCCAGTGGTCCAAAAATGCAGAGTTGAATCCATTTTTTTTTTTTTTTTTTTGTAGTGGGGGGAAAAAAACATTGGCTCTACAGTACATCAGAGTTTGTGATGGGGAAAATTGAGCTGCCTCTTCTATGTGACATTTTCTTACATACAAATATAGAAAATTTGATTATGTGCTCTATTCACAATACGCAGCCACCGTTAATAATGCCATAGCTGTCTGCAGTGTTGTAACAGATCGGTTATAGACGAACAGAGCAGTGTGTTATCTAACTTTAAAAAAAAATAAACGCTCTAGGTCTGCTGATTTCAATTTACTACACTGCTCTGAAATTAGTTGTGATCATACTTGTCATAACAAACAGTCGCTCCGGCGATCTGCTTTTTTTCTTCTTCTTCTCTTTTTTTTTTTTTTCACTATCATTTGGTCCAATTTCAGCAGGATTTATTCCTTGTGATGTATGAAATCCCTTCCAGTGGACTGGTACCAAGCATATCAAAAGCAACGGGGAGAGAAAATAATGAAATGGTCCAGCAGAAGGCAGCTCACAAGGGTTATATGAGGCTCCAGCGATGATTCCTTTGACAATAACATACAGTAGATATATATATATATATATATCAGCGAATCCGACACGTGTTTCCTTTAAGTTACGCCATCGGTTTATTTCCCCCTTTTCCTCCTTTTAAATCATGCATCACGTCTCTGTGTTTCCAGCACTGAGCCATGCTTTAGGAGAGTGTTCACCGTGCTGTAATTACAACATGCACAATGACCTCATTCTGCTGTGTCAGTAGCTGGTAATGTATAGCCCCTTGATCTTAAACTGCAAAGAAAAAACGGTGTGCACTTATTTTCAATATGCTGACTACATTCCCGGCATTTTTTAGACATGGCCGTGACGGCGGATCAGAATTTGATATAAGCACCGGTGCTCCTATTCGTCTGACAAAGTCCCTCTCTCTCTTAATATGCATTCAATAATGTGAAATGATATTAGCTGTAGGAGCTCATTGACTGTGCACTCGGGGTCTTGCGGTGTCTCTCCGTCTCTGTCTGTATCATGCTCTTTATCTGTTCCTCTTCCTCTTATGCACACACACACACACACGCGCGGGCACGCACACACACACACACAGAGGAAACGAGGGAAAAAAAAAATAGAAATAAAGAGGAGGCTTGAACCGCGGATAGCAACAGCAGCAGAGCAATCACACCGTAGCAATGCCCCCCACGCCTGGCCCATTAATAACAGTAATACGCACACCGCGCCCAAGCCAGCACTGCCGAAAGCACCACTGACACTTTAATGGGCATTTTTTACTTTTGTTTTTAAATAATGCATGTGCTGCTTGTCAGCACTGCTTCACTCCACCCCTGGTGTGCCTTTGCGGCGTTCCTTTGTGCAGAAATTACAATGGGGACCTGTGTTTTCAGTGCTGCCTGCTCCATAAGCTGCATTCATCACATACATGGGGACGTCAGTGTGCAGTACATCACACTCTTGGGGACATCTGTGTGTGTGTGTGTGTGTGTGTGCGCATCTGTGTGTGTGTATGTGTGTGTTTTTGTTTGTAAAGGCCCCTCATTGGCACCGAGCTAATTAAGAGTGTCTTTTGGAGGGTGTGCTGCGTGCTGAGGCGCAGTGGCAGTGGCCAGCACTTGGCATGGAGCGGGAGCTAGAAGACGGCTGATGCTACATGTTTCATACAGCCTTGACAACGTGCCAATGTTGTGGTCTGGCCGTCGAGCGCGCCGCTGCCCGACGCGGCGGTGTCACCCTCCAGGGCTAGACGGGAACTGTGTTTAAGTGCTGCGATGATTCGGAGGTGACGGCGAAGCGTTTGCGGGGTCGGGACTTTGGGGTTTGCCACGCTGGCGGGGTCAAGCGACGGACTGAAGATCCCTGCCTCTTTGCAGGTTGCAGGTTTTTTGCACTCTGTGTTTTCTCTGACACTTGCCATGTTCATACTGTAACTAAGAATCTCATTTGGTTGCACAGACGGCCTATCATGTGGAGTTAGAGCGGTTGGGCAACCTTATTGATTTTAGAGGAGCTACCTATCTCTATTCGTCATTACCTGTAAGGTCAATAAACCTCTGAGATCGATATTTATAACAATCAATGCCGCATTCTCTATTATTTCTCCTTCCTGTGCAATGATTTCCTTTGATTTAATTTGCCTTTTTTTTTTCATAACAAAGAGTCTTGCTGCCGCTGGACTGCATGGACTCGCCCCTCGCCGGTTCCTGTCCGTTTCAATGACGACTGCTTGTGTTTCTCTTGTGTCCCCGCAGGAAACACGTTGTGTAAGTCAGGAAGCATTGCTGTCTTCGGGAACGTGGTGTACAGCGGACTGCTGAACGATCACCTCTGGCATTTAGGAGTGCCCCTCTTCACAAGACTGGTAAGAGCAGCAGGCCCCCTCTGCGCACACTTACCTCCATTTTGTAGTGAGAGTTTCATGCGGCTCTGTTGGACCCAAAGAGGCTTCAGGTGCATAATTCCCACAAGTCTCTAATGGGCTGGTTTTGATGCCCCCTCTGTTGACACGTGTTATTTGAAGTTGTACTCAGCATTCATGATATGACAGTCCTCTGCTGCGGGTTTAAGACTAGGGAACCCCGCCACTTCTTAGCATCTTGTTTCATTTCAGCCTTTTAAAAAAAAAAAGATCTTTGCTCTCTCTGAAGGCTTGAGCTCCAGGTAAGAAACTCCCATGTGAGGCACAACAAAGATGTCAGGCAGACTCCTCCAGTGTCTTCTCTGGCCCTAGATTCAGAGGTGAAGGCATGTGTGGGTCTCTTCTTCCCTTCCCATTTGAGGCTGGTAGAGTAAGTCTAGTCTGCTACTGAAGAAAAGGACCCCAACTAAATAATTCATGGAATTTAGTTTTATGGCGACAGCCTAAGCAAAAATTACAAGGTTATAATTAAGGGCTGGAGTAGTTGAAGCCCGTGTTAAGAATTAATGATAAGTCTATCCATCCCTACTTGTCAGAGGGAAATTGAATGTTTGTTTTACACTTAACTCTCACTGGTGCCGGCGAATGTGAGCCGCTGTACAAAAGAGATTCTTGTGCATGCGCGTCAGCCGTGAGGATCACAGAGTAATTTACCAAAGAAAAAAAGAAATTCAGAAGAGCACTATTTCTTCCTGTTAATTACCCTCCTTCTAAGCGGTTCGCAAGTTTTCATCAATGTTTA
Source organism: Centroberyx gerrardi (assembly GCF_048128805.1). NCBI lineage: Eukaryota > Metazoa > Chordata > Actinopteri > Beryciformes > Berycidae > Centroberyx > Centroberyx gerrardi. The sequence continues at coordinate 28,198,905 of NC_136003.1, forward strand.
TTATTGATTAAATCTGTCGTCGTAGCTGTCATTTATGAGTTGGGAATTGCCGTTGATTGGTGCACAAGGGTTGCATATAATTGGGTTACATTAAATAGATAATTCAGCTGATCTCATAAATGTCTAATGTGAAGGCTTGTTTGATTATCAATTAATGTCAAACGGAGATGCAAGAGGCAGTTAGGCTTCCAGTTGGGTTTGCCTGCTTCCCAGACCAAGTGGCAAAGCTGTTGCTCCAGTTGGATCCTTCTCTGCACGGCTCTACAAGCCTCACTCATTGCAATGCTGTGGATATAAATGATCAATTACCCATAGTTTGTTTCTGCCATGAGATAAGTTGTTTAAGTTGTTTATGCCCTATGAGAAATGTCACTCATATTCATTAATACACCTGATAAGCACGATTCATGCCTGAGGTCTCCCAAATATCTCACCAAAAGCTTCATTGATTAAAGCTGTGGGTTTCTTTTTTTTATTTGCCACTTATATATATATAACAAGGAGGAAAACAAAATATCTGAACACAAACTCAAACACACACACACACACACAAGCATACACACACTGACACATACACACCCAAGCTAATAAACGATTCAAAGAAGTCTTTGAAAGATGTGAAAAATGATAAAGACATCAAACAACATAGCTGTCAGGTATTTGGCTTTCAATTAAATAGAAAGGCTTATTATTCTCCAAAAATGTGCCTGTTGTTCTTGGCCATGAAAAGGATGAAGGGGAAAACAGAAAATTTGGGATATTTTCATGGTTCACAAGTCAGACAGGCTTTTTTTTTTTTTTTTTTATAGAATAGAATGATCTCAAGAGTTACAAGCATTTGAATAGTTTCTGCAACAAATACTTTTGAATGTGAACACACACACACACACACTGCTCATACGCACACACACACACACACACACAGAGCTAATGAAGACAGCTAATGACTGCTTTCGTGGCGCTGACATCCTCCCTGTCCCTTCCCTCCCCTTCTTGGAGCTAAAGCCGAGCTCAAAGGCTGCAGGAACACTTGTTCGAGCGAAAGGTGCGAGTTCCCGCTGCGACGGCGAGGCGCGGCCGCGTACGGCACTCGGCGCGCCTGCCGCCGACACACCGGGCCCGCCCGGCAGTGGTATCAGCATGGCATGCAGCAAGCCTCCCCCCATCCCCGGCACACAGCCCCTAATTACTGCACAACACTGCCAGTTTGCAGCCCTGGGCCAGTACTGCCTGCTCTATGCCAAGATGTAAACACTGCATTATTAACACTACATACAGTCTGCGCACACGGCTATGTTTGATGTGCTCGACGTATGTGTACACAGAGGCGTTAGTTTAGCGGGGATTCTTTACGTGAAGCCGTACAATAGATTTATTGTTTCCTAGAGAGTGAGCTCAGAAATCAGCAGATGGGCGATTTGCCGTGTATACTGTGATGTATGCTCACAAATTATGTTTAATGATATCTTCCAGGGCTAGGAAACAAAGCCGTCCCTTTTCCAAGGCTAAATATACAGGGTGTGTGAGAAGGGCTGGAGTCACAGGGATAAATGACGCCATATTGTTGCACTTGTTTTCCCCACACACACACACTCACTAGTTGTCAGGGTGGCTAATGTCTGAGGTGTTTAGGGTTTCTGATGTAGGTGTGGGTTCAAATCCCACTTTTGACAGGCAGTTTTTGCAGTCGTTTAATTGGCAGCTTCCCTATGATTCCAGACTTTTCGAACACCCTGTAGTCAAGTTAAGTCAAAGTAAAGGTACATTTATTTATAGAGCACATTTCATGCAGTGAAGCAGCTCAAAGTGCTCTAATAACATGCTACAAAAATAAAAACAAATACATCAAGAGACATAAAAAAAACAGCAGATGTGAGTCCAGGGTCTGGTGGATGCTAATGTTTTTAGCCGAGTGGCTACCTGGCTAGCAGCTAGCTAGCAGCAGCAAGTAGCAACTGTCACTAAAAACAACTGGAATACAGAACTCAAGACACCGCATATATAAAAACGGGTTATGAGCTTGATTATTGCATGTAAAAACTAGTTCAAAAATGGTCAAACTTCACCACAGCAAACACGCAGCAATCTTGGTGCGCAGGAAGGACCGAAAAAGCTCACAACACCCGTCATATCGCTCTCGTTGCAGTTTAGTATTTCACAACACCGAAACCCTCTCAGAATCCCTCCGCTCAGCCTTACCTTAGCGACGAGCCATATTTTCTATTGAAATGTCAATACCTACCTGTGGTGCTGATGAAGACGCATAAAAAACGAGCGTAGCCGCGGCTCAGCGAGTTATAAAAAGTGCCACTCCATAAAGCGAAGTGTGCGATTATGAGAAAACTAGTCTCGCAGACTCAGGATGGGAGTTGCGCGTCTCTTCCCGTCTTCGGGGCCAACCGGGGGCTCAGGCCGTTACAGGAACCAGCTGAGACCGGACAGCGCAGGGTCAGGTATTTGACGAATGGGGACGATTGGGCCGAGCGAGCCGTACACATGGGGAGCCTTCGGGTTGAGAGCGAGGACTCCGGGGACCGCGGCTCATCGTCTCCTCTAGAGTCTTCCTAATGAGACGATGACAAGATCCGAGCGCGGTCCGACAGAAGACGCTCCGCAAGCAGCGTGCTGCAGAGCGGAGGCGAGATCGGCATAAAATATTAAGACGAAAAGAACTCTTGAGTCGGCGAGGGTCGGAGTCAGACGGACATTTTAGGGCGGTGTGCGCTCCGTGTGAGGCCTTCCACTTCCTCTTCCCTTTGAAAGCCCTCTCTTATCTTTATAATGGATGGCAGAGTCTCTGGGGAGTGTCTAGACTACGGTGGGAAATCTAAATGGTCGGGAAAGCCACTCGCATCCTTGGTAAGCACTGTAGAGCGTGTAAAAAATAAAAAAAATAAAAGAGGAAAAAATGGAGGTTGGGAGAGAGACAGGAAGGAGAGGGGAGGACCAGGCCTGAGCCCACAACAACACCATCTTCTCCCGAATTCCATTTTCATCGGTAATTGAAGGCTGGAGATCCCTAGAAAGGAGACATGGGGATTATATGATGCTAAAATGCCTTGAGATTCTCAACTTATTTTCTCCATTCTACCTTTTTTTTTCTAATCCCACAAACCCCAAGTGCCCCGCACATTAGCTTCAGACCATGATGCTTTCTCTCTGCCCCCCCCCCCTCCACCCTCCACCCCCACCTCTGCCCCCCCCAACCCCTCCACCCACCCCGACTGTTTCTCTCTCTCTCTTTCGCCCCCACCCTTTTTCTGTTCTCCCTCTCTCTCCCCTCAGTTATTTATGAGGAGGACTTGAAATAGACTTCAGTATTTGATAAAAGCGTGATCCTTAATCCGAGTTGCCTGAGAAGTGCATTTCATTTTTATTTCCCATCAGAGATTGATGGAAGAGTGGGGCGGTTACCCACTCTGTGATTGCTAATGTAAATCCATTGGGTCTGGTGGACATGTAAAAAGATATGGACGAGTTGTATGTGCATGGTAATGCCAGCAATAAGAGATTGTGTGTGTGCAAAGTAATGAGAAGTCTGGCCTGCGATGTGATGGAGAGGTAACAAAAGAGGAGAGGCCAAAGAAATATATGATTTATGTCTTGATTTATCACATGTGCATAACACAATTCATACACCGTACACACATCCATCTAAAACAAACCATTCTTCTAAAACGCCACGCGTCGTAAAGACACACACGTTTTGCACGATATTTGCAAAATCACCAATTGAGATTCCTGGAATACCGGTCTGGTGTTTCATATTTCAACGTTCACTTGTGCTTTCTTGGAGGAGGGGAAAAAATAAAATGGGTGATAAATTTAAGATGACAGTTACGCCATATGAATGAGGCCCCTTGTGTATCAATTCGCTCAAAGCCAGCTGCAAATTTAACTCAGCCTCCTTATGTGGCAATTACTGATGGGTAACATAACCTGAATATATCTTGCTCTGTTCATTACGGCAGTGTTCTCTATGGCTGGCAAATGTTCTTTAGGATCCTACAACAAATTAGCTCATCCCCCAGGACATCTTTTATTGGATGATCCAGCACTAGAGGATGCCGCAAAACCACTCGAGCTCTCCGCAGCCTGCCCCGGTTGCCACAGGGTTAATATTTAAAAGCGTGAGCTCCCAGTCGTGTATTGATGATATGTTTTGAAAATTGCTGAGGCAGGCTCATTGTTACAATGCTGTCTAAAAGATAGCCAAGCCCCCTCCCTTTTTTTTTCCCCCTTTACAGCCGCCAGATGGAAAACACACTAAAGCATGTAATGTAATATAGCTTGGCACACAAAGGCGTTTCACACCCTAACCAAATTCATCTGGCCTCTGATCTGCCGTATAACGCCACCTACTACTTCCCTCACACCAAAAGGGGTTTTTTACCTAACACACTCCTGGTCACCAACCAGGGAAAAAAACCCAAAACAAAACAGGAAATGCATGTTATACATCGCACACGCAGGCGAACCACAGGCATACACGCATTCAAGACAGTCAACCTCAGCAGCTGAAAGTAGAAAAAAGTGGAAATTAGGCTGTGCCTCCCAATTGCCTGTGGCATACTTTCAGGTTTTCTCTGAGATCCCCTATTTTTTTTTTTTTTTTTTTTTTTTTTTTTTTTTTCCCTTTTCCTTCAGCATTGTCTCTTCTCCTCATTGAACTGAAACTGCCACAACTTCTGTGCGACGTCTCAGTCACAGACAGTGAAAAGAAGAGAGACAGAGAGAGAGAGACAGAGAGAGAGAGAGAGAGAGAGAGAGAGAGAGACAGAGAGAGAGAGAGAGAGACAGAGAGAGAGAGAGAGAGAGAGAGAGAGAGACAGAGAGAGAGAGAGAGAGAGAGAGAGTGATGCGTTAGTCCTCCACTATCAACAGCATCATCATCAACAGAAGCCTCTTCCCTCCCTCCCTCCCTCCCTCCCTCCCCCCCCCCCCTGCAGAGCTCTCCAGTCCCCCCACCACCACCACCGCCAACACTAACCACCACCACCCTCCTCCTCCTCCTCCTCCTCCTGCATTCACCCCCCCCCCCCCCCCCCCCCCCCACCCCCGAGCTCACCCCCCTCCACCCCGGGACGCTGAATTTTACAGTACCGTCTGCAGGATCCCGGTTTGTTCGGCGCACTCCTCTATGCAGAGCAACACGGCTCCAGTGGAGGAACGCTGGAGGCAGCTGTCAAGCGCAGGCTGCTGCTGCTCTAGTTGAGCCTCGGCGCCGTACCGACTGATTTCACATTCACCAATAAGAGACAGCACAAAAGCCAAGACAAGAGTGAGAGAAACCGAGTGGGAGAGAGAGAGAGGGAGAGAGAGAGAGAGAGAGGGGGAAGCAGATAGAGAGCAGAGAGAGAGAGAGAGAGAGAGAGAGAGAGTCTCGAAGTGAGTGGTGTGGAGAGGCAAGTGGAGTCGAAGAGTGTCAAAAGAAAAAAGAGGTTACAACACCTCCCCAGCTCTCTTTCCTTTCTCCCGGCTGCTTTTTTCCCCCCCCCTCCTTGTGTTGGCTTAGAAGAAGAAGAAGAAGAAGGAGAGAGAGAGAGAGAGAGAGGAAAAAAAAGGAGGCTTTTAAAAAATTAAGGAGGAGGAGAGAAGAGAAGGGGAAAACCTCAAGTCAAGCCCCATTGAACAATTGAGAGGGAGGGCTGCCTCAGCGGAAGAGGGGACCAGTAAAGCCGCTCTTTCCAAACGGTCGGACTCGCTTCCTCCTGACGCCCACACGCTGGACTGGACTGGTCCCAGTGCTCAGCCCCGCTCTCCTCCGCTCGCTCGCTCGCTCGCCCGCCCTCACCTGTCCCGCTTCCGAAATGATGATGTACTTTTGGGTGAGTACCGGACCACAAACAGTGGAATCTCTTTTGTTTTGTTTGAGGGTTTTTTTTTTTTTCCCATAGAGCTGAGTCTTAACACTGCTCCGGCACCGAGAGCAGAGAGAGTTGATGTGTGTATCGTATGCGTCAGAGTGTATTTGTACACAGTCGTACCATGCGCCTATAGTATGTCGGTGTGTGTGTGTGTGTGTGTGTGCGTGTGTGTGTGTGTGTGGCGTAGCGCCCTCCCACATGCATGAACAGAGCTGATGGTTATTCCACTTCCATGTGTTGTTTTATTGATGCTGGAGCGCCGGATCCTGTAGCCGTATGCTATAGAGGCCTGCGTCTACATGTCGTATTTATTCAGCCTTTAAACGAACTATTGTTATTCACACTTATTTTACAGTCGGTCTGCCCCGGCATACAGTACGCCTGCCATTTGAAACCATATCTGCCCATTTCAACGGCTGGCTCCTCATAACGCCTGCTCAGGGTCTTTTGGGGACACATTTTGAATTCCCCCCCCCCCCCCCCCCCCCCGCCTGTAGCCGCGAACGCATTTCAAACGGCTTTTTACAGTGTTGTTTTGGGTTGTATCGAAGTCGTTTTCACCCAGAATTCCTCTTATTTTTTTTGTCTTTTCCTAAATTAAGCAGCATTAAGGGTAGAATGGGGATGATTACAGATCGTTAACCAGAGCTGCTGATTAATTCTGTATGAGATCATGTGTGATTAGTCAGATTGGTTTTGTCTCCTCTGTGGTTTGTATTCACACCACAACAATACCCGCCCAATGCTCACTGCTTTGCCTTTACACTCATTATTCTCACTAATGCAGATCGCAGGCCGTTTTAATCCACCACATTTGTCGCAACTTGCCTTCACAGAAATACGAAGTAAATGAAATTATTCTGTGATGCGGCACATATTTCTAGTATCGCCACTGTAAACTGTTCGAACTGTAATGAAATCACAGATGTGCCTGCTGCATTGAGGAAAAGCAGGTTGCGCGTGTGCTGTACTGTAGCTATTGATTTTGAGTTCAGATTTCTGGGGAGAGAGGATCTTTTCTGGGGGAAAGTTACTCTACGTGGACGACTCCATTATAAATGACCTCATATTCGAACCACAAGAAAAGTTTTGGGTTTTTTCCACGTGGAATGAAAGTGACAGCAAGGTATGTGAATAACAAAAGCATGTTATGAATGAAATACAAGTAGCTATTGATTCGGAGCTCAGATTTCTGCAGAGAGAGAATCTTTTAGGGCGAAAGTTACTCTAACTGGCCAACTCCATTAAATGACCTCATATTTGAACCACAGGGAAAGTTTGGGGGGTTTTGTTCCAAGTGGAAGTGAAGTGATAGAAAAGTGTAGCAAAGTATATGAAAAACAAAAGCATGCTACTGTATGAATGAAACAGAAGTAGTTATTGATTTTGAGTTCAGATTTCTGTGGAGAGAGGATCCTTTCTGGCAAAAGTTGCTCTACCTGGACGATTCCATTAAATGAGCTCATATGTGAACCACGAGAAAAGTTTCCACGTGAAAGTGAAGTGTCACTGGGAAAAAACAGGATGTGAAGTGTAGCCCATTTTTCCAGGCCTCCCTCTGATTAAGCAGAGCGGTGCTGGACCAGCGCAGGCCTCCTCGATAGTCAAACCAGTTAAGTTTTGTAGAGAGGTGCTGCTTGCTAACAGGGTGTTGATGCTAATTGAAAGAGGCACCTCCCTGTCTTTCGCCTCTTTGAAGGTGTGCTGTGGGGTTGCAGCTCACCTCACACCCCCGCTTTCATCATCATGCACCCCGCCGGCCGGCCGGCGCGCCGACCACACACAGATGTAAACTCAAATGAAAGTGGCTGCGATGCCGGCGGTTTGGTAGTCCAGGCTCCCCGGCGGTACAGTGGGGCTCTGGCACTGTAATGGTCTTGATCTGGCCCAGCTAATGTGGTTGAGCAGCTACTGGTGGCTGCACACGTGTGTGTGTTTGTGTATGTGCATGTGTGGATCTATCAGTGTTGGGCTCATTATGCAAAAAACTTTTTTGTTACATCTCCAAAATGGCAAGTGCATCCATTCTTACTTCAAAAATCAAGATAACTCAGATAGATGTGAATGATCAGAGAAACGTAGAGGTGTTGATGTCCAATGTTGTTGTCATCTTTTTGCTTGATAAAACCAAAGTCGTAGGAAAACTTCCACACAAAGAAAGTCAACTTTTTGTAACCATTTTGTATCCAGTGTAGCTACAGCGGACTAATTATGAGGAAAACAAATCAGAGGATGGGGATAATCATAGTTTTTAGATAACAAAACTTCAATCTGATATTTAGAGGGGGTGATAACAAAAGTAATGGCTTATCTTTTTGATTGGTAACTGCAATATACCCGGCAAGCATTTAACGAATGGGACAAGCAGGAGGTGGCCAAGTTCAACGTCAATCCCAACAAGCACAAAATGTTCGCAATATGAGTACAATTTACCTTTAAACGGCTTTAGAAACTGTTTTGATCCGACATCAGAGATATTTAAGTCCTGATTTCACAAAACCATGCAGGTAGCAGCTATGGACGACTACGGACGTCGTCTCAACTTTGATTTTCTCGCTATATTTACACAGGTTTTCAACAGCGGTGCAGGCCGTCGTATCAACATCTATCCAAAGCCAAAATGTTTGTTAATTTCTGAAATGGAAAGGGTAATGCATTACACTCCTCGCTCCTGAGAAGAGTAACCTCACTGCAACACGTTACCGAGCAATGCATTAACCACCCAACACTGATATCTATACGTGCCATGTCTGTGTGTGTGTGTGTGTGTGTGTGCGTCGGTTGGCCAGCGTTTAGCTATGAGAGGAGGGTGGGACCGCCTCCTGTTTGAGCTGCAGGTGGTGAGCATTACCTGCGGTCCCTCCGGAGGCCTGTCAGCCGTGCATCAGTCTGGGGAACCTGCAAGCTCCCCTCATTAGAATATTTATTCACCAAGCAGATGTTCTTATCCGGGGCAATTACCTTTGGCTTACATTTCCCTGTTGCCCACTGATATAGATGAATGTGTATACAAAGACGTCCCGCGTTATGCATGGTGCCCCTGGGTGCCACCCACCTTATCCCCCATATGCATGGCGGGCGAGCCAGCGGCCGTCTGGTCCGCCGCAGCGTGCAACCCAAACCCAACCTCAACTCCGCCGTGGTAATTGGAGGAAGTGGAGGCGACATTTCCTGCGATGGCCGCGGAGTGATGGAGAGCCGGCCTGTGTATCATTCTCTCCACCCGGCTGTTCCTTTGCATTAGAGAGAGAGGGAGAGAGGGAGAGAGAGAGTGGCATGGAGTGGAGAAACCATGCATGTTTCTGTCCTCCCCTCAATGTGATGAATAATTTAGCAGTGCAGGGCCCTCGCTGTCGAGTAGAGATGGTGGTAATGGGGAGAGTGGATATATATGGCATGGCAAGGAGCAATGGTTTACGTTAGAGTTCCCCGACCAACGCACTCAAGTATGCCGGGGGCTGCTCACTTGGTATGTTTGGCCCGTATTAATGCTTTGTGTTTATCTCTCAAAAACAACTGAGACGTCCATAAGCTGTGGCTTAAAGAATCGGGAAGGAGCCGGTGTGAGTCATTGGAGCAAGTGGTCATTAGCAGGAGTGGCTTCCCTTTAGGGAGATGCTCCCTCAGATGTTTGTTGATATGGGACATTATGGCAAATTATTATCAGTAGGTTACATTTCCTGAGAAGACATTTTTTTTAAGATGAAATGGAATAGCTTGAGGCGCCGCCTTATATGCCCCTTTGAAATTGCTTTACTTACATACCGCATATACGTACGTGCAGCTTTCACATGTTGTCGAGATGCGCTGTGGTTAAAACGCATGCGTACGGCCCGCAGCCTCTGGTGAGACATTAAAAATCAACATGGAGGGTTTATCAGCCTAACCGGCAGAGGCTGTTGAAATTCACGGTGGATGGCCGAGAGGCTGAGCTGATCAGCCATTCTGGGCGGGAGGGCAGCGAGTCCAGGCCGCCGGTTTCATATTGCAAGATGAAGTGCTTGCGATCGTTTGTTAATGTATTAATTGATCTGTGTCCTCAGACAGGCGAATCAGGAGTAGTGTCACGTAGACTCTTTAGTACTCCCCGAGACGCTTTCATTAGCTGCTGCTAGCCGGCTCTCCACCCCCATTACAGGAGCGCGTTGCCACACACTTTACCTGACTGCTGTAATAACTTTAGACATTTCTATCTCGCCGGCAAGTCCTCCGACAGCCGGGACAGTTTGGGGCTTAGCATCAAATGAGAGGCGTTTCTTTGAAAGCTTATACCGCAGGTGATTCACTCCACGGCGTCACGTGGCATTGTTTTGTCTGCGAGTTGTTATGACTCTCGTTTTCTTGTAAGATTCAGTAATGGCTGTCGCAATCAGTCATTAACTTTCAACTTAATGTTTTATAATCTGCAAGGCGCACACGCTCGGTCTGATGTAACAGCTCTGCTACAAAGCCTTCTTAAAGAAGCAGTGTAGTGTGTGTATCCGGGAAACGTGTTATCTATGTTTAACACATGGTCAGCCTATGTTGAACGATGCGATAGCCGCACGGTACATTTTATGCGTTAATGCAGCAGTCATTTCCGAGAGTTCAGCATCATGGAAAACCGCTGAACAAAGAAAAAGAGGAGGAGTACAATTTAGGTTTTTTTGGGGGGGGAAATCCAAAATCAGACCCCACCCTTTGTGCTCCATGGGATCATTAGCAATCAGTAGCTTTAACAATAATTCTGTGTGCTTTTGCTCTCTTCCCCTTGGGGCTAATGGGTCTAGAGCCCAGCTAATTGTGATTAGACTCCGACAGCGGGTTTTACTTGCAGGATTTTCACACCACAGTCCTCTTTGATATTAGCTGCACAGCTGATAAAGAGATTAGATACAGGAGAAGGGGAAGGAGAGGGAGAGGGAGAGAGTGAGAGGAGAGGAGAGGAGAGGAGAGGAGAGGAGGGGGGGGGGGGGTGTTCTCCTTAAACTACAGAAAGACACCTACACGGGGGAAATCACTGGCGAGTTTAGCTGAGGAAAATAGATCCAGACGCAGTAAAAGCCTTGCGCTCGCTTATTGCACCTGCTATCATTAGCGCTTTTGTACACATGGTCAGCCTCCCAGGGAAAAGTCATTATCCAGCTGTGCCGTTATTTTTCTGCTGTTTTCTCCTAGTGGAGTGTGACTTCAGGGCTATAGCCAGCGCACCGTTTAATGCCTTCCAACACAATAAAGGACTCTAGCCTTAATGATGTGGGATTGGATGGCCATGCCTCAGGTTGTCCGGGGGCTTGTGAGCCGTTACTGCGAGCGGCCATTTTGCCTCGGCGGCGTAGAGGCTCCGCGTCGATTCAAACTCCAGCCATTCCAGAGGAGGCGCAAATAAAATCTGTTTCAATGATTAACGGCCGCGTTGTTCACCGGGTCTCTTCTGCTCAGGAGAACGAGAGAGTAAAGGACCGCAGCTCGAGCAACTGTCTGCAAAACAATGAGGAGCCGGCGGAGTAGTGGGATGGAAACTCGCCAGCGCAACGTGTTAGACACTCTTCCATGTTAAATCGCCAGGTGATATTGTGTGATATTGAGTCAGTCAACACACCCGGACGAGCGAATCACGAGCAGAGGGGGACGTGTTAGACTCCACATCTTAATTTCTAATGCAGAATAATGCATTAAAGCTCTGCCGCCTTTTCACCAGCAGCACAGGCCACCCGGCTCCCACTGTGCCTCGTCCAGGAGAATGAAATATTAAGTTTAAGGCTTATGGCACCACCGAGAAAAAAATGATCCATAAAGAAATTGGAGCAAAAGTTCAAAGATGCTGCCCCCCATTTTATGATGTCTTATAAGATTCACTTATAGGTAAAACGCTAATCAATAAGATAAGACATCACTGGAGATTGAACACTGATTGGAAGGATAACATATAAGCCCCAGGATCATAGCGTGTGTCATTTAGGCCTAGCAGAGGCAGAGAAATCTATTCCTGGCCAATTTAGACTAAAAAATGTCCCCCAACAGCTGATCCAGAAAAAAAAAAAAAAAAAAGAAAGAAAAAGAAAAGGCTTCTCTCAGCACAGGTTCATTTGTAAAAACCGCCTTTCCTCTACCTTTTCTCACAAAATGCGGTTGAGCTGTAATATTTTAAGTGAGCTTTTCCAAACCCATGTAGCGGTTATTCTGGGTTGGTTTTTTTTTTGCGGTCGGCCTGTTGCACCGCCAGTAATTCCAAAAGTCTCACATGGCAATCCTTCATTCTCTTCAGCAGTGTTGGAGCAGAAGGCGTGTGCATCGCTAACACGTCTGTGCCATAGATATGCCCTAAAGTGTCAGTTCTCACACACGGAAAAGATTGGAGGAGAGGCCCCAGTGAGAATGGCAGAAACATATCCACTGGCAACTCGCCACGCATGATAAGGAATCCACTTCTGCCCCTCTCCCAGCAACAAATGTAATTTGTGCGCTTTCCACTATTTTATACACAATTATTCAAATAGAATTATCAAGTCGTATACTCTTTAAATTTCAGAAAAAAAGGAAGAAGAAACAGTTGGCAGTAGCTTTCGTGGTTATCATCGTACCTCCCTGACAAACAGTTGACAATTTCCTGAGCACTGAAGCTCAAGGGAGTAAAGCGGGATATTAAATTTGGCAAATTACGACGACGACGCAATTTTCAACCGGCATTCTCCATATATGTTTTTTTATCTTTATAGTTGCAAAGGCTCTATTTAAAGCTTGTTATATACTCTTCTCAATCAATCCCAGGGAGTATAAAATCCCCTGTCACGTAAAAGGGGTTAAGAAACAGTGTGTCACACAGGCTGTAAAATTAATGGCAAGAGAGTGACATTAGTGTTATAGGTTATTGAGCGATTTCGGGGAATTTATGACCCTAATCGAGAAGCGGTGTCAAAGGGAATGAAGCAAATAAGAGTGGCTCTGACAGCAGGGCCGCGCCGTGGCCACCGGACACTACAATTTTAGCCTTCCCAGTAAATTGTGGCGGGGACTTTATACGTCTCCGCGGAGGCCCCCCTTCACTCCGGCTGCCTCGGTCCTCGGGCCGTGCCCCGGGCCTACCTCCCCCCCCTCCGGGTCAGACAGAGCCGGGCGCACCGGATGATGAGAAACGCTACTTCATCTCACCTCATGTCAGACTCGGCCTCTCTCTGTGTCACCGTGTGTGTGTGTTCATGCCTGTCATTGTGATTTTCTGTGTGTGTGTGTGTGTGTGTCTTTAGAGGTGGCGTTCATTCTCATGTTCTTTTCATGATCATTATATAACCCGCTGTATACGCGCCGTGGCCACCGGTGTGTGTGTGTGTTTCCATGCCCGGTGCGCGCCGGTCAAAGCTCCTGTTTAAGGTTGGACTAGAAACAGAAATATTCAGCAGTGGTCGAGGTGGCGCTCTTCATCTGTGCAAAGAGGCAGACCATAAAGATGACTGAACTCCTGCTGATAAATAATTCCCACTGAAATGCTGTATAATGTGACACGGGTTGACAGTGGCATTTTTACCCCCAAAATATATACACAAGTGCACACAGGTGAGGGAACGACACGATTGTGGCCTTATAGTCATTTTTCTGTTTTATTGTCCATCTGATAATCACAGAATCATCATTTAAATCACTTTTCCTGATTCTTTCGTTGCTTTCAGAGACGCTAGAAACGATGAATTACCCAGCGCTAAAGAGAGGCAGGGATTTCATATTTAAAACAGGCTTATTTCGCCCCGATAACCCTTCGATTCGTCCAAACGTAGGAGCGGACATCGCCTTGTTGTCACCGACTTGGCTCAGTCGGAGCTGCTTGTCTCCTCAGGTTGTGTGAGGACGGTTGAGGTTGTTGTAGTAGTAGTAGAGTAGTAGTGGCGCCAGTGCCTCCGCCGTTCTGCCCACGATGCTTTGTGGCTTTGTGCGGCGGCTTTGTGCGGCGCCCTAACCCGGTTTAAAAGCCCTTTAGTGCGGTTCTGACATGCTGTGCTATCGCGTCGCGGCCTCCGCAGAACGTATAGAGCCATTCAGACGTTCTGCAGAGCGAAATGAGTTTTATCCAGCGGTTGACGATTGAATGTAATGGCACTCTCTCCGGGGAGCGGAGTTTTCTACCCATTGATGTTCACACTGATACGATGTAGCGCTCGCTCTATACCGCAGAGGAACAGCTCGGTCTCGGCTCTTTTAAATTATGCATTTTCATGACTGGAATATGGGAAGAGAGCGTGGCACTTCTGGACGTTTACAGTAAACAAAACGGAAACTGTGTGTCGCATGTTGCATAATCCGCGGGCATATTGGTGCATTAGCGTCGCCTTTGTTGTCGCGTGTTTTTTCCGAGGATAACGTCTCGATGAAAGTCGCTCGGAATTATGCATTTCAGAAGAAGAAACATTCAGAAGGAAAATGATGGCGTGCGAGTTGCGAGCTGTTTGGAAATCGCTATAGATAATTTGAATAACTCATCGCCTCCCCACCTAGATCCTTGTAGAGCTGATAAATGATGTGTAAATATAGAATTAATATCTATATTGAAGGCCGCTGTTTGGGGTTTGAGGAGTTGCATGACAGCTTAGTCTCCAGAGATGATGGGGGGAAAAAAAAAACAGAGAGTAAATTTCATTGCTGCACTGATTGATAATGTGCTGACACATTGCCCAGTGTTTTTCATGTAGTGATGAACATATAACCAAGGACAGCCTCCTCCTCTTCCGAATCCATCATCAGTGATGCTGTGGTATTTGACAGAGAGCGCAGTAGTATGCTTTTTAATTAAAAAGAAAATTCAATAACCTTATCAAGACTTGCCATTTTAGTTTGAGACTTATCGATTGGCCGCTCAGTTATGCAGATCCGCCGCTTTCATCTTGTGGGCAATTTTGTGTGGCGGCCTCTGGTTACTGAAAAGATCTCATTTCAGAAAATCTATTTCATATATTATTCAAGTTTTGTTTAGTTTGGCTTACAATACAATGTACAAGTATGTTGTCATGTAATGTGCAATGCCTTTTAATATCAAGGGTGACGCGTTAAGGCTTAAAAACAGGCAGTCCATATGATGCAGCAGTTTCCCTTTATAGGAAATCATATTTAATCACAAAGAGGAGATATGAGTTTTAGTGCCAATGTGACTTTACTGCAACTCTCTGCATTGCCATGTTATTCTCTGTGTGCAAGGTGAGCGCTGTCACCAGAGAGTCAGGACAAGATGGACAAACTCCCGCTAGTGAGAGAAGGGAAACTGTGCCACTGATGATCTGTCGCAGCAGTAGGCTAATTGCCCACACACCTCTGTGTATCTCTCTCGCTCTCTTTTTTTTTTTTTTTTTTTTTTTTTTTTTTTTTTCAATATGTCGGCTAATGGAATTAAAAACATGTTGCCAGAGGTCTTTGCAATTTGGAAAATAAGTCCATTAAGTTCATTAATTTAATAATGGGCAATAATAATGAATAAAAAGTATTGCTCAATTAGAGGGGAGCGTACGGTTGGCTGTTTCACATTCATTTGAAATCACCTCGGTGTGCAATAGCTTAATGAGATTATAATGGAATTGATATCGCATAGGTAGTGAATTAAACCGTTACCAGAGAACCCATTAGGAATGAAATTCTAATCCTGAAACACTTGTCACAGCTAAAATAGGCTTCTACTTTTGTTATTAGCCTTCAGTAGAAGTGGTATTAGTTGGGAATCAGTCTCAACCAGAATGCTGACTAGAATACTGAAGGTGAAACTCTTACGAATATAATTAAACAAAGTCATATTTCCGGATATGTGTTAATAGCTGTAAA
This sequence comes from Centroberyx gerrardi, assembly GCF_048128805.1. Taxonomy (NCBI): domain Eukaryota; kingdom Metazoa; phylum Chordata; class Actinopteri; order Beryciformes; family Berycidae; genus Centroberyx; species Centroberyx gerrardi. The sequence continues at coordinate 28,214,549 of NC_136003.1, forward strand.
TGTCAGTCGGCCCCTCAGTATTTGTTTTGTATTGTATCGTCGCTGTATTGGTGGCGTCATCCATTGATTCTATCAGCGGCGGCCTGCTCAGGTTTCATAGCCAGTGTTTCCAGACCTGCAAAGCTGCTGAGGACTTCAGTTAAAATTACACAGACAGCACATTCATAGTAATCTAAAAAGGTCAGTATAAATTACACTGCTTATTTCAGTGAAAAAGGCAGGTAATCTGATCTCCCGTGAGTAGTTTTTCATGCTGGCCCAGTACATTCCCACTGGGTTATGGCGCAGCTTTGACTCTTTGACTTTTACACACTGACACTTGATGTCAATTTACTGTCTCTTTTAAGACCGGCAGAACTGGAGATGAACTTTTAATTCACATCAAGAATGTTACAATAATTTGATGTGTTTTATATTCATAATGGCTTCTTTACAAGAACACTTAAAATAATGTGTGGATGGAGGATGTTGTTAAAATCAGGAAGAGATTGGTTCATAATTTAACTTTGCTGCGCTAATGCAGGCGCAGTAATACACCTTGCAAATCCACGTTATCAGCAGTTTGTTCAGCTTAGGTAAGGCAAAGAGTGTGTCAGAATGTATTATTGATGTCAGTCTTAATGTACAATATGATTATAGAAGAGTTTCATCCCAAAATGAGATGTCTACTGTTTGAAAAATGTAACATCGACACTTACAAAATGATTCAGAGCAGAAAATTCAAACAATCTGTGGGTTTTACTGTTTGAAAGAACACTGGCAAAGACCTTGGTTGAGAAAATGAAAACATTTTTACAGACTGGATTCTCTGTATGTTAGAGATAGAGATTTTTTTTTTTCTCCAACATGGAAATAGTGTTTTGGAATAGAACTCACATATAAATATTGTCGTTATCTAGTTGGGATGCTGCATTTAACATGCTGTCACAAATGCAATCTGTGCTGTAATTTCAATTTTGAACAGGGGGGAAAAAATCACATGAACAAGCCACAGACTACATCACACACACTGCCCCACACACACACTGTATAGGGTTTTATTTATTTTTTTCATTTTTTCATAGCCTAGCCATACGTTTTGCTGCAAACGCCTGTGACATTTCTAACACAGCATACTGTACTACTGTGTAACTTCCTCATCCAGAGAAGACTCAGTCTCCAAGTGAGGAATTCTGGGATGTGAGGAGAGAGAGAGGGGGGGGATGATGGTGGTGAGCATCCTAAAAAAGAATGAAAGGAATTAATCAGTAAGATATGGTTGTCTGCAATATGAAAATAGGCTTGTGTGTGTGTGTGTGTGTGTGTGTGTGTGTGTGTGTGTGTGTGTGTGTGTGTGTGTGTGTGAAGCTTTCTGGGTATGTATTTGTGACTAAGACAGAAGGTGGCTTAAAGAGAAAGGGGGGGGGGGCAGAGTTGCTAGAGAAAAAGGAGAAAGAGAGAGAACAAATGAGAGAGAGAAGTCCCTGATACACAAACTTAGTGTCTGAGCAAAGCAAGTATCTACTGTGCTGAGTGTGTGTGTGTGTGTGTGTGTGTGCGTGTGCATATGGGCGAACATGTGTGTGTGTGTGCTTAATTAATATTTAAGCCACCTTCAGCATACCCTGGAAAAGCAGTAAAGGGGATTGTGTTCTCATGGATCCTTTAATCCTCTGAATTAGCAGTTTAATAACAAGAAGCCATTTGTAGATTAGTAAGATCAAGCTTCCAAGACGTGCTTGTGTACAATCTACTTAAATGCTTTGATTTTTGATGTTGTAGGACTCCTGTTGCCCCCCCTCCAACCCCCGCCCTCTCCTCTATTATCTTTTAATGTATATTTTTTACACACCCTGCATATACTCTGCGATAGTGCAGCTGTGTGTGTGTGTGTTAGGATTTTGCCCGATATGGGGCTGATATTGTGTTTTTTTTTTTATTCAATATTGGATATCGACTAGTCAGTGTCGTCCACAGCCAATATGCTGGAGGTTTCTGGAAAAGAGTCTAGAAAACGTGACATGAAATGTGTTTTCTTTGCACATTTTATTTTTTCATTTCATTGTTCAGGTGTGGTTTTTTTTTATAGATGAATTCTTCATTTAAAGGCAGTAATGTATCCCAGAGTTTCCCTATACCATTGAACAGGTGTGGTGAGGAACCGCTAATCCTGAAAGAGCTTCATCAGTCTGGGTTTCAGTGGAGAGTTTTAGTGTCCCATGATGATCTAACTGCTGTTTCAGAGGCTTTTCCACCCTGATGAGAAGAAAATGACGGGGGGGAAACACTGAAACTTAGAAAAATAGCTGCGAAAAATGCAAAGGTATTAAATATCGGCACAAAATAGCAGCAGCTTCAGTGCGAAAATAGGAGAGGAAAACCAAAATCCAAGGCATTCTTCATAGAAAAAGGTTAATTAAAAAGCCTTTATTCCATTGGCTTATTCAAAGAACAGGTTAAAATAACATCAAACAACTCCGTGTTCTAAGAGCGGTGACATTTTGTTTTCCTTCTTTGATGCTGTTACCCCGCACCAAAGAACACCTTCTACTGCAGATTTTGACTTTACACACCCAAATTTAGCACTCTCTACTCTGTTTTTTCTGTTTCTTTTCTTTTTTGTTTACATAAAGATGGGTATCGGCCTTCAAAAAACCCAGTTGAACCCTAATGACTGTGTGCACTTACACGCACGCATTTGTTTTTGTGTGTGTGTGTGCAGACGTGCTTGTCTGCTTGATATAGTGTGTGTGGACTTGCAGAACTGGACGTGCGCCTGTACGCGTGAGTGCGTGTGCGTGTGTGTGTGTGTGTGTGTGTGTACAAAGCGCCGTCGCGTTTCAGCATCGACGCAGCCTCGCGACGAGCACCTCTGATCCGCACACCTAGATCCCATCTCCCCTATCGGCGCGCGGCGTCGTCGTTTGCCAGACGGTGACAGCCGCCTCTGTTTAACCGCCGCGGATCAGCGTGTCACGCCAGCCGCCGTGCTTTCTAATCACCCGCGCGCAGAAATCCCTCGTCTTTGTTGCCGTTCGCTGATAGCGTCGGTGTGTTATCCCCGCGATTCTCCCGCCCGGCGAATATCAGAGATTGATTGCTTTTGTCTCGTTATCGGGGCGGTTCAGGTGAGATCGACACGTGCTCGCGGGATAAAGAGCCTACGGGAGGATGCAAGCAGAGTTTGGGGGGGGCGGGGGGGCCAGGGGGAGGGGGGAGGGGGGGGTTTCCTCACTACAGTACACCGGCATGTCTTTAAACATGCATGGATGACCTGCATGAAATGTTGATGATGAATAATCAGCAGCATTAAGGAGGCTGTAAATGGGTCAAAGTGGCTTTTCTTTCTGGGAGACGTGCATATGGGAAAATTCATTTATTGGGCCTAAGTAAAAGAAATTCTAATATTTGGGGGGGGGAACTTGCTCAGACTTGTTTTTATGTCGGCATGGATGACATATAGGACGATATCCAGTATATATTCCTGGGTGTGCGCGCCGTATCTTCAGCCTCGGCGTCCCGGTCTCTCCCAGCCTGATGCCGAAGGAGGAGGAATAAAGATCTCAGACAGGCGAGCGCCGCGCGGCGAATTCTCTCGGCCACTTCTGCCTGCCGGTGCTGGGCGGGGTGGCTTTATGCTCTGCACACTAGCCACACATCCTAAATAATTCACACTCTACTTGAGAATTCTCCGACGGACTCACCGCCGCCATTAGACACTCTCTGGCTGCCAGTTTTTCTTTTCTTTTTGGGCTTGTTTTTCACATTCTGAGTCTGAACGCAAACATTACAGCCTCTCCGCCAAAAAATGGAAGGGAGGACGGCGGGTGGGGAGAGGGGGGGGGGGGTAGAAATGAAAAACGAGTAATATCTCGGGTCGATGAGAGTTCATGGGCAATCCAATATATAAAAGTGAGTTTACATGCATAACACTTCAACATTAAGATTTTTCACAGAGTTCAGCATATTTTCTGGAACTCTCCCTCCGCCCGATTTTTTTTTTTTTCTTTTTTTTTTTTTAATCTGAGATGCCTCTTTGACAATGTCTCCCTCATGCAAAATGCATGAGCGCTTGTGGATCGATACGGGCCCTTTAATCTCTCTACATAGACAGCTCCCGCGCTCAGCCGCTGAACCCACACCCACGGCTGCCGCTGCTGCTGCAGCCCGGATCAGAGGCGAGAGAGGGAGAGGGGAGATCAGGCCCCGGTGACAACGGTCGCCGACACGGGGGGTGTCCCGGGCACCGAGGAAGGGAGACGCCCCCCCTCCCATACCGCCAAAAAAACCCCCGCCAAACTGCACCAAACTCCGCCGAAATTCTTTTAAACGATGCTTTTGTTGAGAGGGGGATCCCAGAGTGCTTCGTGCTTCTCCAAACCATTAAAGTCTGTTTTGCAGGAAATAAAATAGAACTCTGTGTCCTTTCCCCTGGATATCATAGTGGAGTATTCAGTAAAGGATCTTCATGTGATGTCCTGAGCATATGAAGAAGAAGCCATGAGTGCATTTATGACTTCCACATGACGTAGAAGTTCAGCCCTCAGACTAGTGTTCGTTGTTAGAGACGATCATGAATAGACTTTATGTTAGCGTGTATTGTAGAACTGGTTTGGGCTAGTTTGAAGCGTGCATATTACATTAGCCATATTGATTTCTTAAGGATGAACAAAGCGACTATACATACTGAAGTGTATAAAGAAACTGACATTTCTACCCTTTGTCAGAGAATATCCCGCAGCCCACCTGAGTGTGTGTGCGTAAGGTTTTCTCTCCTTGCATGTTTGAATAAAGAATCCACGGAAGACTCTGCGAAACGCTCGTTCGAGTCAAGGCGTAAAAAAAAACCCACTCGGATAAAGTAAGTGAGTGCAGAAGTTTAAAAAAAAAAAGCCTTTATTTTTCTGTAACTACCCGACATGTTTCAGCGTCAGCGGTGTCTCAATTAAAGTGGCAATCTGCAAGATCCTTGTTGTTCTGTTTTGCTTTTTTTCTTGTTTTGTTTTGTTCTAAAACTCTAAAAGTCTTTGGTGCGAAGCGCTCATTTGCTGTGGTGTCTTTGCACTGCACTTCCCTTCCCACTTCCCACCTGTCAATCAAACAGTGTGGCTAGTGCTGTGGTGTCTTTTTCCTTGGATTTTCTGTTGATGGTGTTTTATCTGCTGGAAACAGGAAACGCATCACTTCCGGTTCACCAGAGGATTTTTCCCAGGAAAGAGTTGCATTGGCTGTTTGGAAAGCAAATGTAAAAGCTTTCATGCACTGGGTAGAGACTGAATCACTATTGTGTTATATCGATCATCAATACTAGTAATAGTAGTAGTAGTAGTAGTATAGTGTAGCAAAATGGACATTTTATTTATATGAAAATGTCATAAAACTTTAAAATGGAAAGACAGACAGTAAACAGTACGTAGTATACAATTAGAGACAGTTGGCTACAGGTGGAACTGGTGTTTTTTGAGTTCCACCTGTAGCTAATTGTATATTATGTATGTTATCTGTCTTTCCATTTGAATTGAGATACTCTTGATGAAGGCAACAATGTTGAAACATGTAGGGCGGCCATAGAAAAATAAAGGCTTTTTTTTAACTTTTGCACACAAAAGGAGAGTGCCTCGGCTTCCCTTTCTCAACACTTTTGTTTACTCAGGAAGTGGCGGATACAGGATTTAGTGTCATATTTGTCACATTTGAGTGTCTGGCACTTTCACTGAGGTTTCACTCTTATTATCAGCTATTTTGAAGCCGTTACTCATTTTGCCAGTCATTTAGTTATTTTTGAGGCGTCGTCGTCATTTTCATGTCGAGGTACGCTCTGTCTACGTTAAGCTTTGATCATGTTTTGTACAAACAGGTTTAGGGGGAAAAAAAAGAAGCACTGAAGGTTTCTTTAGAACCTCACTGTTTATAAAGATTAAACGGGAAAAGAAACATTACATTTTGTACTTAACAAAAGTAGATGTTCTTGCAGGAGAAAGGAAAAAAAAAAAAAAAGGCCAAACAGAATAAAACATGATCGTTGAAATCGCTGTTTCCGAGCCGGCGTAAACCGTCGGCAGCCTCTTTTGATTCGGCAAAGTTGTCCGGAAGTTGCTCAGCCCGGCTGCCGTTTTAATCTTCGACTTTAAACCTCGAATGGAAAGACGCAGTAAATTTTGACCCAAAAAAAAAAATAAAAACGTAAATAATGAACAGTAAGTTGCAAAAGTCTTTAGCGTGGAGACAGAGCGCGATCACTTAAGTGGAGTATATCGGGGGGCCACCTCGGTTTAGAAATGATCCACTGTGGCTCGTGCCTCGGCTCTGCCTCCCCATTGTCTTCCACTCTCTCCCCTCCCTCCTTCCCCCCCATAATGCAATGCAGCTTTTGTTCACTCATTCTTTTAACCGTTTCTTTGGCTGGGAGTTGTCACGGCAGGACAAATTAGGGAAGCGGTAATAGGGTTATGTCAAGTAGACGAAGGTGTTGGCTCTGTGCGGATGCCTCCCTCCCTCTGTCTCCATGAAAGGTTACTGCGCTCGGTGGGTTTTGTCTCCCCCGCTGTAATGAGAAAGGCAACAGACAAGCCTCCATCAGTCCCGCAACACCTACTGACAGATAGCATTTAGAGACTCGAGAAAAAGAAGCATTAGGAAAAGAGTGAATACGCGTCACCGTAAGTAATACGGCGACACGAGCGTGACTGATCGCGACGGACGCGCGTGACCGGGGAGAGCAATCCCTCTCGCCGAAGGGTGCCGTGTTTTAACGTTCACCTGTACGAGGCGTTCACGTGTGTGTGTCGTTTTCTTCCCCCCGCAGCTCTCCGCCTCCCAGAGTTTGACACTTTAACATTCTCCTTTGGAACTATTGATATTACGCCCTCAACGGGGCGGCGCGGAAACCAGACATCTTTTAAAATATTGAACAGGGATCGCAGCATTTGGGTCGAGTGGGAGAGAAGCGTGATATTACATTCATGACACCGACTCCCACACAGAGATATTACGCTCACATTTCTTCCACCTCCTTTGGGCAGAATTTTCTGAAGCCCGTCGCCCTTTCTCTTCGCCGCGCCGTCGGTCCTGGGGGCGGATGTCCGTGGAAAATCCGTGTCTGTGCGAACGTCCCCAAAAGGTACGTTTCGATGGCGGTGAAGTGGAAAGAATGCGAGAGGTGGCCGGGCCGGTGTTGTGCGCTGCCGGTAATGCGGGCGCAGGGCAAGGGTGGATCTGAGCTAACAACAGCAGATGCTCTGGGCACTTCCAGATAGACAGAAGGGCTTATAGCCCGGCAGGTACGCTGTATCTACACACTGAAATACTCAGACACACAGGCAAAGACACGGTAGACAGAGAAGACACACACTCATACACTTACAGACACACACACACACACACACAGGGACAGGCAGCTTAGAAACACACATACACAACTTACACCCACACAGGTAGACACACGGGGACTGGAACAGATGCAACAGACAGAGATATAGACACACACACACACACACACACACACACGCTAAGCTTTACATTTATAATCACTTCTCAAAACAGAAGTTACAAAGTGCTTACCAAACAGGCAATAAAAAGAATCATAACAGGTTTAAGGTAAACATAAAAAATACAGTATAAAACATGCCAAATAAAACATGATACAGATTTCTGAAAAGGCGTTTTGGGGATTTTGAGAAGAGATTTAAATATGACACTGATTTCTCCTCCTCTGATGGAAAACCCCAGTAGCCTTTAGTCTGGTGGACAGTCATTGCTTCCAAAAAAACAAAAAATGCTCCAGCTCAGAAGGGGTTAAAAGGTCAGAGAAGCAGCTAGAGGCAAAGCCTCGACGAGCCTTGAAAGTTATCAATAAAATCTTGAAATCAACCCTAAAACTGACAGGCAACCAATGTAAGGATGCCAAAACAGGCGGAATGCGGTTCCTTCTTTGAGTCCTGGTCCAAGCGAGCGTCTGTAGGATTTCGCCCCATCTGGAGCTGTGCCGTGGCTTGATGGTTAAAGGTGCGATGTGTAGCATTTTAACATCAATAAATCATCACCACATTCATTCTGAGACATTAGTATAGTGGCCGTGAACGAACACGACCATCACCGAGATGACGGGCAGCCTCTACCGGACTCTCTCTCTCTGTGCCGCCGGATCGGATCCCGCGTGGAAATCTGCCGGATCGCTTTACGGCACGAAGCAGGAAGAGGGCGCCGTTCTTCCAGAGCGAACGCGGCTAAAGCTTTCGGAGCTTCTTGGCGACGGGGAAATGGTGGAAGGAGCGAAAGCCTGATGGAAAAATCCCCTCCGACGTGTTCATCCTCCTCCTCACATCGTCTTTGTGACAGGAAGCAACAGGGTTTATGGAAATGCGGTCTTAATTTTGATTAACAGTAGCACAATACCACCGCCATGAGATCGAGGCGACCAATCGTCTCCACCGTCCTCTCATTTGTTTATAATTATACCAAAGGTGTCACAATTAATTTGACAGTGATATATCGGCGTAAAATCGCTAAGTAAGTAAGTTGCACCTTTAAGGCGAGTAAATAAGGCGTTACAGTTAGAGTTGCATTGCAGTTCCTGAAGACACACACACACACACACACACACACACATACAGTATTCACTCAACCACACATCTCCTCACACCTCTGGCCTGGCTGCGGTTTCCTGCGATACGTTCTGATATGATATGTGTGTGTTTGAGGCCGCTGCGTCCCTGTGCGGCTGGCGGTATCGATGTACCATTTCTCACCCGCAGCTCCTAAATATGAGAACATGGCAGCCGCGGCGTGAACCCCTGACCCCTCCGGGAGACACACCGGCACTCAGAGATGAGGGAAATAGGTCTCCGGTTCCCCAACCGCCTGTTTAGAGTAATGGTTAAAGGTATGCCTGCTGGAAGGGAACATTACTGGGCATGACCAATCTGCTCCCAAATGGAATACACTTTATGTCACCGCACCAATCTATGTAATTGACTTCGCTTTGGACCTCGGCCATTATGGTTAAGGTTGCTTGTGTTTTTTTGGGGGTTTTTTTTTTCTTTAAATTCACTAGGATGGTAGATTTTGAGAATGATTGCTTTGAATAGTTGTGTAGTACATTTCCTCCGAGATTTATACAGAATAACTGATATGTATGCTTGGCAAGTAGCGTGGCGTAGCTCAGTGGTCCTCAAATCCTGGTCCTGGGGGGGTCCAGGGTACTGCCCGTTTTCCTTTCTGCCGGGTCGTTTTCATTCTAGCTGTCTAATCAGGGGCTGATTTAGGCCCGGGACGACAGGTGACTGCAATTAACTACCTGACAGAATAGAAAACCACAGTACTCTGCACCCCGAGGACCGGATTTGAGGACCATTGGCCTAGCTTATTGATCGACACTAAACTTGGCAATAGCATGATTACGATGATGTGTGTGTGTGTGTGTGTTCTTGCACTTCAGAAGAAAGAAAAAAATCCTCCAAAGTGAGGCCATTTTGCCAGTCCTCAGTTAGGATCTGGGTTTAGGTTTAGGGTTAGGGTTAGAATTGGGATTAGGTTTAAATTAGGGTAACGAGTCAATGTAGTTTATCTTAGCTTAGTTTAGTGTCATTTAGTGTAGTGTAGTTTAGTTTTATTGGACAATTTTAAAATATGAGTCCTAGAACACGCATTGAAAATTGTCATGGATAGCACAATAAAGTCTTCCACTTGTTTCCATCGTGGACCTTGATGTTAAAAAACGATCAATGGCAAGATGGTGGCAGTCATCAATGTAGCGTTGCAGTGATAAATTATAATATAAAGTGCTACCGCAAGATGATGAAATGATGAATTGATACACAAAGCAGTAAACATTTCAATAACCCAAACAAAACTGTAGACTTGGCTGCAGAGTCTCCTACCAGCTGCTAACTCAGAGACTTTGTTCAGCCTGGGTTTGGTGCCAGATCAAATCAGTTGGGTTAGGCATGTAGTGGTGAGAGTTAAAGGAATACAGATTGGCCCATTGCTCAACTTATCTGTTAAGTGTTGAGAACATAAAGACACCAAATTCATCCATGTGTTTGCAGGAGATCCTTTGGTCTGGTGCTCCATGCTAACACTTTAGCATAAACCATGTTGAGTGATAGTAGGCCACTAGCATTATAAATTGCAGGACTGTTAGACATGTTGACCAAAGGGCCAATCTCCCAAAACTTGATCTGTTCCTTTTAAAGTTAGCGTTAGGGCTTGTAGTCAATTGTAGTCAAATTCCTCTGATGGATTTTAATACAAATACTGTATGTGTTTTTATCTGGCGCTGTGTATTCATTGCCTATCTATAAGCTCATATCTAAATCAATACTCCACCAACCCTGGAAGACAAAATGGGGGAAATGCATATTTGCTACCCAACATATCAGCCTCTACATGTATTTACAGTAGTCACACGCTTACATGTGCTATGTGACAACATCCCCAAGAGCGGCTCTTGCTGCCAATACATTTTTCATCATCGATCTGATGTGATTTCCATGCTTGGCCGTCCCTCTGCCCTGTCAGCTCTCTCTCTCTCTCTCTCTCTCTCTCTCTCCCTCCTGGACTCTATAGGCCTGTAGGGCTAACGGGGCGTGACCCCTCATCCCCGTTTTGCCGTCTCCTACCGTGCCTCAACAGAACCCTCCCCCGTGTTCCGCCCACCTCCCGTCCGGCCGTCACCCTCTTGGCTATAGGACTATATCGCCCGCTCTGAGCCGTGCCGCTCCGTAGCCGCAGGCAAGCCGGAGCTTAGAACGAGAGAATGGTAAAGCGCTCAAGGTATTGACGTTGACTGTCCACCGCCGTAAAAGCTCCATCTCCCCTTCCTTCCTTCCTTCCTTGTCAGAGCAGCAGGAGGAGGAGTAGCTGTGGGCGGTGGAGGGGTGGGGGGAGAGGGGGGGGGGGGGGTTGATATATGGCATAGTGTGGGAGGCATGGTCAGTACCCCTAGGCTTCTGCTCTGCCTCCTCGGATAGAAGGCTTGAAATGTCCTAATATCTGGCCTGTGCTCGGTGAGCGATGGCCGGAGCCGACCTGCTGATCTTAGCACCGGGTGCATTAGTTTGCCATAAAGAAGCAGTGATTGTGAGACGCGGCAGGCGAAAACATATGAGGATGAATGACACCACATAAAAGCCAAGCTCTGTTTCAAAATCCATTAGAGGAGCGAGCGGTCCGAGCTCCGAGCGCGGCAAAGTCGAGGGCCCCACAGCATATCCTAGTGTCCGAGCGCGGCGCGGGTCGCGGATCACTCTTCCGATTCCTCCGGTAACCGTCCTTTTAATCAAATCTTTTAATCAGTGTATTTGTGCGTGACAGCTTTGAGGGGAGAAAAGGCATACTTCACCTGGTGCCAGATATTGGCATTCAAAGCTAGGTGGGAGATAAATGCAGCTCATTTGGTGCTGAGAGAGAACAAGTGCTGCCCCTTTGTGTGTGTGTGTGTGTGTACAGGCGCACTTTCCTCTGGTAATGCAAGCATGTGTGTGTGTGCAGATGCGTATGTCTGTGTCTGTGCGTGCGTCCATGATGGCACCAGCCCCCCCTGTGGCACTGCCTCCTAATTACTCAGATCTGCGCTCAAAGTGAAGAAATAATGAACGGGAGCTTTAATTACGCCTCCAGACAAAGGATCCCTGATGCCTCCGCAACGCCGCTGGCACGCCGAGATGGGTGAGGGCAGGTTAAACAGGAACCCTGTCCTCCGGGTGCAGAAAGCTGGACAGCCCTCGCATACAGACCGAGCCTGGGATCTGACGTGGCGCTGGAGAACACAGAGATCGGTGGGGGGGGGGGGGGGGGGAGGGGGGAGAAGGGAAGTCTGTAAAATGGAGTCCCTGATCTGAAGAGAAAAAAAAAAAGGGCTGCACTCTTCTGGAGGAAAAAAAAAAAAGGAAAAAAGACGAGCTGCATAAGTTTGTTATCTGTAGCAGATATGACACAACCTTTAATTAGTGGGGATCCCTGAAGCTCTGGGCCCGAGATATAATCAGTGGACCTTTAGCGAGAGCACAACCCTCCCCTCTCCGGCTGCCCCCGGGGCGGGCTGATCGAGGCGTCCTCGTGCCCCCTCTTCTGCAGCGGGGTTGGCTGGCACTCTGGAGATGCCAGATAATGAGGAAGCCTGTCAGAGGGGCACTTCAAGGGTGCCCCTCCGAAGGCCCCGCTGCTTCTTAACGAAATCTGCCAGCGCAAAACACTGCTGCTTTGTTTTCATTTGAGTACATCTCCAGAGGTCTCTGCTGCGGGCGGGTGGGGCGGGTGGGGGGATGGGGGGGATGGGGGGTGTAGTCGGGGAGGGACTGGACTGCTCCACTTGCTCGGACTCCACCAGCTCTCTATCACGGTCTGATCTCTCCCGCAACTCGACTGCGGTCACATCAGCGGCTCGGACGGGCTAATTACACTCCGGCGCGGTGACTAATGGAGAGTACGACAGAGCGGAAGTTTGTGCGCTCGTGCCGCACAGCTCCATATTTACATTCATACATATTTACAGAGTTATGACCGGGGTGACGCGCGTAACGTTACATAATGCCTATGTCTTCACGCTCGCGTTACGCAAACTCTGATGCCGCCCGTCCTCCTGATGGGGGAGCTGTGTCCACGCAGAGTGACAGGAGCAAAAGGATATAAACAGTCATCGCTTATGATGATTAGTGCTAGTGCAGCGTATTGATCAGCGGGTCATACGGTAAACAGAGGAAAACAGGAATGTGCCGCGAATCGTTTGGGCCCCATTAGCCGCCGCCTGTATTGCCTTTGATTATTGCTGACTGTGCTCCCAGCGCATGTGATGGCTTTTTACTGCTGGAACTGCTGCTTTCACCTCTTTTTTTTTTTTTTTTTTTTTTTTTTTTTAAGGAGCGCATTAAAATAACACCGGCTCAAAAGACAACCACTCCATATCTTCTGTCGCGCCGGCGCTGTGTCTCGTACACGAAGATGGATGTGTCACTGGATGTTTTTGAGAGGAGATTAAAACCGGCTTTAAAGCCTGTAATGTCTCAAATCAGTTGACTGAATCTCAGAGTGGGGAGCGAACGCACACACACACACACACACACACACACACACACACAGAAACATGTACAAACACCACATGTATCCATGCATTCGCGCAGACTGACAAATATGCACTCAAACACACACGATTCCACATATATGCATGCATGCGAGCTCATTGGCATCCAGACTCACACACACACACACACACACACACACACACACGATTCCACATATATGCATGCACGCGAGCTCATTGGCATCCAGACTCACACACACACACACACACACACACACACACACACGATTCCACATATATGCATGCACGCGAGCTCATTGGCATCCAGACTCACACACACACACACACACACACACACACACACACGATTCCACATATATGCATGCACGCGAGCTCATTGGCAACCAGACTCTCTCACACACACACACACACACACACACACACACACACGATTGTACACTCATTCATTTAGGTCCTGCCTCAGTTGGTGAATCCCATTCTGTAGCCGGCCGGCAACGCAGGGCGCAGAAGACAGACGTGACAGAGTCGACAGTGACAGTGATGATGATGGTGATTGTGGTAATAATGATTATGCTGATTATTACAGGGCTGCCACAGTGATGTGGTGATTACGCCGCAAGGAGGAAATAGAGGAAGACAAAGGGTGACAGCGATAAAAGTGACGATGAGGATGAGGAGGAGGATGATGATGACGATGATGATGATTATTATTAAGATCACTGTTGGATGGGGGGGGGGGTTGTTGGATGTCTCTCAGCCATCCACAGCAGTTGTTGATCTTTTTTTAATTGGCAGAATAGCAGTGTGCATCAAGCGGGGAGTTAACTGAGGATATCTCCGCCACATTTGAGAGCTTTGATTTCACATGACAAAAAGAAAGGCACCGTTGAGAACGTTCCAGCAACTCCCTTTGAAGGGAGTGATCTGGCAGAGCTCATTTGAATTATTAACTGGGAGAGAGAGAGAGGACGGGGGAAAAAAAGAGAGAGAGAGAGAGCGGTAGAGCGAGAGACAGAAAGATACACAGAGAGAGGTAGAGATGGAGAGAGTGAGAGAGAGAGACGGTTTCCCATCTTTAGCAGCAATGCCAAATCATTCTACCCAAACCATATAAGCCATATATGATGACCGATCTGGAACAATTAGGCCGCTCATATAGTGACCAACCATGACATGAGAGTCTACACTGAAAATACAGAAGGCTATCAGTGGAAGCGAGCTCTTTATGTGCATTGATTTTGATTTTTTGACTATTTTGTAATATCCAGTTGTAGTAGTAGTATTTTGTGTTGTACAGTTCATGAATTCCAAGTTGGGATGTGGAGTAATTACTGGTCAGTTTCCCCCCCCTGCTGTCTGCTTGGCGTTGTTTAATCTGTGAAGAGAGCGTCCCAGAGAGAGTTAATTCCTCTCTCTGGTCGTGTTGTGTCTCCCACAGCAGGAGCCCGTTATGACTGTCAGTATGGCCAACGCACCAAAAACTAAAACGTGAGACTCCACGTTCTGCAGCTGCAGAAAGAGTCTGTTTGAAGGTATGCTAGGGAAAAAATACATAAAAAACCCACTTATATGGACTAATTCGGCGACTAGAGGAGCAATGGCTGATGACATGATGACATGATACAGTGTTGTTGTTGTTTGGTCGCTGTGATAAATTAGGTTGTTAAACTATCAGCTTAGAGGAAATATCAGTCGTGATATTGTATATATATATTGTATATATATATATTGTATATGTGGCTTCCAAATAGATTTCTGGCAATGTTTCCTTTATTTTTGTTGTCTATTATAATAATATAAACTACTAAATCTAATTTTGACTCACATAGGCTAACGTACAGTAAGTGCCACACCTTGCTATATCCAATTGACACCCATGTTCTCGGTCCCAGGTGCCAAATTGTGGGAAAGGACACTGTGTTTTTTGGTTTGTTTACTTACTCCCAAATAGATTTCCGGTGATTTCCCCTTGACTTTACTCATCGTTATAACGATAAAAAGTACAAAATCAAATTCGGATTCGCTTAACGTTAAGTCAGTGGAGTTTCCGTACCCAGCTGACGCCCATCGTGTGAAGAATCCAGTATAGTGCATTCCCTTTTTTGTGTCTTTAAAAGTCATATCAAACAGAATAAAAAATAAAAAAATAAAAAACATTAAAAGGAAGCTCAGCTCGGAGTTGTTTTGCATCTACAGTTTAGCGTGCGCCACACTACATGCTTGGCTAGATGCATATTTACAGCTCAGCAAACGCAGCCGCGGATGAAGAGCGATGTCACGACCGGCCTAATAACAGCCTCTTTTTTTTTTTTTTTTTTTCCTTTCTTTTTGAATACATTTTCCCTTTATTGATATGTGCTATACATGTTGTATGTGTCCTTGAGCACATGCATATACAGACAGAGGAGGGGGAGGCGGCATCGGGCACCGAGGGGTGTGGTGGGGGTGGGGGTGGGGGTGTGGGTGGGCAGTTTTGGGTGGGGGGGGGGGTGGGGGGGCTGCAATTAAAAGGCAGCATGCAGTGTCCCGCGAGGTGCTAATGCCCAGGATCAGCTGTTCTAATGTCATTCGCATCCCCTCTGTTATTCAGCCAGCCCCGTTTGATGTATGAATTCACCGGGGACTTCATCAGCAACCCCCCCCCCCCCCCCAATGCTACCCCCACCTCTCTTATACCCCCCACCCTAACCTACCCAACCCAAACCCAACCCCCTGTCGACTCTACAACCCCCCACTCCCACTCTCACTAGCCCTCCTCACTCCTCCTCCTCCTCCTCCTCCTCCTCCTCCTCCTCGGCTTGCACAGAACCTCCCCTTCTGTGTCTGAATGCTTATGTTGGCTTTTATCGCGCTCAAAGTAAACAGAGTCGCGCCAGGGACAGTGAGAGAGAGGGAGAAAGACATAGACAGAGAGAGAGACATTGAAAGAGAGAGAGAGAGAGAGGGAGGCACAGAGAGAGAGAGAGAGAGAGAGAGAGAGAGAGCAGTAGTGATAAAGGTGGAACATGCACATTGTCTGCGTGCTGCTTGCTGCCGTGCTACATCTACTTCAATAGAGACACAAAAGCCAGCAATAGGGAAATTCTAATTTAAAAGGCAAGAGGAGGAGGACCGAGAGACAATAACAACAACAAGAGAGAGAGAGAGAGAGAGAGAGAGAGAGAGAGAGAGGGACGGACCAGGGCTGGAGAGAGAAAGAGAGAATAAAGGAAGTGATACGCTGTGCCAGAAGGAGGAAGAGAGAGAGAGAGAGAGCGAGAGAGTGAGTGAGTGAGTGAGTGGGAGTGAGCGAGCCAGAGCCAGAGAGAGAGAGAAAGAGTGAGAGAGAAAGAGAGAGAGAGGAAGAAAGAGAGTAGAGCGAAAGGATCTCCCTGCTAAATGCGCAAAGCATCCCGTTACCCCACGCTGAGCTCCATGGCCAACTCAGGCTGCCTGCTGCTCTCCGGCTCTGGGATGCTACCTCACTCCCTCCAGTGTCCCCCTGCCTTCCTCTACCTACCCGAGGTAAGACTGAAGCTCGCTTTGTCACCCTCTCTCTCTCTCTCTCTCTCTCTCTCATGCTCTCTCTCGCTCGCTCGCTCTCCATCCTTACCCCCGTTTCATTCCTCCGTACGCTCGGCAGCACGTGATAGCATTGCGCTCGCATTGTGCCGTTTTCCCTGAGTACTTTCACCCCTCGTAACCCCTGACCCTCACCCATCCTCCGGGTCGCCTCTTTTCTCTTAACCCCCCCGCCCCCCACCCCCCACCCCCCCCTCTCCACCGTCACCCCTTCCCTTTATTCCCTCTTTCCTCCCCGCCTGCAGACTTGAGTGAAATGAAAGCGGTGAATTAGCGGTGAGAGTGACGTAGGGCCACGCAGTGTTTATCTCCATCGCTCGCTTCATGACTCACTGTGCCGGGAAATGTTCTCTCCATAGTTTTGTTGTGTTCATACCTGCTGCTTTTTCCACTGGATGTGAGGATACCCCTGCTGGAAAAAAAAAAAAAGTACAATTTGGGGTGTTGTGTTTAAAAAAAATCTGACATTTTCTTCCTCGTCTTGACGTTTGTTTAACGGAGGAGGAAGATGATCACATTTCAACTTTTCCCTCAGTCGTTCTTGCATGGGATACAATGCAATTGTCCAGAAAATGCCTGCTGTATCTATCCATGATTTTTGCACAAATGTGACGTCTTAATTCTCTGCTGCATCATATTCAAATGCGTTACCTAATCTGACCTTAACCTGGATCTGAACGACGCACTGTAAACACCAAATTTCAACCCCTAAATTACGGAAGGGAGAGCTGTGAGGCCCCCCCTGGAAAAACACTTAAGTAGTCATTACATAGGATTACATTACTGCACATTAAATTACGTGGAAGAAAGCTATCTGAGGCCATACTCTAATTTGAGTGCATTTTAACTTGGTGAGGTGAAAGCAAATACGTGTGCGACTGTGCCTGTGAAATATGGAGTGAATCCGAACGATGATAATTTCGACGTCTTATAGTTTTTAGCTGCTGTGTGTTTTTCATGCTCCTCACTCTCGTGACGTTCCTTTGATTTTCAGCGGGGCTTTTTTTCACTTTTATTTTATTACAGACGAATGGAAAAAAAAAAAAGATTCAAGTTATCTATTCCTTGAAATGCATAATTCCTTCACACTTTGAAATTACGCTAACTGAGAAGTTT
Organism: Centroberyx gerrardi; assembly: GCF_048128805.1. Lineage (NCBI taxonomy): Eukaryota > Metazoa > Chordata > Actinopteri > Beryciformes > Berycidae > Centroberyx > Centroberyx gerrardi. The sequence continues at coordinate 28,232,244 of NC_136003.1, forward strand.
TTAATTTATTGTGGAAATAGCCAACTGCACCTTTCTCACAGAAGTGGACTTTTACTAAATGGATCAACTTCCACTGATATTCAGCAACTCTTCACTCATGCAACTTCATTTCTCTAATGGTGATCACCGCCGCTGACAACACATTCTAATTATATGTACACTGTAAATTAACATTGATTTTCCTTTTTTTTTTTTGGTCTTTTTTTTTTGTATATTGATTCTGTCACTGATCCCCTTGCTTTGTGAAACCTGAAGACTGCAATTTTCTGAAGGGGGGGGAGGGGAGGGGAGGGGGGGGGGGGGGCAACAACAAGGTGACTCTTAAGAGCTCATGTCCCATCTATCCCCTGAATTATTTACACGTTTTAATTCGGCGAGTTGGTGTGTGTGTGTGTGTGTGTGTGTGTGTAGGGGGGGGAGTCGACTCTCCAATTCTGTTTTTTTTACTACTGTTAGCATGTGTTGCAGTAAACAGTGTGTTACCGCAGTGATTGAGGTGAAATAACGGTGAGGTTCGGGATGAAGCCTCCTGCTTCTTCCTTTTAAATCCTGCTAACCAACATCCCACCCACCACCCCCCCCACCCACCACCATCACGGTAATGGCTCTCTCCCCTCCCACCCATCTGTCCAGAGTGGGCCCACTCCGCCGGCCGGCCCCACCGCGGGGCTGGGGGGGGGGGGAATGAGGTGTTGTGTGTGTGTGTGTGTGTGTGTGTGGGGGGGGGGGGGGGGTGGATGGGGGGGCGACATGTGGACGGCCAGGTGCCACAAACACACACCGACTGTGGAGGAGCCATGGCTAGCTTCCCAAAGGAACCACTGCTTTTATTCATGACCTCAGGAATGTGTGTGTGTGTGTGTGTGTGTGTGTGTGTGTGATTGTTCCCTCTCCCTCATACGCACACGTTCTAAAAGTGTATTTTATGTGTATGTATGCTACTGTAAAAACATTTCAGCATATTCTGTAGTATAAAGTATGCTACATTTTATTCATTTTAAAGCAAGTTTTAACTTTAGCTTCTGTGCAGAAAGGAGGGTCGAGCTCCTGTTGGCCATCATCATAAAGCAAACACACACAAATGTATATTTTCATAAAAGCATTCATTTATGCTTTTTTTTTCCCATTAAAAGACCCAACCTTTATATAACTTACAACAGTTTCACACTACTTACATCGATGTATACTGTGAATTTCATGTCATAAAGATTCATGTCAGCCTAAAAAAAGCCGAGTAAACTCTTTCCCACAAATAAAAATGTGGGTGAACGGAGTTTAGGTGGGTTTACCCTCCACTACATCCCTGGTTACATCCAAATCTTCAGGGTGCACAGTAAGCCTCATGTTGTGTGTGTGTGTGTGTGTGTGTGTAGGTGTGTGTGTGTGTGTGTGTGGATGTGTATGTCCAAAGCAAATTTCTTTTTTAAGTCCAAGACGGACCGAAACAGACCTGAATTGGAAACTTCTAATATGCTGCTTTCTTTTCTGCCTTATGTCTTCTTTTCTTCTTTATTGTATCTGGAGCTTTTTTTTTTTTCTTTTTTTTTTTCTCTCTCTGGCAGATCCTCGCCCTGCAGCGTTGTAAAGGGAAACAATCCACTGAATCACACTTTGGCCGCTTTTCTTTTTCTCTCTTTCTCTCCTCTCCTTTTTTTCCCCTCCCGGATCCCCCCGTCTTTTGTAGCTTGTCCGTGTTCCCCGCATCCCCCCGCACCTCTGCTCGCCCCCCGTCCCACCCCCCCCCACCCCCTCCTCGCCACAGTGCGGGGATGCAGCGCCGGCCTGTGTGAGATGACAGCCAGAGAACAGAAGGGGAATAGATTGAGGTGATAGCCTCTGCCTCGCAGTTTGTTTGCATTTCAAATAAGACACTGTATTAAGTTGGGCTCTGAACAGCTTTGCTTATTATGTGTGAACATGGCGCCGCATGATATCACAGGAAGACAGGAGTTTATTACATAAAAGATTACCGAAGCATACCTTGCCTTTATTTGTGTGCAGCAGTGTTTGGGTGTGCGTTCCCAGGCAGTTTGCTTTGATGCTCTTTGTAGTTGGCTGCGGCGTGGATAAATCCCGGCTAAATGTTTGTTTTCATTAACACAAGGAGAGACTCCCTGTGGTGTGGTGGAAGAACTGTGGGCTTCTGATTACAAAAAAAAATGGCAGTATCATACCAGCGCTGCCTTTTTTTTTGTCAGGCTGAAGGGCTGCTCCTCTCCCCGACAGGGAGAGTTTCGGGGGGCCTCTCTCTCTCTCTCCCCGTACCACATGGGGTGCCGGCTTCATCCGCAGGATGATGTCACTTTTCTTCTACCGTCAATTTGTATTGTAGTGCCTCATTTCATGAGTTATGGCGCTGGATATTGAGAGAGTTATGAATTACAGTATGGTGAGGCTTTTACAGGATGCAATGCTCACTGCTGTAGGCCGGTATTAAGGTATAAATATATTTATGGTACCAGCTGACGGGGTAGCTCAGGTTTGCTCATGGTAGTTAGTAGCTGTCTTTATAGCCATAAAAGCATGGCATCTCATGGATTTTCTATTTACCAGGCACTGGGTGGGCATATGGCAATGCTCGTAAATGTAACTCTATTATCTAAGACGATGCTGTTCAGTGAAAAGCAGGGCATTACTTATGTCTAAAGAGGAAAAGCAGCGGTGGTTATTGTCTTCATGTCTCACATCTCGCTCTCCCTCTCTCTCCCTCTTTTTGCCTCGGACTTATCTCGAGATCTCTCGTTTTCTAAAATTGCTTCCTTTGATTTGTAATTGGATTTTCTATCACGACATTCCGCCGCGCTGATGTCTATTGTTATTGTTATATCTATTGATTTCTTTTTTGTGGCTTCTTCGGTCGGGGCTGTTTTGAATTTCCCCCCTCCACTGTACACGGTTTGGATATCGTCCCGGACGGTCTGTCCACCTATAAAAGGCGATCCCTTTATGCCGGTGAGTCCTGTGAGGAGCCTGGGAGGAATTGCCCGGGCTCTCTGGTTTCAGCGGCCTCCTCCTCCTCCTCCTCCTCCTCCTCCTCCTCACACTGATCTCTTTTCTTTTGACTGTACTGGAACCGACTCCTATGTGTGTCGTCGGTGCGACCCCCCCACCCCCCACCCCCACCCCCCTCCGTTCCCTCTGTGCGCACATCTGGGCAAAGGGGAGGGATGCGGGGAGGACTGGGAATATTCGCGACACACTTCCCCCCTCGCTTCGGGCCTTGATCCCGCCTCCCCAGAGCGCCCGCTATTCGCGGGGACTTTAGATATCGAAGGATTCAGGTTGGCGGTCTCCCGGGGACGAGCTAATGCTAACCATGCAGAGACGGCTCCTTCCTAGGGGATAATTATTGTAGGCCAAGCTGTACTATTGACAGCTGTAAATGGAGATGCTGTCTGTAACTGGGGAGGCCTAATAGGTTTTTGTCCCTACATGGGCTCTCGTTAGGCCTGTGTGGGTGCATTGGAGATGAGTTTGAGAAATGAGCCGCGGCCTCCCTGGGCTTCAAATGGGACTCAAAAGGGAGCGAGACCCCCCCCCCCCCCCGACCCCTCCACCCTCCCACACACACACACTCCTCCCACTCCTCTGCTGACCTCCAGGGAAAAAGGTTAACATCCAATAGTTGGCTCAGTTTCTCTGTGGCTCAGTGAGACGCTTGCTGTACATATGTTGTCGTCATCTTCAACCGTTTGCAAGTGAAACCCAAAATCCTCCACGGTTTTGTACGACAGAAAGCCTGCGTTTGTGTTTGGCTGTTGTTGTATCTGTTAGATCCATTTACACAAGTTATCAGATTTTTCTCCGTTGTGTTATTTTATCTAAATGCTGTATTTGAAATATTTGCATCGTATTGCAAAGCAAACGCCGGGCTTTGTTCTTTTCCTTTTGTTGCGGCCAATTTAGTCGAGCGCAATTCACTCAGATTCAATCAAGCACAAATCAAAAACTTCAAACCCAATTTCATGGGCTCTGGAATATACCTTTCAATATGTTCTATGTTTTGGTGTGAAATCATTCCGAGTCTCTCTCTCTCTCGCTGCTGTTCAGCTGTTTTGTCCCTTAAACAGCTGATTCATAGCAGCATAACAAAGGCGGAGGGACTGATTGAAATGTTTTCTCACTTTTCTCTGCCCCGGAGGAGAATTGTAAATCACAGCTCAGTCGTTTATTTTGAAATTTCATTTGGTGTGTGAGCGAGTGCTGCCTTGTTCTTCAGAGAGACTTCACAGTCAGGCTGACTTGTGTTTTTTCTTAAGGCTACCCACCGTCTTACTCTGCTAGACCTTTGTAAATGGAACGAAATTAAATTTGTTCCCTGTATAGAAGAATAGCACAAACGGTGCAATAGATTTACTCTCGAACAAAGGTTTTCCGTTGGGGTTTGAGTGGTTTTTTTTATTATAAAAATATACATATTTGAGTTTATATATGTATACTTTTAGTTTGGTCTGTGAGGAACTCTTGTCATTTGCAAGAGGTTGCACGCAGGGCTTTGCATGTGGAATGCTGTGCAGTGCATCAATAAATGTGTATTTACATTTTGCCAATAATGCTAAATATCCTCCACTCATTAATGGTGAGCGTTAGCCTGGAGTGCCCCTGACTATATGCAAGACCTATAGTGTCAGTGAATTAGCATTCATAGTGCTCCTGATGCTAATATACTCCACTTCTGGAAAACAAAGCGCCAGTTGTAGATGTCTTCACCTCACCATAATTACCAACCGTTTTTATAAGCTGCCAAATTTCTAATCAAGCTTTTAATTAACATTCATGTAAAATATTTACTGCTGCACATCACGCATCTGCATCCATACTGGGAACGTAAAAAAAGACAGAAAATATCCAGACTCCATTCCAGACATTATCTGTGTTGTCTGCCTAACTGTGATATGGTGGATTAATGCAGAAATAGGCAGAGGTTCAGAAAGGGTGCAGAGAATCACAGAGGTTCTGGGGAAGTTGAGCGTTGTCATTTCTGCATTGCAGTGGCCTTATTTTCCCATACAGGGATTTTAATACAGCTCAAGAATGTCCGCTTGGTTTTGCAATCACCGCTGCTATGTTCGCTTGAGCGCTCCTTTGGGCCGAATGGAGACCGCGAGCGAGTTGAGGGGCCGGCGAGGGGGGAGAGAGAGAGACAAGAGACACGACACAACACCTCCCTGTCTTTACACTGCGGGAGCGCTCGCTACATCACACACTCTCTCTCTCTCTCTCTCTCTCTCGCACACACACACACACACACACGCACGTACAGTTACGGGAGGAAAAAAGAAAGGAAGGATAACCTCACAGTAGAAGCCGTTTGTATTCTCCTTTTTTTTTCCCTCCTTTTCCCCGAGAACATAATCTGTCCTGAGGTTTTCTATTTCTGCAAATGGCACGCTAAAATGCTTAAGCAGCCAGACCAGCTTGAGTCCAATTATTTCTTTACTGCAGTATCTTAGCCAGCTGTGATTATTATGTTTATAATGTAGTGTCACTCTCATACTGTCCTTCAAGCATTCTCCTCTCGGCGGGATCCTCTCAAATGAGACGTATTACCCTGTGTGCTGAGTTAACAGAGTGGCCGTACAAGTAAGAAAAAAAAAAAAAAAAACCTATCACAAGCCATTAAAAGCACTGCACCTTTTTATCACCAGCGGCTTAATGGCAGTGGTGAACAGCAAAGCATTATTACCGCTTCTCCTTGTGCTCCTGCGAGGCTGTTTTCCCCCACCGCCACGAGACAGGCTGCTGCTGCTGCTGCTGCTGAGGAATAGATCTCCAGGCAAACACTGAAATTTTGTTTTTCAAAAGGTCATTATCTGTCTTCGGTGGCGCACCAGGCGTGTTCTGTGGGAACCAGGCTGGAGGAAATCATTTCTCATATCGAGGCCACTTACTCAGCTACTCTAAGTTCTTAATTTTCTTTTTCTTTTTTTCTTCTTTAGTTCCATTTTACCGTTGTTCTTCTTCTTCACGATTCCATTTTAAAGTATGCAACTATACGTCTGACTATTAAGCGGCTCCCCGGGTCATCCGCTAAAGAAGATCAATATTTGAACTACACTGTTGTGGGTCAGCATGTACTGGTGTATAAAATTAAATGGGGCTTGAAATTGATTTTAAGTTCTCCTTGAAAAAGTCCACAGGTATTTTGAAATGAAACCAAGAGGAGAAGTGCTGCCCGGCGCTTAACAGCAGGTACATGACCTCTACCAAGGCAGATTCATAATTGTTTTTGTTTCTCCAAATTAAATGAGCCCTTTTATTATTATTATTTCTATATTGCGGAGGTGGGGGTCTGAATTGCCAGTTACGGCACGTTCATTTTTAGAGACCTAAAGTAATATAAAGTAATGACTGTGATTCCCAGCACATCTCCGCCGCCCGCTCCCGTCACCGCTATGGGACAAATGGCTATGGGATGGACTTCCGAATAACAAATGGGGCCTTCATCTTAGATATAGTTAATCTCAGCTGTGTGTTGCACGAGCAGCAGGGGGAAAAATAGAATAAAAAGCAGCAAAAAAGCTCAGAGTTTATTTTTCCTTTTTCCTTGCGGGCAACCAAACAGGTATCCCATTGATTACTCTGCTTCTCGTCGGGTAATCGCTAAGAAAGGAGAGAAGCTCGTGTAATTTAGCCCAAATCAGAGCCTCCCCCCCCTTCCTCCTCCTCCTCCTCCTCCTCCTCCTCCTCCTCCTCCCGCTCCTCTTCCTCCGTTTTCCTCTCCGCAGACAGCGAGTCTAAATATCAGCGCTTTCTCTCGCAGCACTTTGTTAGTGGAGCACGCCTCTGTGTTTCTCTAAAATCATCTATCAAGGTGAGATCTGTGGGAAAGAGCAGCGCCTCGGGCTTCCTCTCCGTGTGCTTATGAGGTTTTATTAGGTCCCACAGGACCGCTGCTTTGGTGTGTGTTAAAAACAAATGGAACTTACAAATTACAGCCTCCACGGGCTCGCGTGTGTGTGTGTGTTGGTGTGTGTGCAGACAGACGCTAGTGTGGCCAGTTGATATATGCAGAAATGTGAATGTGTTCGAGAGCAAGAGAGACGGTGCAAGCATCCGGTATTGTTGTTGTTGTTTTTTTTTACTTCTGTGTTTATACCTGCCACTACTACTACTACTACTACTACTACTACTGCTGTGTGTGTGTGTGTGTGAGTGCTGTATTAGTGCAGCGTGTCCTTGTGGAAGTGTAGAAGTGATGATGGGGGGGATCCGGGAGGAGGGGTCAGCAGCAGCTGTCAGCCCCCTCAAGGCTTCTCTCCAGTTGACGCCATTCAACGCCAGGGACCGCAACACACTGTAGAGGCTCAACAGGGGCGAGGATTTTCCATTTTTCACTCCTATTCATCCCCTTTCCTTCTAATTTAATGACTCGGAATTGTAACTCCAACATTGTTATCATTCAGCAATAGCGAGTAATGAATAGCAATTAACGTTTTCAAAGGAGGGAGTAAAGCTTGAGAGACGTCGCTTTTCACCCAGAAATGTTGAAACAGCGCAGTCGGGGGAGATACTGTCATGTAGAGAAAGGGCCTAATTTATCCGTCCAGCTGTTTTGGTAAATAACTTTTTTTTTTTTTTCTTTCTTCTCGTCACACAGACCGCTATCAGCGCGAACACGAGTAATCATTCTAATATCCAGCGCATTCTGGCTTCCTCAATGAACTGTAATAAACTGTAATAAATTACTCCGCACATTTTGTCCAATGATTGCTCTTTCTGGTGCTGGGCGAGGAAGCGCTAATTAACTGGATGTGAATGAAATTCTGGGGCAGCGCGGTATCAATGCGAGGGAGACAAATGCGATTTAGCTCTGTCGCGAGCGAGTGGAAAATTGCTGTGTAAATTGGAGGTTGTTGCTGCCGAGCGTTTTCCTGTGTGCTTACATTTCACGGGTGAGAATCCAATCTCACAGGGCAGCATGTGCGGACTGCCCTCTCTGATACACTCCACCGTCCTCCACCTACTCTATGATAGCGCTCTAAAAGCTCCCCAAATCTCTTCACACACACTCTCTCTCTCTCTCACACACACACACACTGACACAGAGAAACACAAACACATATTTCAAAGGTAAAAAAAAAAAGCTATTGTCGAGCCGAGGAGGCGCGCCGGCGGAGGTAAAGATGTAAGCAGCATACGCCGAGCAATTTGACTCATCTTCCAATTCACCAAATTCACCGACACTTGATTTCACGCAAAATAAACAGAGCAAACTCCACTTCTCTCACTTGTCCTCTTGTTAACTCCTGCTTTTTTTTTTTTTTTTTTTTGGGCATATTTCCCGCCGTTTTTTTTTTTTTTTTTTTACCCCGGACACAGCGGGTACTTCAGACCACTACCTCCCTCGTCCAAACTCACTTATTTCACTTACTCTCTCTCTCTTTTTTCCCCCTCTCTCTCTCTCACTCTCTCTTTTTCATCTTTAACTGCAGTGGCCATTTTTATCTATGGGTTTGGGCAGTTTTGGAGAGAATTACGGCGACAGTGCCATGGAAATGATAGGCCAGCGGTGAGATATCTCTGCCTCATAAATTCCACATCGCTCAAGATAATTTACGAGGGGGGTTTGTGTGCGTAAGACAGACAGCGTGCCGTGGTATCCATCTCTACCGGCCCCCGCCACTCCAACAGCCTCCGTTCACGTTAACGCCGCGGCTACCGTCGATTTATGGCGGCCCGCGCTCATTTAAGAATTTATTTTCACATCCATTTCTTTCATTCCCGAAAACATCACTTTGACTGATTCTGATGACTTTTTTTTTTTTCCGGAATATGCCTCGGTATTATTTGTTCAGTCAGGATTATTACGGATAAAGAGCGAACTAATAGATCTCGTCTGATACTTTACGGCTGAGAGGCCTCGCGGTGAGGTCATCGGTTCCTCAGATCGCGCCGTACGGTGTGAGGACGGGGCCAAAAGGCTTGCCTTCTCCGGCATCGGTAATCATTCTTCATTTATATTTCTGTTTGAGGGAGGTTTTCCCCCCCCTTAAGCGCTCTGCATGTACTAACCGCAGGAAATTCACAACGGCACTTAAGAAATGAAGAAAACCGCCTTTGGTCCAGGTGTTGAGGTCAATTTCTCACACGCGTTATTCTGCGCCTAAAGTTTTTTTGGAGTTCTTTCTCAGAGAGAGTTTCAAAGGCATTGATATTGCTCCTGAGAGGAGAATCGGATTTTCGTACTTATTTTTCTTATTTAGTTTGCGCTGTCGGTGTTCCCCTTCTGTATGCCTCTCTGTTTTTTTTTTATTTTTTTTGTTTTCTTGACAAGGTCTGAATTCACTTCCCTACGTTACGGGCTGATTCGATGAGCGGAGTATGACTGCGGCCCTGGGGCAATAGAACTTCCCAACTCAGTTAGCGCCGGACTCCGTTCCTCTATTCGGTTAAGTTTCAGGGCCTTTATTTGGGTTGCGGTCGCGCCTCTACTCGGCTCCGTCGCGAGACCCTCTTCAATAACGCCTTCACACTATCTTCTCGCCAGTCTGTTTATAAAGCGGACGTCTTTGCTGGGGGGGAAAAACGCGCCTTAAGGGGCCGAGTGCGCACACTTGATCTTCATGTAAGGCTGTTGCTCCGGCGGGGGGGAGGGGGGGCCCGCGAGAAAAGCCGCGCGTCAGCAGTGTTTGCGTTTGAAGAATACTCTATAGGTTTTCCAATCAGCGCCGGTATTCCCAACACGACTCTGATGTCAGCACACCTGCTTATTGCCGCGGCGTACCTGTGTCTTTTTAACTAGACAGGATGCACGATGGAAGCAGACAAGGCTCTTTCACAGGGGAGTTAATCTAATCTACTCCCGCTCAACTTGGACATTCGCTGTCACCGACACGCCGGCGTCATCTCCAATAAAAGCGCTGAAGGCAGAACGCGTCGACTCCGGCTCTCCGGGTAACCGGCGCTGGCACTCTGTTGGGCTTTCATGTTAGCCCTCCCCGGCTCTTTCTGCGTGTTCGTCCCCTCGTGATTAGACGCCGGCGTTCGCTCTCGATTTGGCCCCGCTCTCTCCGATTGGGTTTTCATTTCTGTCGGCTTCCTCCTCCTCTCTCCTCTCCCCTCTCTCCTCTCTGTCTCTCAGTGAGTTCATCACGCTGCTGATGCTGTCAGGGTTAAGGGTTTGATTCCTGCTGGGGGCGCCCATGCTAAAAAAATATGTATACACTCATAGTATAGCATGGTAAAAAAAAAACATCCACCACATGACAGTTAACTTACCTTCCCTTCCTTCTTCTTTCACTTTCTCTCTTTGTGTAGGTGTGTTTATATATATATTTATACGTGTGTGTGTGTGTGTGTGTGTGTGTGTGTGTGTGTGTGTTCATGCGTTGTGTGTGCACAGGTGACGAGTCGGTGATTCAAGTGCTCACCAGCAGGTTATTTCCTGTGAACCGGGGCCCCTTATTTAATGCTAATTGTAGCAATTAGCATGTGAATGAGGTAGAAATTAGATAATAGAACTAAGATAAATATTGATGTTAATTCACATTTGAGGAGTAAAGGAGGGTGTGGGGGGTGAGGGGGGGGCAGTGTACAGGTTCCTGTAAATTTATCCTGAACTGTCATTTGCATACATTAACGTGGGGGCAATTAGAACGGAAAAACATTGCTGTTGAGGTTAGAAATAAATCAGTTACTCTTCAAAGGCGACCATGTCATATCAGGAGAAAATGGATCTGGGCCTGGAGGGTTATTTTCCAACTTTCCTCCCTCGGCCTTATTTACTTTGGTGTCTAAACCAGTAACCAGCTGCTGGGAAGGTTAAATGACATCCATCAACTGTCAGACAGCTGACCTGGGGATGAGCCTTTTCATTTTGACTTTGTAATAACTGCGGCTCCACTCACAAAATGAGACGGATGACCTTGCGTGGTCCCGTTTCGTAGGGTCTCCCGAAGCTCTCATCGAAGGTATATAACAGGTGACGCGCCTATGTCATTTTCCTCGCCGAGATATGGCAGCGGCTCTCCGTCTGGAGGGGTAGGGGAGGAAGAGTATAGCGCGGGGAGGAGGAGGAGGAGGGCGGTACGGGACGAGGGCGCGGAGGGAGACGACGGCCTGTTTTTTTTTGACGACCGGTGGCTCGGCGAGGGCAGTGACCCGGGACAGCTCGATGCCCGGGGGGGTAGCCGGGGTCTCTGTAGGCTGCCGTGACTGAGCGGTTGTCGGGGTGGAAGTAAAAACCCTCCCTCGGAAGGCGCCCGCCATCTGGACATCGGCCCACGTCTGCAAATCAGCAATGTGCAGCCGATGGGCCATCTCTCTCCCCCCTCATACACACTCTCGCTCCCGTACAAAACACCGCGCTCGTACGCCCACTCGGAAATATACGCCGACATTCACATCAGCCGCCCCCCCGCCCCCATCGCCATCCCCCCCCCCACATCCCCCTGTCTGCTGTTTTTTGAAAGAAAAATGCGAGAGAAGAAAAAAGCGAGGGAAAGAGTGCAGTGCCAGGGGCGGGCGGTGGAGAAAACCTCATTTCTTCCGGCGTGCTGCAGCGAGTGGGTTATTGAGGTGGCTGTAATTTGATAAGGAGAGGAAACTCAATGGACTGTGAGCAAGTCAGCAGTTTGAGGCCAGTCACATTTCTGATGTGATGTGGAGGTGGCGGCGGTGATAGTGGAAGGAGGGAGGGACGGAGGGGGGAGGTAGAGAGGAAGTGAGGGAGACGGCTGGAGGGGTGGGGGGGCAGAACAGAAAAGGGGGAGTCGGAGATTGGGGAAGAGAGAGGAGCGGGGTTCCCTGACTCCATGGGAACAGAGAGGAGGGGAGGAGCAGCGCTGATCCTCTCCGGGTCCGGTTGTCTGTCGGACGGAGCCGGAGGCACATTCCCAGGCGGACCGGCCCGTATACATCGGCCTGATCACTTCTAATCCGGGGATCTCCCCACAGAGCCCCCCGTTTCAAACCCTCACGCCTTTATCCCCTACCTTTCTCGGCGCGCTCTGTATTCCGCCCTCCTCGCAAAGTCACTTTTTGTTGTTGTGGCTGTTTCTCGCTCGCTAGATAAGAGACACAAGTGTGATCAACGGAGCCTTTGAAGTTCCCATAAATAATCGGGCGGCGTGGCCCACTCCGGAGCCCTCAGCTTCCAGTTCAGATCAAAGATTAGCCTCACGTCGGCCCCGGCCCTGGAATAAAGCACTTTATTGGATTCCAAGAGCCGGGGCGAGCGGGCCCTCCCTCTCACCGCGGTCCCTCGTCAGACACAAGGCCCGAAGACTTTCACACGCAGCCTATCGAGCTGTTTGTACTCCCAGGATCCACAAGAAAGAGAAAACAAGAAAGCCTGAACAATGCTGACTTTTTAATCAACACCACGTTCAGAGGCAATCAGCAACCGTAGCCAGACGTTTGAGAAATCTCTTTGTGGAAAAAAACAAAAAAATGGGACGGGGGGGGGGGATTTTTGAAGTTACTGTTAAACAGGCTGTAAAATGCTCCCTCGGACCTGCGGGGCATTTGGATCTGGCGAGCCGATGCGGGAAGTAAGGGTTGTTCACACATGAGCAGGCACTCTTATCTGGCTGAGGGCGTATTCAATCTGGGGCCTGGTGTTTCAGAATGGCAGCCCACCATTCAAAAGGTCGGCGCCGGGCATCTCTGGCTCATGGTCACACATCTAACCGGGCGCGCTTGTGTTGCTGGACTAGACTCGGGTTAGAAAATTGGCCCATAGCTCTGTCTGATTCTCCGGTGCCCTGACTAAAAGCGACACCGCCAGCATTTAGATGTGTGGAGAACTAAAGGGTAGGCCGGTCTATTGTTAGCTGGTTAAAGACAGCACTCACTGAGCCTTTTGTGAGGGATAAAAAAAAACCCGCTGTCCCTCTCCATGCTAGACCGCTCCGAGTAAGAAATGGCGGGGGGGAGGGAGGGATGGATGGTGGAGAAGGAGAGAGAGTGGCAGCTCCTCCAAACCCTACGATGAATAGAATTATCTTGCTTTATGTAACCCACACACACCCCCCACCGCACCCCTTTTCCCATCCGTCTACTGTACCGCTCAACGCCGGCACGCCATGCACAAGTTATTGTCAAGAGTTTACAGGTAGGGAGCATCAACAACACTGTGTAAAACATTAATAGGCCCGCTTAATATCCCCCATCCTCCGCCGCTGCAGCTCTCCTAACATTGCACATTTTTGACAATAGGTCTCATACTCAAATCTCTCTTCCAGAACCTAAATCCCCATAAAAACACATCTCATCATGGCAGTTGTATTCTCTGGGGATTTGATGTTCGTGTCATGAATAGCCATACTGTGCAAGCGCACTGTAGCGCCCACGCACAGATTAGGCCGGTCATACCAGCTCTCCCTCTCAATTTTTTACTTTTTTTTTTTTTTTTCTTTTGAATTATACTTGGTAAACAGCTGAGGATTGTACCAAGAGGGGGGGATTTTCTGAGCAGGAGAAAACGTAATAAAAGAAAAAAAAACAAAAAAGAAACATCATCACTGCGAGATGAAAATTGTTTCAACCCGAGAGCCGTTGTTAAAGGTGTGTTAGAGGGAGGACAACCGAGCCGAAGACGTGATGAAAAATAATTCTGTCGGCACACACTTTCCCCTACATCACCCCACTGCACTCCTAATTGATAAATGATATCCATTCATTTCGTCAAGGTCAGGGTACAATTAAAACATTCATGATTTATCAACCATTGAACAGAAACCAAAATCAGCAGGGATTGCAGGCAACAAACCTTGATGTTTGATGACTTGCACACTCTCACACACACACACACACACACACTGTAAGGGAGTGTGACCCGAGCAGCTCAGTGGGGATATCAAATACTCTCGGTCCAGAGTGACACTCCAGCTCCTGCTGCTCCCGAGTGTGTGTACTCCATTTTCTGGAGGTGATGAGGGATTAGACACACAGAGGATACATCTCTATCTTGCATCTCTGACAGCCAATCTATACTTCGATATATGCTAATGTTTGTGTTTGCACTATTGAAATACGCTACTGTTTATTTCTCTAATCAGCAAGAGGACAAGTGAAACTAGTGCCTGTACAATATGCAAACTAAATATGCAATTTGTTAATTGACTTTTTTTTTTTCTTACTTCATAATCCAGAGCTGTTTATGCTCTTGAGCAAATGTAACTTTCGAATTTCCGCAGCAAGAAAACATAATTTTCAAACGTGTCTGTATTGAATTACATTAGCATAGCAAGAAAGTGGTTTTTTTTTTGTTTTGCACATTAAGGAACAATTTCAGTTCAAACTTTTATCAACATGTTACCAAACCTTCCCACATTAGTTCTTCTTCCTATCCATCAAATCTCTCACTCTGTAGCTGCATTTTTAGAGGAATTGATAGAGGCGTCTGTGTTTCATGGTAGTCTATGAGTTAAGGCACTACTATATCCAGTGTGATATTGAATTAAACATACAACTAGCTGCAAAATGGAGGACTGTGCCATGGCAGGTCTCATGTACAGTACTGTAATGCTGCTCTGCTATACTTTTGGGTGGATTTGCAGTTTCTGAATCTGCATTACCTTTGCATATGAATTAAAAAAAAGGTCATTACAAAGTCTCCTTTTTGATGTCTGAGTGATAAATAATATATATAAGCTTTTGCAAGATATGCTCTTTCAAGTCCTATCTGCGGATCTTTTCTTAATATATGCGCTACATTACTGTGCATGCACACCCTTTGGTGCACATCCCCCCATGCATACTCTAGATATATGTTAATGACTTTAATGGGCTGTTCTGTTTCCATTTAATCAGAATCTAAGTTCTGGGATACAGCTGCGTGCTCGGTGGTGTCGAGGCGTCGTGTTCAGGCCCAGCTGAACGCCACTGCCTCCCATCAAACCCGTGCTGCCGGCTTCCCCCCCCCCCCGATCGGCCGAGACGCCTCCTTGATTGCGGCGGGTGAGGGTGGGGGGTAGGGGGGTAGGGGGGTGGCAGGTGAAGTTTAATATTCTTAAGAGAGAAAGCTCAGTGTGAGAGAATGAAATATGAGAAGCATGCTTGATGTGCGGCGGCTGCAGTCTTGCAGTGCTCACCTCAGATGCGGCGGTTCCTCACTGGTTTTAGTGAAGACTAGCTAATGGAGCTTGCAGGGCCTCTCCAACCCTCTGCAACACTATCGCTTTATAGGCTGAAAAAGACAAAGGAGAAGCAGGAACGCATTTGGTCGATTTCCTTATCAACTATAATGAGCGGCCTCGCGTTTCAGCGTTTACTTCTTTCTCTCTCTCTCTCTCTCTCTCTCTCTCTCTGCATCCCTCCCTTCCTCCTCCTCCTCCTCTCTCTCCTCCCTGTGGTGTTTCTCCGGCATTCCCTCCCCACTCCAGAGGAGCCCATCTAACCGAACCTGATCCTGAGATTTGTGCAGCTAATTCCCTGCACTCACACGGCTCAGTGTGGTGTCATAATTGGCACACCATTGATTTATGTCTCCTCTTACAGTGCCCTGAATGGCTGATGAGTGGAGCTTCCTGTCATAATAGGCCTTGTCCAGGCCTCTTGCCGCTCCGCTGCTCACCACACTCCTTCCTGTCCTCCGCCATTTGTTGTGGCTGAAAACCAACTGAGACTATGTTAATTTCCCTTTTACACGAGGGCGACACGGAGCAGGCGGTCATATTTTACCTTGCAGCTAATGACATCTGCACTTTTCAAATCATTAATGCCTCGGAAACCGCACTTAACATGTCTCCTCGACGTCCAGATGTTGGTAGCCGGGTTATCACGTTGCAGTTGTCCAGTAATGCGATTCAAGACTATGGCAGGGGTTAATGGCTCGAGCGTATCGCTGTGTTCCTTTAAAAGCGCGACACACTCTTTATCAGAGTGGCCCATGCTTGGACCGGAGAGGGATTTTGAAGTGCGCTCTCATAGAGGCGAACAGCAGGGGACCCCGACGCCTGCCGGGAGCCGGGCTCTCCCCGGGGGCTGCTGTAATCTCGTTGTCCCACAGTAGGGAGGGGAGAGAGGGGGTGGAGATGAGGGCTGCAGCCCCGGGGAGTCCCAGGCTCCGTGGAGAGCACTTGCTCCATCTCCCCACCTTACTCTGCTCAGTCAGAATGCTAAAAGTAAGCAGTAAAGATGCCCTAGTCATCACAACCATTCCCTCACGAGCTCTTCCCTCGAATTGATTTGTTGTTTATTAGTGTGGATGAGGGTGTAGGCTTGTACAGGCTTGTGCTTGATGAAAAGGGGAAGAGGGAGAACGGGGGGTTGTATACATGATTTCAGTAGGTATTGGGACCTATTGATAGAGTTTGAACATGTTTATACTGCCTCATTTGCTAGTGCTGCCTCTTTCTCCTTTCCCAGCAAGACCTCTTTATAACTTGCACGCACAAGCACATAATATATCAGGCACACATGCACACACCCACAAACACACAATCCATATTAAGTGTCTGCGAATTGACAGTTCTATGAAAAATGTATTGAAATCTGTAAGCTACGTGTATTGTAAGAATAGCACAATACTATATTCTGCCTTGATGTTATGGGGTTTCTTTTTTTTTTCTCCATGCTTGCATTTCATTAAAGTTTCAGTTGGCTGGCTTTGAGAAATCAGATACCATCACAAAGGCAGTAGATGCGTCGAGATCAGACTGAGGGAGACAGGGCATCGCTAGTGATGGAGCCGAGTAGAGGGTCGGGCTGGGTTAGAAGTGGTGAGCCGGAGAGCGAGCGAGAGCCAAGATCAGTGGAAGGCTGCAGCCCCGGGCGCGGCCCTGCCTCTTCAAGCTCCCTGCATCCAAGGAGCCGCCGATCGGACAGGCGGGGCTCAGCCCGGACGAGCTGTCAGGGAAGAGCCGGGGCATCCGTGGGAGGCTGTGTGCGAGCGGCAGCACGTGGCTAGGAAGGGGAGAAAAACGGCAAGGAAGGAGAGGAGGTAAGGGAGGAGTGGCAGGCAAGCAGGCAGAGAAAAACCCCAGACCTTGTGTTTCTAAAGCCCAGCTCATACATTGCTAATGCCCGGAGTAATATGGGTCTCATTCATAATGGATAAACCCTTGGCCCCCGCTTGCAAAGTATATCATGCGCACTGTAAAGAGGTTAAAGATTGGGTTGTGTTTGCCGGGAATGTGGCGACCACTCCTGGCCCAAGCATTAGCGTATGCTATTGTTGAGAATGTGGGAGGCAGGGAGGGGCCGCCGCATTACAGCGAAGGACCGGGGGCCGGGGGGGGGGGGGGGGGGGGGGTCCGACCAGAAATTACCCAGTCAAAGTGCATGTCACCTCAACCACCGTCTCCTGTGGAATGCCTTGGGAACCGAGTCAGCTCTAGCCAGTCTTCTGCCATGGTCCGATTCCAGCTTGGGTTTGTCTTGCGACATTTAGCCCACGACATTAGCATTTTTTTTTTTTTCGTTACTTACGGCTATCACTAGAACGTTGGTGTAAATGAGCCAGACGTTATTTTAGTTTAATTAGTTTAATACCCATTATTTGCGTGGGTGGCGAAAATGCAAATGCTTTAATTTCACATGACTGTGTTAGGAGTATCAGTGGGTTTTCATTGTGTTGTGCAGCAGACAGGGAGACCGCTTGGCTCTTTTTGGCTGTCAGCGGCACACGCCACAGATCAGTCAACGCTACTGGGTGGTACTCTGTGACTCACCATCTGCTGCTGCTTCACCAAAAAAGAGGAGTCCCAGAAGTGGCTTTTAACTTAGACTTAATCGACAGTTGAGAACACGCGTAATGAAAAATTTAGCAAAAGGATTTAGCGAAAGTTTAAGCGAGGCATCGCCGGGCTCCGCAGCATCTCGTCAAGTCAGGCTTCACCGGCGGACATCGATAGCCAGGACGCGGGTAGCGCGGCGCAGAGGAGGTGAACTGGTTCGAAGGTAGAGCACTGGTGACACACTTCCCCTTTCCTTCTCTGTCCCTCTTTTTCCTGCGACTACGTGACTGTGCGCATAAATCAACACTCCTGTTTGGCCCCATTACGGAGCACTTCCTCCGCCACCATCCGGCCTCCTTCTCCTCCTCCTCCTCCTCTGCTCTAAGGCCTAAACAATGCATGAACCTCTCAAAGGGCAAAATGCTGTACCACTTAGCAAATGAATATTTTATAGTGTGTAAAACTATGCACAGCCCGGCTTTTGACTGGCCCCCTTTTTTTCCTCCTCCTCCCCTTCCTGCCGGATGCGTCGATACCGATTGGCTCCCCTGCGCGGTTTCCAGCGGGGTCAGAGATCACCCCAAGTCTTCCGCTGCATAACATCTGCCGCTTCCTTAAATAGCGTTCCAATTGGTCCTTTCGATAAGGGAGAGTGCCTTGGCACGTCCGACGCGTGGTAATTCCATTTCGTGTATCCTCGTCAAATTGAAGCCCCTTGTCAAATTACATACAGTATAGTGGAGTCCAAATAGGGGCCAAGACTGTAAAGAGTCCAATAAAAGCTGAGGGAACTTAAAAGAGTAATGTATCATAGAGTTGCGGCCCTGGATTCATTTACGCCCACAGGCCCGGCTGCCCATGTTCTGTGGTCCCATAATTCTGAAGCAATCATCCAGAAGCCTCCTTAATGCTCCGCGTTTCAGTGCGGGATCAGTGAGCATTCTCCCTAGGTCAATGGTCTTTGGGTTAATGATCTGATTACAGCGCCGTGGCTTTCGGTATCAAGTGTCTGTTGCAAGGGATTGAGACACAGCATGGTCTCTCGGTCTTTCTCGCCCTCTTTATTTTTTCGCTTTCTTCTGCGGCGCCCTCCCCGCCCTAACCGTGTTTGCAGCCGCTCGTTCACTCGCGTCACACGGTTGCGTGTGTGCGGAATACACGAAAAAACTCCTGCCTCTCTGCAACTTACCCACATATCTCACCTCTTTGGCCTCCATTTCCGCCTCTCCTCCCTCTCCCTATACTCTCGCTCTCTCTCTCTAATTCCCTCTCTCTCTCTCTCTCTCTCTCTCTCTGCATTTCTCTCCTCATCTCTCTCTTTCAATTTCTCTCTCTCTCTCTCTCTCCCTCTCTCCGCTGGTCGATATTTGGGGCTGAATTGGCTGAAAGGGGAAAAGAGGCCTGTAAAATTGAGGAGACAGGCTGTTGGAGGGCAGCCAGCCTATCTCCCTGGCTTGTTTATGCTTCAGGAATGATTCCCAATACCAGATAACCTGCAGAAACGTCAGCATGTGTCTGTCCTGAGGGATGGCCATGGATCCGCCAATTTCTAATTATCAGCCCGCTGACCACTTATCAGAACACTATTTATTGTTATTAAAAATCTTAATTGGATTCCGAATTGCAGTCTTTTCATGTGTATCTTACGCAATACTGAGAGACAAATAGGTTGGTCGCTTTTCTTCTCAGGTTTTAGACTAAAAGTAAGATGAAGGCGGCTGTTCGGGTCAGTTGCTGGAATGTTCTGTCCAGTCTTTCCACTGTGTGTGTGTGTGTGCGTGTGTGTGTGTGCGTGCGCGAGGAGCCCCTCGGGGAGTTTGCCTTTCTCTATTTGTGTTTGTCAGGGGATTTTTTGAGGCAAACACGCACTTCATCACTTTGACATTGATTAAAAATACATGGCCCTATTCTCAGGGACAGTCAGTGCACAAATCAGCACAGTGTTCAGTTCAGCACTTCGCCGTCCGAAGCTCTCCTGCCCCAGTCCGGTCTCCGGTCCTCGGGATCCGGGCCTTCTCTCATTAAATCGCAGCGCCGCTCTGGGCGGCGTGGCGGCGGCTCGAAGGGCTGCGGGCGCAGACCCATCCGTCACCGCGCTCCGCCACGGTCCACCGCTCACACCGCTCACGCCGCGCTCCATGTAATCAACTGTAAGGCAACGCTCAATGTGATCGTCATCTTAAGAGGAGACGGAGAAACCTGCCGGGCCGCGCGCATCATCCCCCTTCGCTTCTTCTCACCTTCCTCCACCTGCCGTTTCACCTCAAGCCCGACAACACCGCCACCCGCACGCTCCTTTGTCTCCCTGCCGCTTTGTTGCTTTGTCGCTTTGCCGCTTTGTCTCTCTCCCTTCCCTACCTATTCTTTGTCCCCTCCTGTATCTCCACTCCTCTCTGCGTTCAATCCCTGAGTGGCTCTCTTGTTTCCTTTGGCTCATCTGTTAAGTGGGAGATAAACCTCAGTTAGCTCGTGTGGAAGTCACTTCAGTGGGGACAATGTTATCTGAGATGACGGCGGGACTCTGAGAAGCAGGGAGAGGTATATGCTTGGGTGTGTCTGTGTGTATTTGTGTCTATGTACGTCTGCGTGCGTGCATACGAGCAGGCGTACGCTCTCAGGTGTGCGTTAAACTCCGGTGCCCTGGTGGTTTGTTCGGTGTTGCGGTTACGGGACCGAGCGCGCCCGCTTCCTCCCTCGGCTAACGCGGCCCTTCCCAGCCGTACCGCCCTCCGCTCTCTGATGGCCCGGTGTGGTCATCCGTGCCTAATGGGTTTAAATCAGGGCCCATTTTCAAGCTATGCCGGCAGAATTGTTGCTCCGTCAATTGGTGTGGGGGCCATTTTTGCTGGGACAGCTTGGGGGGTGGTAGCCAAGGCAGGGCAATTAGAGGGTATACGGAGGGGTATCACATCCACCTCTCCCCCCTGCACCTCATCACGGCGCTGGGGTGGCAGCGCTGCCGATCGATTGCTGGACCTGGAGGGGGAGTGGGATTGCTGATTAGGGAGGGATCGGTTAGAGAGCCCTAGAGAAGCCACAGCCACTTCTCCCTGTTCCTTTTCCTCTTTCGTTCTCACTTCACTATCTCCACTGTGGACACTCTTGCCCCCCTTTGAATGCGTGTGTGTGTGTGTGTGTGTGTGTGTGTGTGTGTGTGTGTGCGCGTGCTACCTTTACCCTGACATCAATGTGACATGGCACTTAATGGACTCTGCCATGTGAAACAAGCACCCTCGGTTAATTACCTTGCCAAGGCCCTGGCCTTTCTGGAGCAGTTCATTCCCACTTGGGCAAGGACTGCTCCTGTGTGTGTGTGTGTCTGTGTGTGTGTGTAAGGTAGAGTGTGTCTGAATGCACGTGTGAGTGCACGAGATCCCCATTGTTACTCTAATCCCCTCTGAAGTTGAATCAGATTCAGGCTCTTCCCCCCCAAAAAACAAGTGTTTTGTTGTCGCTTTTGCAAAAATACAGCAGGCTAAGGCTAGAGGCGAAGCACTGACAAAGAGCCAAAGATAAAGCTGGGGGCTATTCTGGGAGTCGAGGGCTGCAGAAAGAGTGGTACACTTCCTGAATAAGCTTGCCTCCCTGGCTTCATTCACACGTCGATTAGCACCGACTTCGCTCTGTTAATCTTACGTTTGAATGGAACTGATAAGCACTTTGTCAGAACAATTGCACAAATGTCCTTCTGTTTAATCTAGCCGTGTACTCGGGTGAGTTTTTGGTGAGGTGTTCAGCAAAATGACAGTCGAGATGCTCCGGCGTGGATGCATGCGTTTGATTCAGTTCTGTTTAAATATGTAAGGTATAGAAGGGCTCTGCAAGTTTGTTATAGAACAAATCCTTTCTCTATCTTCTCTTCCTTCCTTCCATAGACAAAACACCATCTTTTTTATGATAGTAATTAAGTGTATATGCATGTAGATTGTAGAGTACAGTAGCACTTGAGGATAGGAATTCAGCTTTTTGCAACTTTCTCATTCCTTCATACCTATATTTTATTCCACTGTTGGCCCTACTGACAATGCAAACAAACCTATCTTAAACATCTATATTCAAAATACGGATTTATAAGTCCAGAGTGACCAGCGCTCACATACTGTCACACCTTGTAGTTCTGGTTTTTGTCACCAAGATCTTTGACATTCAGCCTCAGAATGATAGCCCTCTGTCCCGTGATTTAGATTTTGGTGAGGCTACCCTTTGTTTATCTTTGAATTACAGGTTGGGCCTGTAAATACAGTTTATATGTTGT
Source organism: Centroberyx gerrardi (assembly GCF_048128805.1). Classification (NCBI taxonomy): domain Eukaryota; kingdom Metazoa; phylum Chordata; class Actinopteri; order Beryciformes; family Berycidae; genus Centroberyx; species Centroberyx gerrardi. Next base: position 28,254,123 of record NC_136003.1, read on the forward strand.
TGTCATCTGCTTGCTGAGATTTCACAGAAGTGGCAATTTTCAGCTGAAATCAAAGAGAAGTATTGATTCCACCAGCAAAGAGTTCAACTCCCAGACTGAAGTATGGATGTGATTTGAAGGCTTGGAAGTGAACTAAGGCACTTTGATCAGGAAATCTGAGGAGGCAACAATTGTGACATGGTTGTCTTCACTGTAGATGAAAGGGGAGTAGAGGTAGTTTTTTTTTTTTTTTTCTCTCTCTCCATTGTGCATTTTACAGTAAACAGCCTCTCACAGAGCCTCCATCTCTCTTTGAGATGCAAGTTATCCGGGATTCAATCAAACCTGAATTTGGAAAAGGCGTCTTTTAATTAGTTTATTGTTCTTCACTCTTCACTTGAGATTACAGTTGATGAATAAACAGCCGCTTTTATGTTCAGCCCCAGTTGTGATGGTATTATCTTTGAATGTGCATTCTCTATTACTCATGAACTTTACACTGGAGTCCACTGTGTGCCAGCCCAAAGTTAGCAGGCGTCTCCATCTCCCGAGTTCTTCTATTCGTCATGGCTGATTATACAGCATGGACAGCCAAAGCAGAGGGAGGCCTGGCTTCACCTCCGTCATTACCATACTGTGGATATACAGTACATCAGCTCTCTTGCAAACTTCCAGGCTGGTGGCAGGCAGGAGAGACTTTGGCTGCCGGGCACTGCTGTACGGGGCGTCAACCGCCTTCATTAATGATTCAGCAGACACTACCTTTCCTCTTGCCAAGACAGAGAGAGAGAGGAGAAGGGCCCCTGAACTGAACAGCCCCATGGGTTAGCCTCTAACAATGCCCCCCCCCCCCCCCCCCCCCCCCCCCCCCTCCCCTCACCCCGACTCCCCGCCTCCCGCCTGCCTGCAGACTCAGTCCAACTCCCCCTCTCTCTACTCCATCCTGTCCCTCTCAGACCGCAGCCAGGTTGTAACTGAGCCGGTCCCACAGCAGCGAAGGGGAGGCGAGGGGGGGGGGGGGGGGGGGGGAGGGAGGAGGCAGAGCGACAGATAGCGGTTAAGGATGCTGACCGGAGCCTCAACCGCACTTTACCAATGAGAGAGATAAGCGACATCCTGCTGGATTGGCGCTCGAGAGAGAGAGAGAGAGAGAGAGAGAGGAATCGGCCTTAGCTCTCCTTTTCTACACGGCCATTCAGCTCTTTTTTTTTCCACGCATCATAGCTCTACTTCTGCAGCATGGACTTGTGCATGTGTCGTTGTTTTACCTGCCTGTAGGATAACGCAGCATGTCCACCAGCTTGACTCAAGGTGCAAAGAAAAAAACTACAACAGCTTAATCCAGGGAAAAGGTGCAACTTTTGATCAAAGCACAAAAAATTGTTAGTTGTTTTTTTGTGATAACAGTTGCCATGACTGCCCTCTGGCCTTGTTTTATCAAAGGCAGTTGAATGTACCAATTTGTAGCTCTGTAATGATTAGATAACAGCGTGATGGTTTAGCTGTTATTCAGAGGATGCAATAGTCTTATGCAACCATGCGTAACCCAGTACCCAACTGTGAATACCTGTAAGGGTTCTGTCTGCTTTAACTACATGTTGGAACTCCTCAAACAGTTTTCATGTTCCCTCTGAAACACGTAGTGCGGTCAGTTTTTTTTTTTTCTGTTTGCAGGAAATCGAGCTGCAGTCCCAATTGAACCAGCAAGTCTTTCAAATTGATCTAATATGTCCATGCCAGGCGCTTTTAAAGGACTGTGGTTTGTGAAAATGTAAGCAGAGACCATTTAAATTTTCAGCAGCAGCGAGGCAGCTATGCGACTGTGGGGGATGTAAGAGAAGAGGCGTGGTGTGTGCCATCCAGAGGCTGGAGAACAAGATCCCAGCCACATCACCATAATTATTTGGACAGGCTGAAAACGATAACCCACTTTAGCTGAGTTTTGTTGCACTCAGCACAAAGACTATAATGGCTTGTAAGATACATGCGGACATGATTGAAAGGTGTACCGTCCTTATGAGATGGTGTCTTGCCATGCAAACTATTCCTCACGCGCTCCTCTTCATCTCCTCCCCACCCACTCCAAGCAAAGTGGCATTTCCATTTTAAGATTGCCTCCCCGGCCCCTTTGTGAATAGAATCGAATTACGCTGAAAAGCACTGATTGATTCTTTCTGAGCACAATAGTTTTCATCATTTAAGCCAATCCCGGCAGGTTTCCTTTTCTCGAAGTACCTATTGAATCCAGTCCAAGAAGTCATTGTGGCCATTATATTGTTTCAAAATGGGTGAATGGCTCTGGGATGAGGACATGCAGCTCTGAGGAACCGTGTCAGAGGGGGCCAATGTAAGATGTAGATGGGATGGGGGTCAAGAGTTCAGACGGTGCACGCTTGAGATCTGGAGTATGCATTTCATCGCTTTTACTCACACACACACACACACACACACACACACACACACACACACACACACGCAGTCTTATGGTCCTCCTGTCACATAGTCCACCCAGGACCCAAGGGCCCTTTTTAATGGTGGTGTTGAGGAGTGGATTCCAGCTCATTACGTGCGCTAATTTGCCACGAGTACGGTGCACCAGAACCCGCTGGTTCAGGCTCAAAGAGGGTGCCGGTTAGGAGGCAGGAGAAGTTCTTCATGCACGGCAGCTTTTAGATGGGAGAGAGAGAGAGAGAGAGAGAGAGGGGGGGGGGGGGGGGGGGGTTTATCCTGGAGGGGTTTGATAAATGAGAACCCACCAACCAGCTCTTTCCAGCCACCCACACCCAGCCCACCCTATCCCCACCCACCCTGAGCTTCTGATTACCCTTTGAGGGCGCCGTAATGTAGCCTCCCATCGTCGTAATCTCGGTGCATCCACAGCAGGGCGGGAGGGCGGGGTGGGGGGGGGGTCACCCATCACCTCCTCACCCCAACAATGATGAAAGGCAGAGCAGGTGAGGGGTTCACATCTGTGCCTGGGCTTTAATCAACTTTACTGCGCGCATGCAGTAATGTAAAACAGAGGATGAGAGGCCGATCCGGTCGCTGACACCATCACAATGCTGCTTTTCCCCCGCGGCCGCCGCCTCTCTTGCTCCCCGCTCACCTGCCGAGGGAGGATGGGGGGTGGGGAGGGGGGAAAGGGAGGATGGGGGGGGGGTGGACGTCGCTTGTCTGACCCCACTCGAAGGCCACTGGAAACAGCTGCCAAGTTTACAGCGGCGGGGGCCTCGGCGGAAAGCCTCTGGAACCGACCGAGGCCGCGTCTGTCTGCGCTTTGACTAGTTACCTGTGGTGACGGACCAAGAGAGCGGCGCCGCTCTGGGTAGTCAACAAAGGGTTCGAGTTGGATGCGATTTCACTAGCCGGCGCAAGTGATGTTCGGCCAACGCTACATGGACGGGATCCATGTGCACTGTCACACCGGCGCTGGTGCCGTATATCAGTGGGACACTCCAGTTCTCATCTGGAGGCGCGCCAGTCCGATGAGCTTTTTTTTTCTCGTTGCTGGTGTGGTAAAAAAAAACACAAAAAAAACCTGCACGCTCTTTAAGGTTTTCCTTTTAAACCAGATATGAAACAGGGACTGAGGAGGCCTTTTTTTGTCGCATTAAAAAGTGTGAAATGCGGATCGTTTGCAAATGTCACCGACAGTCACGGTCACGTCTCCCCTCCTGCTTCTGAGCACAGACCTGAATTTCATCCTCGACTAAAGGCAACTTCCTCCGGCTGCAGCGTAGGAAATTAGACTGTGACTGTTAACCAAAGGCAACAGAATAGTGAGAGTTTTGTGTGTGTGTGTGTGTGTGTGTGTGAGTGTGTTTGTGTGTGTTTGACGGCGTGAAAATGCTTGTGAGCAGCTCGGCCTATGTGTGTGTTTGCGCGGGATGTTTTATTAAAGGTGTCTGTCTATTGTGTTTTAGAAGGGAGCGTGCTTGCCCTCCACCGCACGACCTAGCGCTGCTGAAATATTTACCAGCCACAGAAATTGTCACTTTGCCCGACGTCCTCCGATCAGTCATCTGGCCCGCGTGACCCTCGATTACTTCCACCCCCTGCCTCCCTGTCAGGCCTACATGATCAGGCCCTGGTGGCTGCTTTTGTCCTTTTCCCTCTGTAATGTAGTATTTCATGCTTTCTTGCCTGATCTGCTCGATCAGCAGTATTCCCTCTGTCCCTCTGCACCTCCCCCTAGTTCGCCCTGTCCATTTCCTCCCTCCATTGGTTTGACATATACAGCGGGAGAGAGAAGAGAACTTGCTTTTTTCGTCGAGGTGGATTCGACGGAAGTTAAGATCATGATGCGCTTATTGACTTTCCTTCGCCTCCCGTCTTCGGAGCTTGTCTTAGAATAATGGGGAATAAAGAGAAATGTCAGAACGATCACAAAATGATATTAGCGCCTACATCCGATTCTCCTATTCTTATTAGATTTTTTTCGCTGATAATATCTCGGTAGTTAGTCGTCACGGCGTAGCTGCGAATGTTACAGTCGCCTCTGTCGCTGAATACTTATCTGTCACAAAGTAATTATAAAATAGTGTTATTACCCGGGAAAATGATGACTTAAAGTTTTACTAAAACAATCAAGAGTAGAAGTTAATATGTAGCGTGAGGTTCCCGAATGAGCTCAGAAATAATCCTTTTGCTCTTTCCCTCCGTCGTTGGATAAACAGAGACAATCTCCAAGCTCTCTTTATTTATATCCTTAAGACCAAACCCAAACCTTGACTGTATATTTTTCTTTTGAAGATCCCTTCCGCGGATTAAGGTGCTCCTAATTGACTCAATTATCCCGTCCAGTCAAAGTTTGAAAAGTAAAGTGTGGGTTGCGAGGATTTTTCCGGCATTAAGTCGTCATGGAGGGGGCACACAGGCCCGGTGTATTTACTGCCAGAGCCCGCGTTTATCCGACCTGATGCCTCTAATGCGGGTATCAATCTCCACAATGCATTCTCCCTCCAATATGGGTCGTGTCATCTCTGGTTAGTGGAGTCTCCTGATGAAATTGTCCAAAACTCCACCGATCAATCAAGCTTGCCGGGGGATTGATTTTCTTTCATCTTTCTCGTCTTCTCTTTCTCTTCCTGCCCCTCTTGATTCCGAGGCCTCTGATGTTTCTCAATGTAAGACGAATGTCGTGCAGAGGGTAAAAAAAATGGCTCGCTCTGACCTGTTCCGACAAACCATTTCTTTCTCTCTTACTTTCTCTCTTTCTCTTTCCTCTTCCCCCCCCCCACCTCCCCTCCAAATCCCCACTTTTTTTTTCTCGGGCTTATGTCACTTTGGTAAATGAAGAACCTTTCTCATCCAGATGCACTCCACCTATACCTACATTAGCTCTCACCACGGTCTATTGAAAAACATTTCTCTTGAACTGTAACTAAGGCCTCATATTTCATCTCGGTAAATGTAATTCCCTATCTCTGCGCTAAAATATGCATTGTAGGAGTAATGAAAAGACTACAAGGCAAGGCAAGGCAGGGGAGAGGAAGAGGCAGGCCGGCTCCCAGGTTCCCTCTCCGGCGGGGGCCCTCAGCCGCGGGACGGCAGGGCTCGGCGGATCAACGCCCCACCCCCCCACCCCCCCCCTCCCCATTTGTATGGGCCTCACGACTTTCCCCATAATGAAATATTCACAGGTCACTGGTTCCCTGAGAAATGATGGGGGTCAGTCAATTGCTTTTCAGCGAGTAATTTTCTCCCCCTTCAGACGGCCCTGCTTGTCGTGTTGACAGTCATTAGCGCAGGAGGAAGGCTGGATCGAAGCGCAAGTGTGACACTTGTCAGACAGCAGCAGTCTTTAGCTCCTCTCTGCCTCTCTTTTATTTCTCTATCTTTTCTTCCTCCATTTTATCTAGCTTTTACTCTCTCTTTTTTTTTCCGCGCCCTGCTGTTTTTCAACTTGAAGTCGGTCGGATAAATCATGCCACTGCAGGGTTTTCTGGTTTCTTCCAGTCTGTATTTCCTTTTTTTTCTTTGTGTTTTTTTTTTTTGTTTTGATTTTGTTGGCTCTGGTTGAATTCATCCACAGCACTTCCCTTCCCTTCCATGTTCCTGTGTGAAAATGAGCCGGCGACTGGTATTCTAAACGGGATGCGGCGAAACTGGGAGGAGAATGTAATCTTTTTTCAGGTAATCAATCACTTTGAAAGAAGGCCATCAAAAGCCAATCAAAAGAGACACTTCAGATTTGGTGATTGGTGATTAGACCTCTGGAAATCCCTGGGAAAGTTTAGCCAAGGCTCTTTTTTCTTTATGACTCGGCCTGACCTTTAAAGATATTACCATTTGACATGATGAATGGCACACCGAGGAGACAGAGACTTTTCCTATTAACCAGCTGTGGTGGAGGGAGATCGCACTCCTAATCCACCGCCCACCCCCACCGCCCACCCCCCACCCCCCACACCCCAGCCTTGAAGGAGGAGAGAGGGACGTCAAGGGGTGACATAGTGTTAGAAATGATGCGGAGGGGGGTTTTGGGGGTGGGGGGGTGGGGGGGTCCTCCATGGTAGAGGCACCACAGACGGCCGGCCTGACCCCGAGGAAAACTCCAATTAGCAGGCAGTAATGGTTGGGCCCTGCGCCTGGCGTCCGCGGGGCGGCTGCAGCGCTGACCCCCGGGCCTCGCTTCCCCTCTGTCTGCTACTGTGTGATGGAGACTTGGAGAGCAACCATGGCAATCTGTTTCCATCGTGTCAGTAACGCACTGTACTCACACACACACACACACACACACACACACACATGCATACTATGTGAATTAGGGTTAGACTGGTAGAGAGATGGATATTAGCCGGTCGGTGTCGTCGTCCACCTCCGATACGATGGAGCTTTGTGTCAGGACCGTCCTTTCTGACTTGTTGAAGTAAATAAAGGCCCAGATCATTATGGGATGTTTTACAGGAGTGACCCGCCTGTGGCTGCAGGCGGCGACGACTTCTGTTATTTAAACGCACGCGGAACGGAGCGGGCGCAACTGACCCGATCATAAGTTCCCACTATGAAAATGAGTCTTGTTGCTGCAGTCTCTTTGATTACATATTTATGGTGTAGTTGATCAATACTACACTGGTTGTCTCTGGGAAGCCCTTAAGCTGAAATTGATTCTAATGCGACATTTTGATCGGATTTCACACAAATATGCTTGAATATTATGTTCTTTTTTTTATGGTTTATTTTGTTATTATTTTTTTTAATTTCAGCTCACTGACTAAAGAAATCATTCCAGTGTGGTGTGGGAGTAGCCGTCTGTAAAATATGCAGTGCAATTTTATTTTCTTTGTGCGTTTTATTTATTCATTTAACTGTGTTTTTTTAATGTTGTTAATAAAACAGCGGTGAGATCAGTCGCTTCGCCGGATGAGACTTCCAGCCCACCTCAAACCTTTAATTTCTGTGGGTTTCATTAGAGAGTTTTAGTGTCACACGATGGTCTAAATGCCGCTTCAGAGGCTTTTCCACACTAACAAGAATAACATTTGGTGGAAAAAACACAATCCTGTCATTTCTTTTAAAGATATTGAATATTGGCACAAAATATCGGCTATACTGGCAGCTTCAATCTGAAAATATCACCGTTGAAAAAGCAACTAGGAGAAATCAAAGCTCGCTGTTGCTCTCAAGTGTATTAAACTTTGTCCATCCCTTCTTATAGATCCTAACAGGCTGACACAAACACGTCTATTTCATACGTGTCCATCCTCAGGTCCGTGCCAGTCAGCCTCAGCCATGCTGTAGCAGAAGAATAGACTCGGTACATGTAGGTCCGTGCCGAGAGACGGGCCCGTTGAATCCGTCTGACGAGCCTCTTCTGTAGCAGCAGGCACAAGAGGAGTGGGATCACAGCATGAGATGGAATAAGAGATCCCTCTTTTACAAGCAAATAAAACATCTGGATGTGGCTCAGAGGTGACAAATTACAAACAGCACATTTCACACTCATCACTCCGACTTGTATAGAGGCGCGCGCTGCCTCTCTCCGACCACTCAAAGAAGGCTGCATTAGCTTCTTTTAATTTCATTTTCATTGCCCTTCTCTTCGGTTGCCACGTGATGTCACTTCCCTTTTTTTATATGTGAGATGTTCACATTGTCGCGCCGCATCCTTACATCCCTTTACGCCGCTGCCGAATTGGATATAAGCCGTCTTTGTGTCTTCGACAGCATTAGTTTCATCTGGAGCTGATTCCACGAGGAACTTACGCCGGCTTTCCTGATTTTGCAGCATCTCTAAAAGTCTCAAATCCTTGATTAGGAGCCTGAATAAAGACAAATGCAGCTGCTTTTTTTTCCCCCCGTAATGTAAATCAATTCGAATCGTAATCCACTAGTTTTAGAAACAAATTCCTCATACTCAAGCCCCAACTGTAGTAATTTTCCCCTGAATAAAAACACGGCAATTGTATTTATTTGTTTGTTTGGTTGCTTGTTTATTCGTTCATATCTTTTTCTTTTTTTTTTTAATTCAAGGAGTGTTTGCTGAGTATGCAGCCTCTCTTTCAGCGATGCCCTGCAATGCACTCACTCACACATTTGTGCACATAAACCCTGTGCAATCTCACTCCTCTGCTGTTGGCCACTGAGCAACTCAATTGGGGATAGGTGTTTTGCTCAAGGGCACATGGGTTGGAGGTGTTAACTTAGGGGAAAGTTAATTTACCCCCCCCGCTCACACACACACACACACACACACACACACCCCATAAGTTCTTGGCCGGTGTGACGAATTGAGCCGGTCGGAAGCGATCTCTCTCAACCTTCAGGCTGCCGCTGCTCCAGATGACCGCAAACAAGAGAAACAAACCGAGTGAATATTAGGAATTGAGTTACATACCGTACTTTCAAGAGACGTCTTCTGCAGCGTGAGACCGTGCGGAAGAATTTTGTCTCCCCCCCCATAATAAAAAGGACGCGTTCTTTCCCTTTACCTTCCTGAGCCGCCGCCTGCTCGTTCCACATGTATTCACAACGATAACGCCGCCTGTTGCTGTGACCGCGGCCACATTCTGCACTTCGTCTCGGGCGTGTTGGACACAGGGAGAAAATGCCCTGTGATTCGTGTCCGATTGGAGATGCTCCATTATCCTCCTCTGGCCACGTAATGCACAGTTTACCCACAATGCCTCTGCTGCTGCTGGGGAAAGAGAAGCTTGAAGGCGGCGTTTGCTACTAACTTTCCACTTAAAACTGAGCGCTGATTAATTAAAAAAGATAGATCTCCACCTCTCTATTTCTATATCTCTCATTTTTTTCTGCTTGCCACCAGGGGGGCAGATGTTTATATAGAGTAGACATTGCAATGCAGCAAAAAGCAAAATGCAGCCTCCATGTTATTTCAAAGGCAGTTTGATCTTGTTTAGATGGATTTTGATAAACACGGCTGGAATCCAAGCAGTTTTTCGCTTAGCAGTATATGTTTTTTGTTGTTGTTGTTGTTGTTGTTGTTGTGTTTTTTTTTTGTGTCCTGATTATTTCACACGTAAACACGCGGCCCGCTGTGTATCACCATTACAGCTTGTGTCAACATGTGTGCATTGCGTGGCATCAATCTTGCACTCAGCACAAGCGGACAGAGCTATTATGTTAAAAGCCCATTTGCCTGACATATTCTTACCAAAGATGGCCTCTCGCAGGGGGGGGAGGAGCCCGATCCGGTGAATATTGATAGCTTCATTGATTGATTGATGGTCTCGGGTGATTTATCGATTCGACTCGGTTCCAAATGAGCTGCGAGCGGATTCCTGCCCGGAGGAAAACAACCACATTCTCACACAAGCCTGCCTTCTGTAATGAGAAATTCACTGACTTATTTTGAGCTCTACGGCGCCACGTACGTTCCCTTTCGAATTTGATCTTTTTTTTTGGGGAAGGGGGGGAGGGAGAGAGATGCGGTAGGTGTACGTGAAATTGAAAAGGAAAATTGTTGTATGGTGTTGTGCTATGAGATTTAGAGAAAGATGCACTCAGGCAAGCACTTTACCCCATCACTGTACAAAGTCAATCTCTTCCTCCTGAGGTTTTAGGAAGAGTTTCGGGGCGTCCTTAGGTAGTTAAAAGTGCATCGACTGTGGATGGGCTAGTGGGATGTGTAGATTAATGCAGTGGAAAGCCATCCCTCAAAGTGCTTAGAATAATTAGAGTCAGGCTTCCAACAGAATGGGCATGTCACTGGAGGAAATTGTATTTTTATTTACTGTGTCGGGTCTCCCTTGGCCTCTCTCCCTCCCTCCCTTTCCCTCTCCCTCTCTCTCTCCCTCCCTCTCTCCCTCTCTTTCTCTGCCTCTCTCCATTTGTATGGTTGTAGAGTTTGGTATTCAGGAACGGGGTGTTTCTCAAAGTGTCTTAAAGGTGCTGTCAGCGCACCGTGATGCATTTCTCGGATTTGTATCTCTGTACATTTCCATGTGTGGGCGCGCACCATTTGTATTCTGCGCAGGCATTTGTATTCAGGAGTGGATCCAAGTTTTGTAGGTGTGCATATTCACACGTGTACAAGCCTGCGTCAGAGCTCGCAACTATATATGTAAATGCACCGCATTAGCATATATGTGTTTGAACTTTTCTGTGCGAGCGCGTACATATATGCGAGTGTTTCCTTGCGCTCGTGCGTACGTGTGTTTGTGTCCACATGCGTGTGCGTGTGTATGTGTGGCTGCATGTTAGCATGCCCACCAAAGTGTGAAGGCATTTCCCATCTAAGCGGTGTGGACCCTGGCGGAGAGGGAGGCGGGCCATTGATAAATTGATCACAGTGAAATTGTGGAGTAGTGAGACATGCTCTAAATCCCTCCCCCATCGCCAGGCTTCCCACACACACACACCATGGCTCTGGCATCAATTATTGTGGATTGCGTGGTTGACAGAGTGTAAACCAGGTGCCAGCCCTCAATCCAATTAAAGAGATTTAATTGGAGAAAATAAATGGAGTGTGTCCAGGAAGTGCTGGCTTGCCCACACTAAGTAGATTTTTTTCTCCCTTTTTTGAAAAGTAAGGTTTTGTTTATGAAAGACCGATTGAATCTAATAAAGCCTCAAGGCTGTTGCTTTTCCCAGACTGCCTTGCTCCACAGGTCAGTAATGCAAACAATCCAATTTCTGCCGTCTGAAAGGTGTACTGGCATGTTGAAATAGGATTATTATCTAAAATGGGCCCATCAGGTGTTTCTGCGATACACTGCAATTTTAAGGGGGTGATAGTAATACGTGCGGCATAGGCTTAAATTCCTAGAGACGCTTTTTAAAGGGACATCTACGGAGCAAGCGGGCAAATCTGCCACTCAACCTGTTAGCGTTATTACCGCAGAACGGGCTTCATGAGCGGCCGAGCAGCCAGCGGGCCATTTCATGAATGGACATGCATTACCTGCACATTAACAAGTGGATCCTCAGCGGTCGTCCGTGTGAGGCGGGAGCGGCCGCAGCTCCGAACCGGTCAGGTAGCGCTCGCGACGGTGGCATCGCCTCTCTCCCACGCCTCGCTCCCTTCCATCCAAATCTGTCCCCCGGGGGATGAGAGAGAGCGGGAGTGCAGCTCGTCCCCGTCCTCACCCCCCCCCACCCCCTCCCCACCTCTGACTCCTCACAAGGGACAGACATGCATAATTCAGGATTGTTATCTGTCTGCTGCTAACCCCCCTTCCCCACACATCTACAATGAAACAGTCTTACTGCACATCAATGATTCACCAGACAGATCGCCCCCCCACCCCCCTCACCAAACCACCCCACCCCCACCCCCACCCTCCTTCCCGGCCGACTTTAGAGGGAATCATATGGAGCTGACAGGGACTCCACAAGCGTGCAACTTCCTATAATTGGAACGAAAGAAGGGTGGGTGGGTTGGTGGTTGGGGGGGGGGGGGGGTGGAAATGCTGTATCAGGGATCTGGCAAGAGCGGCATAGGCGTTTAAACAGCCATTCAGCAATGTCAACCAGCAGATGGGCGACTGGGTGTGTATGTGCGCCCACTCGTTAGCCGCCGAGAGAGAAATCAGGGGGACGGGAGGAGCGACGGAACGCCGAGGGTTTGAGTCGGGAGAGAGGCTTCAGAGTTTGGCTCCGTCTCTTGGAAGAACGCAGATTTTAAGCGTCTGAAGTGCTGCTGTGGGACCGGAGACGGTTGCCTCAGCTGAAGCACCCCCCCCCCCCACCACCCAACCCCCACCCCACCCAAAAAAAAAAAATCCCTCCCAGCCTCCCGCTGTGAGCATCTCCGTCTCCCCAGGTTCCCCCTGCCTCTTTATCCTCCAGGCTTTCCCTTACTCTCTCTCTATCCATCTCTATCTGTCTTTCCCTTCCTCTCTCTCTCTCTCTCTCTCTCTTTCTCTCTCTCTCTCTCTCGCTCTCTCTTTCTCACCGCACTCACCTTTTTCCTTCTTAAACATCAGAGGAGCAAATCAGCAGACAAGCGATTGTACAAGTTTTCCCAAGCTTTCAAGAATTACCACCATTTCATCACGGATAATCACAGTTAATAACCCTTCTCATTAAGGAGACGAGAATCACGGGTCATTAATATTGTTAATATCTCTCTCTCTCTCTCTCTCCCTCTCTCTCTCTCTCTTATTCCCCTTCTCTGAGTGCCAGAGGGAGTGGAAACAAAAGGATGACTAAAAAAGAGCTTAGCGCGACAGTGATTAACCGATCGGGGTAGATGGACTGTGATGAATCAAAGTTATCTCTCAAATCTTAATAACTGGAATTAGCCCCTGATTAGATGAGCTTTGGCTACAGCGGGGAGTAGTCGGCATTTTCACTTCAAAGAATCCCGCCCATGTAAACCTGTCCCCTCCCTCCACTGCAGAGCAAAGCCAAGAAGAAAAAAAAAAAAAGAGAGAGAGAGAGAGCATCAGCGAGGCAAAGGGAAACCAGAGAGATGGATTACAAAGGGAGTCATAAGAGAGCAGAGAGGAGGAAGAAAAGAAGAGACAACGTAAATGGCGCCGTTTCACCTGTTCGCCCCCCCCCCCCCCCCCCCCTAGAATGAGATCGTTGTCTTTCTTCTCCTTGCGTCTCTCTCTTACAGTTTCTCTCGCTCTGTCTCCCTCTGGGGTCCGGTGGGAGGCGTCAGAGTCTGTGTGACAGGGTCATAACGAGAGTGGCACTCTCCTTCATTTACATATGTTTGCCATTGTCACAGCGGTCAAGGAATGTCATGTCGAGATTCCTGCATGCTTAAGTAATGGCATTTTGTCCCCACGAGGAACTCTGGCCCCCTCATCATAACCCACACACACAAAAAAAAGATCAAATTAACATGACAATCAGCTGATTCTAAAACAAATGTTGGCATTTTCAACCCCTATTGAATTTCAAAAGACTAATTTGTAGTCTGAAGATCGGTACGTCGGCATGGCGGCGTGTGTGTATATGGCCAGAATAAAAGAGCATCCCTGATCAACTGTTCAATTATCAGTTTTCATTTTAGACAGGTCTTTATCTCGGTGATCAATAGCAATCTCAGGAATGAAAAGTCTTTCAGTTTAGCTGCATTTTTAATGGAATATGCCAATATCACTTTGGTTTGTCACACGGGGGAACTTTACAGGAGAATAGAAAAGGAAAAGGGAGCGGGATGAAAAAGTTTTGCGGCGTGTTTTTGATGAGGTCAAAGCAACACTGTATCTGTTCCCTTACCGCTGAATGCATCTGAACATAAAACTAGATGCATCCCACAATTTAATCTAAATTTTGACACCCAGTCTGGAGTAATTAGTCCCAGATGCAAATATCTGTTATGCAATAAAAAAAGGCAACAACATAGAAACAGACAATTATCTCCTCTTATGGTTTTGGCAAAATGTTAGAGTCTGACCATGTGTAACTGATGGCTTTTTTAAAGTGCCTGTAGGCTTATTTGGATGTGTTCTTTCTCCTTTTTTTGTTTTTTTTCCACTGTGCAGAGCCTGAGCCCAGACAGAGCTATGGCTGGCTGTGGCGGAGACAGACAGGTTCATTACATGTCACAGGAGTTCAAAGTGATCCTCTGTCTGCTCTGTTTATTAAGTGGCGCTCCAGCATCTCTGAGGTATAGTAACACTTGCAGTCGCGCTGCTAAGAGCAGTCCCATTTCGGCACAAGGCTCCGTGTGCGGTGCCGCTGCGATGTAATGAAGAAATCAGCAAGGGATTGAGGAAAATGAACTCTCTTTCTAATACCGCCGTCCAAGGCCGTGTAGCAAATAAGTGCTCCCAATAACGAGGAAAAATCACGTTAGAGGGGATGAAACATATGTGACGTGAAAACGATTAAGCCTCTCGGAAAAGAGGGGGGAAAAAACATGCACAAAGTCTAAATTGACTTGGACGGGGAGCGAAGACACCGAGTGTTTATTTTCATGAATTGATTTTTCCACAAATGAGGTGGAAAAATGGAAAGATGGAGTTTGCAAGGGAGGACATGTGAGAGAAAACAATAACCCTCTCCCCAGCCTATTTGAAATCATAAACCCACTGTAGTGTGTGTGGAAGACCAGCGCTGAGTGGGAGGGGAGGGGGGGTACGAGCCGTTTCCCAGGCATTGTGAATCTGCATTAAATTGGGCTGCTTCTCTACCTCTCCCTGCTCTCTATCCCGAAGTCGTGCTGTAATTGGCTGACTGGGGGGGAGGGGAATAGCCGCTGCACCGGATATGTGCCTCATCATGAGAAACTCAACTGAAGGTGTTTTGCTGTTGTTGTTGTTGTTGTTGTTGTTGTTGTTTCCCCCCGTCTGAATTTCTCTTTTCTGACTCACCTTGGATTCGCTGTATGGCATGTGGTCGTAATTAACACATGCCGCAGCCTCTGGTGAGCGCTAACGCGGAGAGTTGGAGTAAGATCATGTGGCTCGCCTAATTAAAATGGACCCGGCTAGACAGCCTTTATTTATGTGCGCCTTAAAGACAAAATGAATGCCAGTTGCCTGTGGAAATCATCTCGGGCCGTCTTTTTCGCCTGCCTGCTCGCCTGCCTGCCTGCCTGGCTGTCTGTGTGCGGGGCTACAATTAACTGAGCATCAGCAGCAGGCTGGAGAACAACAAGAGGCTTTTATGCAGCTGGCTGAAACCACTCAGTGTTTCGTTTGTGTTGCATCAACTGATTGCCTTACGTTGGCCTCCGCTGAGCCGTGTTACGCTCTCCGCTACTCTCTTCTTGGGTTTGCGCTGTGACGGCCCAGCGGGATTTGTCACAAGTTTGCCATTGTCACCGTCAGACAGTCATTAAATCCAAATGAGCATTACTTCTTTGTTCAAGCCTCGCTAGAGAGGGAACGCTCAGCGCATGATCCTTTGGACGAGACGGGAACAATTTTCAGTACGCTGAAAAAAGCTTACGGTTCGCTTAAAGACGTTATGTCATCTCTAATCTGACAAAGCAACTTCCTGGTATACATATTCCATGGATGAATGTGACAGCAATGTTTTACATGAAGGCAACATTAAACAATAGAGCTGTAGTAGAGCAGTAGAGCTGCCTCAGAAATCTTGTTTGTGCCGTTATAAAAGAGCGAATCGCTCAGTGAATAGAATCTACAGGAAGAGCGTTTCTACCTGCAGTCTATTAGTGCCGTACAGTAAGAACCTGCATGCTAGGAGCCTTTTAGGGCCCACCACAGCTGACAAATGATCCGAGCTCCCTGTGACTGAGCAGAAGCCATAAAGCTGCCCACTCCATCACGGCTCCTATCACTGAGATTGATCAGCCGCTCCCATTTGAGTGATTTCCCTCCGGATTCAATGCAACGCAATTAGTCGCCTACAGTATTTTGCCTTAGCGTTGCTCTTTGACCCCCCCCCCCCCCTCACATGTATGACTCGGGCCGGCACTCTGCCGATATGAGTTCCACCTAACAGCTCCTGTATTTGCGCAGCCCATCTCCTCGTGGCCTCTCAACACAGTCTCCTCCCGCCGCTGCTAAAGAGGATCACGGATCACTGGCAGGCGGCCAAACCGCTCTGCCTGCCGAGATGGAGTATAGCCTTGACCAGCTACAGCAGGGTTAGCACCAGCCAACGTCTCTCTCTCTCTCTCTCTCTCTCTCTCTCTCTCTCTCTCTCTCTCCCTCCCTCTCTCCATCTATGTTACAGCGCTCTACTGAACGCTCCAGAGTTTTCTAGAGTCGCCACTAGGCCTCCCTAACCTCTTTTGCCTCCCCGATGCTGACTGTAAAAACAAAAAACTCTGCTCCAAAAGTGATCTCCTTAAGTAAGGGTTTCCAATCCAATTTTACAGTGGGAGAGTGCTTAAGATTAGAGAGAGTGTTTTTTATTGTGCTCTCCGGTAATAGGGGTAGAGGGGGTGAAAGGAGAGAAGGAGGGAAGGAGGGAGGGAGGAAGGTAAGAAAGGGAAGGGAGAGCAAGGGATGGGAGATCGATAAAGGCTGACTGTTCTCTCTAGTTGCCTTTATTCCTTGTAGTCCCGTCCGTGGAGACGGGGTTTAGGCGGCTCATGGCAGCGGGCCATGTAGGGAGGCGGGGGGGGAGTGTGGAGGGGGGTGGGGGGGGGGGGCGTTAAAGCGCCGCAGAGGGACCTGCTCTCTTCCCATAAACAGGCCTGCAGGTGGAGAAACACTCACCGGGACCCCAATATAACAACGACTTGTGGCACTTCTCCGCCGCCATAATGAACAGCAATCTCTTTCGGCGGAATGAGATGTGCTGTGCGCCCGACTGGTTTGTCATGGAGGGCTTTTCATTAGGCGCCGTGGATTATCTTGATGACGGCGAGTCGGCCCCAGCGAAAAGGGCGTGCGGTCGCAGTGGGACAGCCACAACTCCCCTGATTTGCATGGGCCTTTTTTCTCTTCCCAGTTCATTTCCAGTTGAATAACTCGTTTGTCAAATACATCAGAGGAAGGCGAAGATCATACGAGAGCCAGTGTTACTTTGTGTTTCGCTAATGAGGCCTGTGCTCGCCGCCTCCTTGCTTTTGCCTTGCTGCCCTTTGAAAACAGCAGCGGCGTGGCGCTACAACACTTTGGTAGTTTTTGTATCTCCCAACGCCAAGCTCCAGGCTGTTATCCTGTTTGTGTGTCACATGGCTCCGTCTCGATCCTCTGCCCTTGTTTAATGCTCAAATAACAATAGGCCTGACACAAATATACAGGCCTGTGTGCCCTGTGACATATTAAAAGGCATAACGCAAGCTTTGATCTCCTTAATGGCATGAACAGTGTTTCATGTACAGTTGCGGCACAGCGGTTTTTTTTTTTGCAGCCAGGCTGTTGAGCTTTCTGTCTCAGCTGGACCGCTGAACGGCGACGTGTTGACGGCAGATCGTTCGGACGGGATGGTTATAAGTTATGAGGAGGCTACGAGGTCTGGTAGTCTTCTCAGCTGTCCTGCCGGGAGGTGCGCCTTTTTTTTTTTTTAGGTAACCAACCCCATTCTCCTCAAAATGGGTGCTTAAAAGTTTAAAATTGCCGACATCAAGAGCTTCCTTGAATTAGGATGCCCCGCAATGCAAGTGTGTTATATAATGCCATGACTGGAGGGAGAGGAAAAGTAGAGCACAGGGGTAGAGATTAAAAAAGTTTCGGCATAAGGAGAGAGGAGGGGGGGTGGGGGGAGAAAAAGAGATGAGCATGAAAGGGAAAGCGAGAGGGTGAAGGGGGGAGGGATTGAGAGAGAGAGAGATGGAAATACAGTATGAAGAGAATGAGAAAGAGAGAGGGAGTTTAGGTCAGGAAGGAGCGAGGGCCCGTTCCTCCGCCAGCAGGAGCCCGGAGACCCGGCAGGCTCCCAGCGGCCGGTCAGTCCTCCTCTCCTCTCGAGGCTGAAGGCCCTCCTCTTTTTTCATTTAGATAATGGAGCATTTCCTTAATTGGCAGAGCACGGTTTGGACCGCGGTTTGTTTGCCAACACGTCAGAGGAGCATTATTTCCACTACATTTACAGCGCCGTGCCGCTCGGCTCTCTCATTAAAACCGCGGCCTCCCCCCCCCCCCCCCCCTTGCCCAAATAGAGCTTTCTGTGGAAGTCTGCAGAAGGAGGCCAAACACTACAGCAGCAAGCGAGTGGGGGGGGGGGGGGGAAAAGAATAAAACACATTTATCTCCTCTCTCACCATCCCCAGCCAGCTTGTAAAGGAAGAGACAGAAACTTCTCTATCTGTTTACTGTTATTGTTTTTCTCAAACCATAAACCCTTACTTCTGCCGCTGTTGTGTGTGCTTTTTTTTTCTCCCCTCTCTCTCTCTCTCTCTCTCTTTTATCGGAAGAGTTATGCGTCGAGCTCGCATGATCTGTATCTTTAAATTTGATTGAGGGTATTTGCAGGGTGTGTTATTGGATTTTGGTGTTATTGTCTCACCTTTTCCTCTGCGTTTTTTAATGTTAGGGCGGATATCTGTTCCAGCGGCACTGATCTCACTGTTCTGCTCATTAGTCTGGATTCGCAGAGCCTAGTGCTTCGGAACAATAAGACATGCACTCCTGTAGTCCAGCCATTACCGGGTTTAACAATGTGCACAATGTGAGAAAAGTCCATTATTTCTGCAGCTCATCATCTCAAGCGTCCACACCAGAGAGAGGGTTTGCAAAAAATGCCACACTGCAAAGAGCCATCTATCACTTAAGTCAGAAGCAGGGAGAAAAACAACAGTGCATATGGAAGTGTATGGGAGAATTAGCCACATGAATGAGAGGGAGGAACAAAGACGGAGATAGAGGGCGATAGATGGGAAAGCATATAAAGTGAGACTCTGGTTGGTGTTAAAAGCAGAAAAGTGGAGTGTGGAGAGGAAGCAGCTGTTAGTTTAACAGACCTGTCACTGGAATCAAAGGCCCTAATCAAAATTTTATCAATTAATTGATCTTTCCTCTTGTGCTTTGCCATGAGTGCAATTGAGATTCCCCCTGACTCTTGCCCCTCCAACAGAGAGCCATGCTCTACAACATAAACTGTGTTCATTAGCCATGATCAAGGAATCCTCTAATCTGCGCTGAAATGTGATATGATAGCTGTTTCCCTGACTTAGTTGGTTTGCAGGACAACTCGCCCCAGTTGCCTTCCAAACCTCACCGGGAAACGCGCGCCTCTTTCATGCCCGGTCGTACCGGCACTCGCCCGCCAATGTTTAACTTTAATCTCACCGGCGGATCTGACGATGCTTGCCGCCTGCTGTGTGTTTCTCACAGGGTAACCAAGAGGCCACCAACCCGCCGGAAGCGATGGCCCAGCCGTACACCCCAGCCCAGTACCCGCCTCCCCCACAGAATGGCATCCCCGCCGAGTTCGCGGCGCCCCACCCGCTTCCCACGCAGGACTACAGCGGGCAGAGCAGGGTCCCCGAGCACGCCATGACCCTCTACACGCCCACACAGACGCACAGCGAGCCGGCCGGCACCGACAACAGCACGCCCGCCATCACCGCCACCACGACCGCACCGGTCAGTGTCCTGCAGCACCAGCAACACTGCTCACAACTGGCTGTGTGTACAGTATTATCCGTTTTACCACTACATTTACATTATGTCTGTGCATGTCTGTGGCTGTGCTGTGCTCCAACAACTTTTTTAAAGGTGCTGTGTGTAGCATTTTTATTACACAGTCAAATTAATAGTGATGTCTTGGTGTAATTAACATAAATGAATGACCTCATGGTTGAGACCACTTGCAGCCTCTATCTCATGCCAGTTTTTCTCAAAATTAACACCACATTTCCCCTAAATCTCATCGCTTTATGTTACAAAGAGGATGTTGTCTGACCTCCCTGATTATTGCTTTACTGAAGAGGACAAACATTTTGGAAGTGATTTTCAGCCATTGCCAGAAACTCTAAAAGCTTTCGCCCAGTTTGCTCTGGAAGAACAGCTCCACTTCCTGTTTTGTGCCGTAAAGCGATCCAGCAGATTGTAGAGGCCAGTAGAAGCTGCCAGTCTTCTCATCGATGGTCTTATTTG
The DNA here is from genome assembly GCF_048128805.1 of Centroberyx gerrardi. Lineage (NCBI taxonomy): Eukaryota > Metazoa > Chordata > Actinopteri > Beryciformes > Berycidae > Centroberyx > Centroberyx gerrardi. The sequence goes on from NC_136003.1 coordinate 28,273,988, forward strand.
TTATTATACTATTATACTTAAGTCTCAAAATGAATGTGGTAATGATTTATTGATGTTAAAATGCTACACAATGCACCTTTAATTATGAATTACATATTCCCTAATATTGTCTCATATTATGCTACCAGGTTAAATGTTTGTTAAATAATTGTGATGGGAAGGTTAACTTGTATATCTTGTTGAATGTTGGTGTTTAATCCAGTTATTTGACTGTCAGCGTATAGATTACCTCAAGCGGTTTTAAGAAAGAATTTGATCTTTTTTAGTCTTTTTAATTCACAAATACGGTCTCTCTGTATTATTCAGTTGTAGTGTATATTTAACTTAATTAATAAGTTAATTTATAAGCTTTAATCTTCTTCATAAACTGTTTTTTACTGACTCCTTAAGGGTTATCCAGAGGTGCATTTGGTAACATTGCGGTTATGCAACTACACATTAGTGAGCAACAGCAGACTTTGATGCCAGAGGATGTAATGGCAAAGCCCAGCGCTTGGAGTTGGAGGTGATTGGATTTAATTGAAAACATTCTCATAAAATGAAAGTGCGTTTTGGAAGAGCCATTTGGGGCTTCCTAGAAAACATGTAAACCTGAGGTGTTTTATTTATTTGCGTGGCTGAGATTCGACATGCTGTAGACATGAATGATTTAGGCGCTCTGAAAGGGGGACAAGCCCTCCCCCTGATCCATTTGGTCTCAGAGTTAGAGGAGCGAAAGAGAGATGTCTTCCGGGGCTGTTCCTGTCCTAGACCAGCCAAAAACAAACGCCAACATTTTTTTTTTTTGTCAAATTAGCTAATTAGCCGCAGCCGTATCCAAGACGTCTGAGACTTTCCTTCAAACGTAATGCGGTAACCTCCTGCGAAACTGCTGCCAGGACCCGATTTTACCCGTTATTTCACTGTATGCATCCGGTGAACACTTTTACTCCAAAGTACCTCACAGTACAAAGAGTGCATTGCTTTTAAAGTATGGGGTTGTCCTAGCGGGGAAACAAACCCCTGGCAGTGCTCTACACATTGAGCTATACATCTTGGAAGTGAGCGAAATTATGAATTATATATTATACATTTCATACTTGTATATTTATACTCTTCTATGGAATACCTTGACCTGAGATTTACCTTTTAGAAGAGGCAGCTGTAGATAAAAGGGAGGAGGGCTTAACTCAAAACTTTCCAAACGCCTCTAGAAAGACTGATAATGCTGGCCGGGATGGAGGAGAAAAAAAAAGAAAAAAAAAAAAGGCGACTTCAGACCGTCTTTTCTCCTATACCATGAAAACACCTGCTGGGAGAGGTCATGAGGAGGCCACCGCCCTCCAGAGAGGGATCTGGGTCACTCATAAAGAACACTGTTAATAACTCCCATTTTCCCAGCCTCACAATTACCGCGCCGCCGCGAACATTTGGCGGGAGAGGAAATGCCTGCGCGGCGGCCGCGGCGGCAGGCAGGCGGGGCAATGGCGCCGCGCAGCATATTATCATTGCTCAGTAATGTGTTAATGTTTGATTTGAAGATTTGTGTGACACTCTCCCGCTGCTCCGTGGTCACGCCTCGCACTTACAGTAATGGCCGACACACGAGAGAGTTTAAAGTGAGGAGAGACTTGGCAGGAGGTTCCACTCCCCTGCTCTGTGCTACCCCCCTCCACCCCCCACCCTCGACACATACACCACCACTCCTCCGCTTTTTCTCTCGCTCTCTTTCTCTCTCTCTCTCCATTTTGCATTTGATTTCATTTCATCTGTTCACCCGCTGTGAAGAAAGCCTAGAGATGGTGGCCATGGAGAGATGAGAGCTCGCCTTGCTCTCCTTCATGCTCCCTCCCTCTTGTGCCGTCCCTCCCCTCATCTCTACTTCCCTCCATCTTCAATCTCAGTCCCTCTCTCTCTTCTCAACCTCTCTCTCTCTCCTCTCCTCTCCTCTCCTGTTCCCTGCGTCGTCTCTCTCTCTCTCTCTCTCTCTCTCCCCTTCCACCCATCCTTCTCGGCGAGGAGAGAGGGATGAGATTAGTGGGCTGTAAACAGAGAGTCTAATCCCTGGGGCCGCTGGTGTAGTGTCGCCCACCGCTGTGTTCCCCAGCTTTAATGACAGACCCAGCCTGTTTGCTCTGGGTGCCACAGACGGGCCCGGGTGCCTTTGATTAGGGCACCCTGCAGAAACACAGATTGGGGGAGCAGATCAGCGCTCACTGCGACTCCCCACCCCCACCACCACCACCAGCGCCACCACCGCTACGCTCGGCTCCTCTACCCCGCGACGACGCTTTACTCTGCCCATCTTCTCGACTTAAAGACTTAAAACGAGTCGAGAGAGAATGAAAATTCAGTGAAATGTATGGATTCTGTGTGAATTCCCCGCAGAGAACGGAGACTGTGTGTGTTTTAATGAGGCGCAGGGGCCTCTCACTTCTCCCTCTGTGTCTCTGTCTGTGTCTACCAGTTCTTCTATACTGGGAAGGTGCTGTTGTCCAGAGCCAGACCTCTGGGACCTCGCTCTCTGCCATGTTCAAACAAGCTGACTTGAAAGCGGGCGACTTGAGCAGAGAGGCGCCCCCAACTTTTCTCCAAATCCTCAGAGATGAGGGTAGCAGAGGGCTGCCAGTGAGCTCTGCTCAAAAAAAAAAAAAAAAAAACTGAGCTCGTTATCTGGCCCCGTTCAAATAGTCTGAGGTTTGGTTGAATTTCATGAGTAATCATTCTCTTTTCAGATAACAAATTAAGGCAGTGGCGTTAGGGCAGCACTCAATTCCAGATTTTTCACAGCCCGTGTCAGCCGCATGAAGACTTTCCAAAGGGTATTCTGGGGGACTGTGATAACATAGACACACACACACACACACACACACACACACGCACGCACGCACACAAAGGCACGTGGCAGGCACGCACGCGCACATGCACATATGCACACATGCAAACATCCATGCGCAGACAAGTACACACCCACACACATTTACACACACAAACACACACACACACACACACTCGGCACACATATATGCCCTCTCTCATCTCTCATGAGCTGTGTTTAAGGGATTGAGACTCTACCAGGGTGTAGCTTTCAGAGGCGGTGCTGGGCTGATGGCGGTATGTAGGCCACCGTTAAAGGGGATGTCTGTGTTATCTCCTCTATATGAATAGCAGGAGGGGGGGGGGGCTCTACTCCTCACACTCCCTTCTCACCTCCTGCTCTTTCAGGTGACAGAAGGGATGCGTTTGCAGCTTCTTTAGAAAGGGAAAACAAACAATGGAGGACCAGGAGGGGAAAAAAACCGAATTAAAGCGAAGGCATTATAATTCTTGTGAGCGAAGACTCGGTATCCCCCCCTATTTAATCGGATGTAATCTACCTGCTTGGCGGCATTCCAATCAGATAGTTTCAATTATGCTCTTGTAATGCCACTCCGCGAGGAGGGGGAAAGTGCTGAGCAGAGCACTTTGCAGGCGATTTGCAAATAACAGCGAGGGAGTCTTTTAGAGAAATGACTGAACAGGAAGCCGGAGAGTCGCCGGAGTTGACAGCTCTCTCACTCGCCGGTTTGCTGGCTTTGCCGGTGACGGCGTGGTTTGCATCACACGCCCCCGCCCCCCCAAGCCTCGTGACAGCAGCTGTCGGGACAGTAAAGTGCCACTGAAGGTGGCCTCCTATGGTAATACGGAGGTAATTATTTTCCACTGCAACACCACCGTCTCGCAGCCAGGCAGGCAGGTTGGAGCCTCGGGAGCGGCGCGGAGAGGCAGGCATCCCGGATCTCCGTGACACCATAAGTTATTGAGTTAGTAGGATGGAGTCTAGGGGGGCTGGGAGTCGGCAGTTCAGTATTTGTGTTCTCTGTATGTGTATTTGCCCCCTGTGTCAGCGTGCTGCCGGCCTGTCTGAGCGCCGAGTGAAAGTTAATCTGGATGTTTGCAAACACGCGACTGTGCCTCCCATGATAAAAAGCCAGACAGACAGGGCTGGAGGACAGTGGTGCTCAGTAGTCTGGTAACATACGCTAAAGGTCGATAGTGTCATGTGTGACCGATGAAACAGATTGACCCGCGGGGCTCCGGTACCTTGTCACCCTCCGCGGTCCCGGCATCTGTCTGCGATGTGTCACCCCCGGGGCCCAACATGGCTACTCAGGCTATTAACCTCCAGCGCACGAGGACATGGCAGAGTTAAGACCCCCTCTGCCCCTCCGCCCGTCTCTCCCCCTCTGTCACAAATCCACTCCGCGCTAGCCGGCCGGCCGGCTCAGTCCGTTTGCCGGCTCCGGTGTCCTTCGCCACGTGTTAACCTCCGGTCGGGACGGCGGCGGGGCCCGGGCGGGGGGCGCGGGGGGCGGCCGGGGAAGCTGCCACCGCGCTGGCCTACCTGGACGGCTGCAGGGGAGACAAAGTGGGACCTTGAATCAAACAACTGTCACTGTTAACAATGTATGTCACCATCTCGGAATGGGCCATAAAAACCAAATAAATGACGGCCATTACAGTGGAGATTGTGATTATGATAATGAGAATAATAAAGGCGATCATCATTACGATCATGATGATAATGATAATACTGTGATGATGAATTATAATGAATAAATCCCTACCCCATTTCCTAAATGGTGGGAGATGTATCACTCAGAGAGGCCTGCAGCCATCCGACAGCCTCGGAGCAGGGCGAGGGTTATCAGCGCGTGCGTGTGCGCGTGTGTGTGTGTGTGTGTGTGTGTGTGTGTGTGTCATTCGAACCGTTTGTACTCTAGCAACAACCTACTCCCTTTTCACTTCTGTATCTGAGTACAAGACGGTGTCTGTGTATGTGACTTCCCAGCCAGTGTATAGTGTGTTTGCCATGCTCAGAGCACTTCCCAGGAGACCCAGGAGTTTACATATCACATTCAAACAGCTTTTGTACTCAATATCTGCCACTTCCACTCTCTCTCTCTCTCTCTCTCTCTCTCTCTGTATCTCTCTTTTCTATCTTGTCCTCCCCTTCTCTCTGCGTTTCCTCATTTAATCTCTTTTCAGCGTCACCAGCACATTTTTGTAAATATGTTTTAATAATTCGCTGCCGTGCGGACAGACTCATCATCACCATAATGATGTTTTCATTGAGAGGATAAACTGCACTGTCGACCGGTGAAGTTTTGGCCCGAGACAAAACGCCAGGGGAAAAAAAAAAAACCCTCTCGCCAAAACAAGGTTCGTCTGAACAGACAAGCCGCAAGCACCCACGGTGAAATCCATCAGCGGTGTCAGAGAGGGAAACAAGTGGAATTTGTCATTGACATCAGACACGTCATTTATATAGAAATGTCAGCATAGCATTCGCATAATGATGGAAACAACAACGCAGAGGGCTCTGGGCCTCGCACTCTGATGGCTGTGTGCAAACGTCACCAATAATGTGTCTTTAGTCTAGACGTGTCAGGGCTCTGTGGGATCTATATCCACGCCTTTTTGTCAGCGCCTTCAATCTTCCCTGTTGCTCAAGAGCTAAGTGCAAGAGATTAATAAGTGGATTTGTAATGCACGACCTCAGGTTTGAAACTATAAGTCATCGGCTGTTTATCGCCTCGGCTTTCTCGCTAGATTGAAAAATGGCAGACGCTGAGTAAGTTAGTCAGGTGGTCCCCCCCACCCCGCACCCCGCACCCCGCCGCCCTCCTATTTCACCCTCCTCCACCTCGGGGGCCCGGGAGGTACAGTACACTGTAGGAGCTAACGAGCAGCTTGTGTCTTCTCTCTGTTTGTTTCCCTCTGGCAGACAGATGACGTGACGCAAACAGAGGGCTCTCAGCAGCTCCAGCTCCAGCACTCAGACTCTTCAGAGAAGCAGCAGCCCAAGAGGTTACACGTCTCCAACATCCCCTTCCGCTTCCGGGACCCCGACCTAAGGCAAATGTTTGGGGTGAGTCCCTTTCTTCAGTCTTGGTGGCAGGACATTGGTACACAACACACACACACACACACAGACACAAACACACAAGCGTTTCCCCCCAGACTTTGATTCTCGTCAGGGTGGAAAAGCCTCAGAAACGGCATTTAGACCATCATGGGACACTAAAACTCTCCGAAACCCAGACTAGTAAAATTCTTTCAGGTGGGTTAGCAGCTCCTTAAGGCAGGGAGACCACACCTATTCAATGGTAGGGGAAACTTGGACACACACTCACACACACATGCATAGAGTGGACAGCAGCAGGCACTGTTTAAACAAAAAAAACATTGCATATTGGTATACTGTAGCTCCTAATCAGATGTGCTCTCTCTCTCTCTCTCTCTTTGCCCAATTAAAGCACCGGCTAACAGTCCAACAGCTCACCCGGGTGTCTCACAAAAACCTCAATAAGAATTGAACCAAACATCCTCAATTCAATAATGATAATGGATCTGAATCAAGAGGACTGCCAAAAATGTACTTTAAATGTTACGCACTAATTGGACCATTAGAAACCAGAGGCGTTAATTCTAATTGTTATGAAGACAACATCGAAACTGATGATATTAATTACAGGAGAGCCCTAGCCGTGGCTTTATAAATTGCGGACAACATGGCTCCTCTCTCTCCGTTTCCCTCTATTTCTCTCTGATTGTTGGGTTTATTGTTCCCAGCTCTGGTGCGGGTCGTGTGGAATCCAAATCGCCTCAGTAATTAGCTCGGAGGCTTTGTGTGCCTGGCCGGCGCGTGCAGATATACGGTGCAAATTGATCGCGGCCTACCCAGTCCCCCTCAATCACACCCCCCCCTCCTCTTTCACCCACCATGTTGCCCATTCCTTCCTGCTACATGCCCCCTCCCGGTGGTTGGCACGGGACAGGATTGCGGGATTGATTGTCTTGGGCAGAGCTTGGCGAGGAGATAGCCAGGACGCTCCACCCCTTGACATGGCCTCCACAATGGGCCTTTTGTGTGATCAGTGTGTGCAAAGCCTCATCCCTCCGGCTCTAATGGCTTCTGGAGCGCCACCGGCTCAATACGCCATTACTGTTACGCATGAGCGAAACCACACAGACATGCGGGCAAGGAAGGCAAGGGGAGGCCGGGCGGAGGAGAAGGAGAGGCGCGGCGGTGTGGAGGTGGTGCACGGCCCGGTAGAGGAGGCCCCTGCAGCAGAGCCAAGCCCGCCCCCCAAGGAGCTCCATCTGCTCCCACGCGGCATGGAGGGCCCCTCTCTCTCTCCGGCGACCGGGACACATACGGTTAGCGTGGGCTTGACCACCGGCAGAAAGCGGTGAGCCAGCGCCCTAAAATGAGGGAGGGAGGGCCTGAGATTCGCCCCGCCCCGCCGCCGGGTTAAGGGTGCGGAGAAGCCCGTGAGCCTTTAACGAGGCTCTGAATGAAGGGCTCATTAGGACGACCACAGCGGACCTTAATCAGTAATTAGAAACTGTGATCTCTGAGAGCGAGCGAGTGGGGGGGGGAAATGAAAACACTCTCTGCGCAGTGCCCATGCTGCGCTGCTTGAGGGTGCCCTCGTTTCTGCGACCGGGTTCTTCATCGGCACTTCTCTCCCACTACAGCGCATGTAAGGGCTCTCACAGCGTTCCCCAGAGCAATCAAGACCTCTGCCCCCGCCCCCCCCCCCCCACCCCACCCCCACCACCCATCCGCCCCGACCCCGCTGTCACACCGAGCGCCGCGGCTGGAGCTGCGCTACGCCGGCCCTCTGCTGTTTCAATGGATCATGCCGCTGTAGCATGGTAATTATAGGTGCGTGAAGAGCTTAAAGGTGTTTAAACTAATCAAAGACAGGGACACGCGGCGTCCTCACCCCTGTTTGGTGCTTTCACATCAGGATGATTGGAGTGGAAGAAATGCAGTTGTATCTTTAATTCGGAGCCAAGTGTCTCAGGAAAAGAGGAAAGAAGGAGAAAGACAATGTGTTGACTGGAGATTCATACGGTATTAACTAGCGCTTATGAGTTCCCCCGCTCCAGTGGATGCTTTCGTTTCTTTCCATATTGATATTTTAATTTTTTTTTTACACTCTGCGATGCATGGATATAGCTGCAGCCTCTCAGATGACGTCAGTCCCTCCCTTGTCCTCTCTCCGGAGACCCCTCCCATTGATGCTATTGTTTATCGGTGCTGCTGATGCAGCTGTTTCTGTGTGTGTGTGTGTGTGTGTGTGTGTGTGTGTGTGTGGGTGGGGATGGAAGTGTCTGAGATCACTCGTGAGCAGCGAGCAGTCCCCAGTGCCATGTGGAAATCCACAAAGACGACTTCCTCTGAAACTAATTAATCGACGCCACAAGCCCATTACGCTCGGTTAAAACAATTAGCATCTGCACATTGCGTGGGGGAAGCATTGTCATCTCAGGCGAAGAAGGGGCATCACGCTGGGATATAAATGCCTGTGTGTGTGATCGAGCCTCACACTTAAAGCGCTTCCCATTCGAATCAATGGAGCCGAGCGCCATACGAGGCAGATGTGTAGATGGGCCTATGGAATCTCTTTTTAAGAAGAGCGGGGAGTACCGGAGCATACAGGAGAGGCGATACAGCCTGCTGGAATGGAGAAGGTCATAAATAGCGTCGCCTTTTTTTTTAACTTGGTGCGGCGAGGTCGCTGCGTGACCCTTTCGAGTGCGAGGGGCCATATGTTTTTTGCCATCCCATAAACCCTCTCCTCCTCAAGCCCACTCCACTCCTCACTCCACTGCAGCCAGCGCAGTCAGATAATAGCCACCTCCTCCTAACCCCTATTAGTGGCTCAGTCAAACGATCCATCCATTCCCATTGAGCGTCGACCACATGGAAGGCCCATTTCTTCCCTGTTGTGCCGAAATGAAGGCGACGCGGACCGCTTGACAGGGTAATTACTTTTAATGAAATAATACGGCCATTGTAGACAGCAATTAAAAGTCGCTCTCACTCCACTCATTAGGGGAACTTACGGTTTGCTTTCATTCCTCTGTTTTCTAATGATCCGAAGGCAAGCCTGTTAAATCGAAAGGCTTGAGCGTGTTAACCCCTTGGGACCGCCCCTTAAGTCCTGTTGACTGTGGAAGCGCACAAACAGAGAGAGGAAGAGGGGGTAAGAGAATGGGCGAGAGACCCAGAGAGAGAGAGAGAGAGAGAGAGAGAGAGGCAGGTAAATGGATAGATGGTTAGATAGAGAGAGCTGATCCACCTGTTCGGTAGAAACCCTGCCAGCCTCTCCACAAGCCAGAGCCCAGTTATCTGGTAGGGGGGGATTTAAAGAAGTGAGTTTTCCCCGGGAGCTTAAGAGGGGGAGGGGGAGTGGGTTGGGGGGGGGGGGGAATCCACATCACAACACAACCTCAAAACATCATCTGATACTGTTTCCTTTTTCCTTGTTTAAAAAAAAAAAACCCTGCCGTGTGTACACAGATATTTTTAGAGATATTGTGATCTCATTTCATATAGTATTGATGAAATGGAAAATTACAAAATAGCCTAAAAACAGTTGCTGTGGATTCTCTTTTTAAAGCAGCCGAGCTTCAGAAACTGTTTGCCGAGCTAACAAATGCAAATTGACCACCATTTCCTCACAAAAGTAACATTTCCATATTGCCTTAATGGTTTTTCTTTCTCCCCGCTCGTCGTCCTTCTCATGAATTCACAGTCAGTGAGGCTTTCTAACTTTATCTCTGCCCCTCTCTCTTTTTTTTTTCCTTTTCTTTTCTCTCTGCAGCAATTTGGAAAGATTTTAGATGTGGAGATTATCTTTAATGAGCGAGGATCCAAGGTAAGTGAACTAGAACGCCAGCTGCTTCATTACCATGTACTTCTTCTGTTTCCTAATGATGGCATTAGTGTAGTGTGTACATTGGCTGGGAGTAGTGGTCTCTAAGCCCGGTCCTGGAGAGCCGCATCCACCACGCCTCGCTCTCTCTCTCTCTCTATTGTTGTTGTTGTTATTGTAGCTCTAACCCGAGTTGTGAATCATTAGCCCTGTCAATCAATTCATGATTGAGCTGTTTCACAATTCACTTAATCCGGCAGCGGCTGCAGGTCCTCAAGCTTATGGAATTGAAACCGCTCGTTTAGGGACCCGGCCCACTTTGAAGCCCGGGCGTTGATTAAAAAGCTCCTATATTATTCAGTTTTTATGATTTTGTTTTCAAATATACTATGGTTCAGGGGAAGAATAATGTTCCCCATGATGTTTTGCAAATAAATGTAGTTTAGTTAAAAGGGTATTTATTGAATGAATTTGAAGGCTAATGCCGCATTTACGTCACATGGGAAGAAACGGACAAATGGGACGAACGCTTCCACAACATGGAAGCGCTCACGTGTTTAACTAGTTGGAATGCCCACATCCAGACTTATTTTTAATTATGACTTTAAAAACAACCTTAAACAAACTGTAACTGTTTAGCAGCACAACTTTAGCATTTCTTAGTGAGGGGAAGTCCAGTTGTGATGCATTTACTGGAGTCATTACACAGCAAAGAATGGATTTAAATTTAATCATTCAAAACAATCTCTTCATTACAACAAGACATTACAACAATGTGTTTGATCGTACACATGTATAAATCAAGGAAAAACTTGAATTCCTAAACGAATAATACCAAGAAAGCAGCAGAAAAATATCCACAGCACTGCGTTAACTGCAGCATCTATCTCCAAACCGCTTCCTGTATACAGTGGAAGCCTTTCGGTGATGTGAACAGCAGAGTGCTACCCATCCAGCTGTTCATTTAATAGAGTGTACCAAGCTCCACAGCTTTCCATTCATAAAGGAGACAGGCTCCCTGGCTGGGTGTTGAGGCATGAATACTATTGATTCCCATTCCTACCTGGGAGTAGTTTGGGATCTTATATAGGTATGCAGGGAGCCTGGAAGCAGGCGACGCTGCTGCGCTCAGCCCCCTCAGCCCCCTCAGCCCCCTCAGCCAGACAAGATTGAGCACCGGATAAACCTGCCTCCTCCGCCGTAACAAGCATTTATTGTTTGTGCCCTACAAAGCCATTACCCATGATGCCTCTCTCTCCCGCACCCTGCGTGCTATATAATGAACCTACCAGGCCATTAATAAACAATCTATTTTCTATGAAGCTTTGGCAATTTGCATTCAATATGTTTGTCTCCTTTGAAAAATGGTGTCTCCACTCTCCCCCCATGTAAGCTAATTATTTGTGCATGATAAAAAAAGATAGAGGGGGCAACCATAGTCGGGTGAAATGTCCAAAGGATTAATTTTGCCCTCAATTCCTTTTTTGAATTTATTTCTTTATCTCTCTTTCCCCAAGGACAGCTCCCGTGTTATTTATGCTGGGAATAGAAGCCCGGAGATCCTGTGTATGCATACAAGATCACACTGCATGCCATCTCTCACATGTATTACATCCTCAAGCAATTATCAGGCAGTGCCGGCCATGCTCCCTCTCCCCCTGCCTATACCTCCATAAGTATATATAGAAACCAAAGGAATGGGACTTGTTTGGCCAGCATATGTTAAGGCTTTTCGCTCCAGCTCAGGTCCAGTATCCCAGTCCACATAACTCAAGCAAGTGACAAACCCCCCTGGGGAGGGACGGAGACTGAGAGTTAGCGAAGGGGGGGGGATGGGAATGAGAATGGAAATGAGAGGTGGATGTATTTAGGTTGGGGTTTAAAGTCGATATCCTCACTTTTATTTCTGTCTCCCATTCTCTATCAGAGAGGATTTTTTTTCATTACCTGCGAAGCTGCTGTGGGGGAGGATACTGTATCTGCTATGACACCATTCACTTCTTATGTAAAGGTTCATCAAATGGGACCGTGCATCAAAGACCCAGAGCAATTTTGCCCCCGTGTAAATGCCCCCCTTGCTAGTACAACGAATTAGAAATAGTCAACGGTCAAGTTAATCACTCCTTTTTTTGAGAATTCACACACACACACACCCTTCTTCCCCCTTTTGCATATCGTCCACATCTTCAAAGGAGGACTGTGTTGTTTGGGCGAGGGTGCCGCCGAAGAAATGTGGATAATTATGCGACTATTATGCCGGCTAACACAGTGTTATGCATCCATTGCTTCCTGACATTCACCCATGGCGCTGGTGTTATGCTGTTTAATTGGGTAAAGCAGGCAGGTTTGTTAGTGTTGTTGTGTGAGGTCATGTCACCATTATCCTCTTCTCCTTGGATCTCTCTGTTTGCTGTTTCCTGACGCCTCACTAACTGCCTCTAATTAATCTGGCTGCTTACAACTAGACTCTGCCGCCGCTACTGCTCACCTACTCCTGTCTTCTCACTTCTCTTTCCCTTCTCTCCTCCCTTCCCCTTTCTCTTTTGTGTGTGTGTGTGTGTGTGTGTGTGTGTCCATCCTTACCTACTTCTTCCTCTCTACCGGTGGCTAACGTGGCTCTCTCAGGGCTTTGGGTTTGTAACTTTCGAAACAAGCACAGATGCCGATCGTGCACGGGAGAAACTAAACGGTACAATCGTAGAGGGACGCAAAATAGAGGTGCTTTCCTTTTTTCCCTCTTTTTCCTCCTTTTTCTTGCCTGCTGCCGAACTCCTTCTCAACACCCCCGCTCTCACCTATAGACCCACGCATTAGCATGTGGCTGCAAGTGTGTGTGTGTGTGCAGATCTGCGTGTGTGTGTATGTGTGCGCCTGGATGCATGCATGCATAATGGTGCGTATAACATGTACTCAGTAGAACGTGGGATCCATACATGTCAACCTGGACGTGCCAGTTGTCCATCATTACCTGACAATGGAGAATGAATGCATGCTATCATCCCCTAGGAGCCTGTCAAATCTGAGAAGACCTGCATTCCCCTGTCACCATCGTTTAGTGTTGCCTGCTCTAATCCCGCTCTTGTTTACAATGAGCCAAGCCCCTACTCAGTCATTCTCATCAGGTCAATAGAAGAAAATCAAAGCACTGTCTGTGTTTTTCTTTTCGAATCCATTTGTTTATCCAACCAATTACTGGTTTTGGAGGTTGCTGGTTTTTTTTTGTTGTTTTTTTTCTTTCATATCCGTAGGTAATTGGTGCATGCTTTCCCCCACTTTACAGTAATTGAATCATCTGAAAGAAAATTGAAATGATGAATAAATTCATGTAAAGGTGATTCAAGGCCATTGTTTCCTCAATCTCGCCAAACGTGCTACAAACCTATTTACATAATCTCCGCTTTTTTTTTTTTTTTTTTTTTGTCTTTTCATTTCTTGCTGGTCTTTTGGCCCGACCAGGACAGTGCGTTCCGTGTGAAGTTCAGTAAACATCGGCTCTGTGTTTTGTTGGTTCGAACAGGTGAACAACGCGACAGCACGAGTGATGACAAACAAAAAAGTGGCCAACCCTTACACGAATGGCAAGTCCCTAAAAAAAAATATATCATAAAACCAATTTTGTCTGTTTTTTCAATTAATTCTAGTCTAAAACGTGTTGTGTTCTCTCTCCTTTACCAGGCTGGAAGCTGAATCCGGTGGTAGGAGCTGTCTATGGTCCTGAACTGTATGCCGGTAAGAGACCCAGCAGTATATATACAGTATATACTATAGCAGTACTCCAACAGTAGAAACTCTAAAGCTGCTCCCCTCTCCACCTGCCACCACATCCCACTCCTCCACACACACAACCACTATCAGACGGACCCAATCCGAATCTGACCCCCTGAATTCTACAATCAGGTTCATCCTGAACCCGCCGAACATGAAATTCCCCTCAAATCAAAGTGAATCTAACGGCGGGGCCCAGATAAGCAGTGGATGATCCAAGCCTCTCTGAGTGGCTGAGGGAGCCTGAGCCATTGTTTGTGCGGTGTGCAACTGTAAAGCTGAAAAAAAAAATGATTTCAAGAGCAGGCGCCCCTGCAACTGTTATCAGATTGTGGAGGCTGCTGCCGTGGATGGATTTGCCAAGTGCGCCAGATTGACTTTTACAGAGCTAACCGAATAAGGGAGATTGAGTGAGCGATATTGTTGGCACCTACCCTGTCGAAGGCCGCTATTCCTTCTGGTCTCAGTAATGGAGGAATGAGATGAGCTCAGTGGGGTTTTCCCTATCTCTCTCTGCCTCGACATGCCAGCTTTATTGCTGTATGTTATATGAACCCTTTGCATTTTAATGAGGGGGAAATGGTACTATTTCATTTGGAAGAAGTGCTGAGCACATCGCGCCACTTTAACGGCTTTCCTTTCTGCTCATTAGACTAAAATCTGTTCATTCCCCGGACAGCTTTACGGCGAACCTCTAAATAACTGTCCATGACAGAAAGCAGTCATCTATCATTTTTATTTCATCTCCAACCCCTCACCCCCCCCCTCCCTCCCTCCCTCCCTCCCTCCCACCTCCCCCCTCCCCCCACAGCTCCCTCGGTTCCGACATCTTCCCCTGATAATTATATACACACACACACACACACACACTTCCCTATGCACATACACACAAACATACACATTATGCCATGGTCAGACACATTTCGTGACAAATTAAAAATCTTGAAATCTTAAAATTCTCATCCAAATTAGCATACATTTCACAGACTTTCATACATATAAAACGCTAGCGCTTTTCCCCGTTTTAATTCGGACCAATGCATTCCAGCACACAGAAATAGATAACCTATGTAGAACACAGATACTAATAGATGTCCCCTCTTTCTTGCACACTTTCTCTCTCTGTTTCACACACACGCATACACACACACACACATACGCACGCACGCACACACACTTCCCAAATCATCTCATAAATCAGAGGGAGTGTGGTCCACCACTCCAGGCAGGGGAAGCAGGAGGGGTTGGGTGATTTATTGGCTGCTAATTTTTCAAGTCGTCTTGACATGGCGCTGGAGTTTGCCAAGCCTAAACGACAACATATGCTTGCCAGCTGGGAAGATGGGAAACATAAATAAGAGATACATTTTTGAAACAAAACCGCCCTAACGAGGAGCCAAAAGGGCGTTTTAGCTTGAAAAAAAAAACCAAACAAAAAAAATGCTGGACCACGCCTCTGACTGTGATATTTTTATGTTCCTCTCCTCCCAGAGAAAAAAAAAAAAAAATCAAGAATCAGGTGCGCGGGGTTCACGGATGTATTCTGAAATCATCATAGCTACAGTTAATATACTTTAGGTGGGAGTAAAATGGGATGTAAAGGCGATTAATCACTGTTTATCAGTCCTCATTTCTGTGCGGGAGATCAGTGAAATTGGGAGCCATAAATCCTGGCTCGGTGACAGCACACTCCGTCTCCATTCGTCCTGGCGCTACAGGTTTATTGTCCTCAAAACCCATTCAGGAGAATGACGGATGAGAGCCTCATGCCGGCTCCCCGCTCTTAACCTCTCGCAGGGTAGACTGGCTCCTCCTACTGATGGGGGGGGGTGAGGGGGTGAGGGGGGGGGGGGTTGTTAGGGTACAGGCGGGCGGCGCCAACCCCGGGCCCATGTCCTCTGCTGCCACCTGCAACCCAAACCTCCCCCGGAGCCCCGCTGGAGGGGGGCGGGGGGGCCGAGGAGGGGGGGTCGCGGTCCGGGGGAACGGGAGCAAGGTGATTGGGTTCCCAGTCAAATGGACGGATTGGCAGAAAAACATAGCAGTGGCAGAGATGATGGTTATGGTAGCTGGTAGCCTTCCACTAGCCGCGCTCACCTTTTTCACTCCGCTCCGGTTTCACATGAACATTTTGGTGGAACAAAACTCCATCAGAATCTATTCTGCACTACCTGACTTCATGTGAGCTCAGACTCTTTACACAGCACCAGACAGCCTGAGTGTCCTTTGAATGGTTTTATTTGCTATTTTCACATGAATAAACGCATGGCTATGTGTGTATGAATGAATCTGCGCATATATATATATATTTGCTCATATGTACAGTAGGTGGGTGTGTAGCTATGGGTATGAGTATATGCACTATATATATATGTGAGTATATGCACTATATATATGTGTGTGTGTGTATGTGTATGTTTGCATATATGCATATAAGTACATACACAACTTTTGATTAGTTTCAGTTTTTATTTTTTTCCCATGCATGTACGCATGTATGTGTATGTCTAAATGCCCATATGTAAATGGGTGTGTAACTATGAATATCTGCATACACATGTGTGTGCATGTATATGTGCATATATGCATATAAGTACATACACAACTTTTTTCAAATTAATTGAGTTTATTTTTTATTATTTTATGTTGCACATTTGTCCTGTTAATGAGTATTTGTTTTTTTCTCTTTAATTTTGTTTTTACTGCTTAATTTAAAAAAGAAAATGGCAACATATAGCAAATAAAAAAGAAAAAAAGTGTCTCAGTATGGAAATAAAAACTACATTGCAACATTATAAAAGAATGACGCAGTAAAGTATGAAAAAATTTGGGGGCAGATCTATATGTCATCTACTCAAGAACAGAATAAATATTGTATTGTTTAGTTCATCTTACCATAACTGAATTATTGCATTTCTAAATCTCACTGGCAAACTTATCTGGATCATCCCTTACAGTGGATGTTTTCAGCACCATGGAGAGCTACAATTTTGAAATCCTTTCATTTGGACAAGCTCATTTAGGCTAACAGAGAGAGAGAGAGACAGAGAGAGAGAGAGAGAGAGAGACAGACAGACAGAGAGAGAGAGACAGGGAGAGAGAGAGAGACCCCCTTCTCTCCTGCTAATTCCTAAGGAGACAGGAGATGAGTAGCTCTTCATTCACCAGTTCATATTTTCAGCGACTGAGGTGGGTTTTCTTGAGGACTGGTGAAAAGCTACCAGCTGTGTAAATGACAGAAAAGAAAGGCTAATTGCCATCTTAATATATGTAGACAGATCCTCTCATTGTTGGAGTGTACGTTAAGGGGATAATTAAGCTCCAGACTCTTGATTAGATTAAGCTGTTTTTGGTCCCCAGTGCTTGGATTAAGTGCTCATTGCCCGATGTATTTGAGCAGGAAGTATTAGAGAGATCAACCTTGTGGAAAATCAGGTCTTTCTTTATGGGGGCCGGTTACGACCCCATCATTGGCACAGAGCTGGATTACCTCGGGTCCAACCGGCTCTGCAGGTATTGAGCTTCTCTCAAGTTGACACATATGACATATGAGGTGCAGCGTGACCCCGCCGCCCTCCAGCGCATAACTCATATTTTCTCCAGCCCTCCTCCCGGAAAAGGTGTTTGACTTTGGTGGCTAGACCGGGTTTGTGCTCCCGTACACCGTGGCTGTTGTTGCTTTTCATGGGCTTACCAAGGTGTGACAGTGCCTTTGATTTATGGGTTATTATTGAAGCAGTGTAGCCTATCGCCAACTCATTACGAGTTTACGTTCACATACATCACCGCGTGCATATTGCATACAAATTCCCCCCCCCCCCAAAAAAAAAAAAAAATGGAAGGAACAGTGGACTTTCAGGGCCCAGAAATAGTAGCGATTTGTTAAGGAGGGAGGGGGGGAAAAACACCTCGGAAACTATCAAAGAGGATTGTTTTTGCCCTTTAGCAACTGAGCTCAGATGTCCACTGCTCCAAAAAAAGAGACTAATTTAAATGTCAAGGTCAGCATTATAAATCACTTGGGGGAAAGGGGGCACCCTGCGAGTCCAGGCAGTCTATTGCTACGTTGGCAGCAAACAAAGTGTCCTGCACCTCGGTGGGGGGGGGGTGGAGGGTGGGTGGTGGTGGTGGTGGGGGGGTGGGGGGATGTGGGCGTTACCTGGCCAAATGAGACGCAGAGTTTGAATATGTGTGCGGACCCACTAATGGAGCGTGCTGTTAATGGCAGAAGACATTAAACCTGGCTCTCTGTGTTTTTAAAAGCACCACTAATCTGTCTCCCTGTCAGCTTTATTGAAGCAGCGGGGCTAGGGTGTGCATCGTTCATTAGGGTGCTCACTGGTCTAGTCCACCTGCAGGGTTAACGCTACACACCACATACACAAGTAATGCCTGGCAGAAGCCCATACACCACTGAGTATATATACGAGCTACCATGGATCTTCATTGTAGTCTAGTTTAGCTGCGATTGCAAGGGACTGCCTGCCGGCTTCTTCGCGGCAGCGGGTTCATCTGAAACGCATTGGATACATGTTATTAACCTGTGTAAGGTCCCCCAGCCCCCCCCCAACCCCCTTTCCACACACACACACACACACACCCAAATACAGGACAGGAGCTTCACTGCACCCCGTCACACAGTGATCCCAGAGTGGAGAAATTGAAGTGGTCTGTGATGAATTCACCCAAAACATGTCATGGTAATGAATAAATCAAGAACTGGAGAGAAGAGAACATTTTTTTTATTTTGGGGAGGGTGGGGGGGGGTCGCTTTTTTGCTGGGGATGAAGAATAATAGGAGTGATGGGGGTAGCTGTGTTGTGATGGAGTGGGCGTCGGGGGGGGAGGGGGAGAGGGTAAAGAGCAGCGGGTGTAGGAGGTGTGGGGGAATTTCGATAGCTGGAGGAGAGGAGGCCGGTTTAATCATGACCAGAGAGAGACAGAGAGAGAGAAAGAGAGAGAGAAAGAGAGAGAGAAAGAGAGAGAGAAAGAGAGATCAGCGTGTTTGTATGCAGCGCCGCAACTCGTAATCAGACGGCGACTGGACTGATTGAAGGTTAAGTAGAGAGCTGAGGATCACATCGCCCGTCCTCTAATCGGCGACCGCGGACTTTTTTCGTCGCGCTGCCACACACCGACCCTTGCCACCCGCCCCGACCCCCGCTCCCCCTCCTCCCCTCCACCCCATCCTCCCCTCCACCCCATCCTCCCCCCCCGCCCATCCTCATTCACCGGTAGGAGGACGTGCGATTGGCTAAAGGTGGTCCCAGATGGGTTTTGAGACGGGGGGTCACGCCGGGGTTCGGGCCTCGGTTGTCCGGCCCATCTGCTCCGCTTCCCCCCTCGGGGAGGCGGTGAACATCCAGAAAGGCTGTTCGACCACCTTCACCTCCCACCTGTCTCCCGCCGACACCTAGAAACGCCCTCTACCTCTCTCCCGCTTCCTCTCCCCCCGCCGTCCCTCCCCCGTCGCTGCTAGCCCATTGTGTCTAAACTATGCAAAAGCCGTGGTGCGAAACTAGTGGTATTGCATCCATTACCTGCCTGTGCTTCAAGGCTGCCCCTCGCCAGGCATCAGGAAAGGATGCGTACAGCAAATGTGGATCCTTGCTGAGTACGGCACAAAGCAGCGAGCTGGGAAAGGGGAGAGTGCTCGATGAGGCGCACCTAGAAAAGATTAAATCTATTGTTTCCTTGTCTTCCCCATAATGCATTCTGTCATAGGGAAAGCAGTGCCACACGTCTCTCTCTAATGTATTCTGTCATAAGGTAAGCAATGCCAAGTCGAGGATGTTCTCTGAAAGTCATTTTCCTTTCTCTCGTGTGTTTCCTTCCATAGTAACAGGGTTTCCCTACCCTGCCACAGGGGCTACGGTGGCCTATAGGGGCGCCCACTTGCGAGGCCGGGGGCGGGCTGTGTACAACACGTTCCGCACAGCACCCCCCCCACCACCCATCCCAGCTTACGGAGCGTGAGTATCCGAGTCTAATCTCTACCCTGAATGGACGGCGACAATGAGCGATTCTCGCAGTGCCAGACATTTTAGTTCTGTGTTTATGTTGGCATATGTCGGTATCTGTGTGTGTGTGTGTGTGTGTGTTTGTGTGTCTGTGTCTATATGTATGAGGCACTCACTCCGCTGTGTGCACACGTGTGGGCGTGCACGCTTGAGTTTGTGCACACATATTTGTATTTGTGTCTCCATCTGTGTGCGTACGCTTAACTGTGTCTGCCTATCCTTACATTTGTGCGTTGTGCTGTTGACAAAGGAGGACCTAACAAAGCCGCAGGGAGAGCTACAGAGAGCTGAGATAGCGTATTACTGGGCAGATCTCACTGGACTGTGACCAGGGCCTATGCTGATCTCCTGGCTTTGTGCAGCCCTGCCTCACACTCGTCTCTTATCAGCAGTGGTCTGTGTGGCCGTGGGAGAGGTCTGACGGAGGCAGGCCAAGGGCCCGGTATAGCTGTCTATCTGTGATTAGATCGGGATCCGTCTCACTGCGGAGAGACTCGGTGCCGAAGCTGGGACTGGAAATCCCACGTCCCCTTCCTCCCCTCCCTCCCACTCTGGGGCCCTTTGCTACTGATGGCAGCTGGTTGATTTATATAGCGGAGTCACGTGACGGAGCTCCTTCGCTGCCTTCCTTTGTCCGCCCCTCCTCCCTCCCTTACCCCCCCCCCCACACACACACACACACACACACACACACACACACACACGCACACACACACACACACCACCACCACCACCACCGTCCCTCCTGACAACACTGCAGCAACTGGAAAGACAAACAATTTTACCAGAGCAGAAAATTGGACGGGGATTGTGAAATGGTTGCGCTTTTCCCCTTAATATGTCATTCATTATTTGTGGTGCGCCGAAGCCGCTAAGAGCTGACCCCATAGACTCACCCCGGCCCGCTTCCATCACTCCTCGTTTCCGCCATGCAAATATCCGCTTGACTTGGTCCCGGCTGAAATGGGGGGGGAAATATCGAAAACGTCAGGGGCCGAGACTCAATTCAAGAGACGGTGCGTACGCCAAATCGGCTAACACTTTTCTCCCGTTTCTCCCTCTCATTTCGCAGGGTGGTGTACCAAGATGGCTTCTATGGTGCAGAGATCTATGTAAGTACAGTTGGCTTTTCTCCTTGCGTGCTTAGATGAAACAGAAGTAAAGCAGACAAAAGCCCAGCCCTGGAGACGAAAACGTGATCTCTTCAGCCCCCAACGTTCTCCCAGCCTCGCTGCCAAGCCGGCGTCGATTAGGCCTCTGTCTGCCGTGCCAAGAAACCCGACAACAAAATTTAAAACCCCCTCAGCTCCTCCCTCCTCTCTCTCTCTCTCTCTCCTCTCCCCTACTCTCTCTCCCTTCCTATGATCTCAGACTTTGGCAAAGAGGCAGACCCCGGCTCAGTGTCCCGTGTCAAGTTAGGTCGTCTCTTCCTTTAAATTTGTCTGGGTTTTTGAGGTGGCTCGTCTCACACGGCCCTCCCCCTCCCGCTACCCCTTTCCTCCTCTTTCCTGTGTGTGTGTGTGTGTGTGTGTGTACACTCAAAAGGGTTTGGCTGGGATAGCCCTGCCTGCCCCAGGGGGCTTGTGCGGGGCCTGAGTGGGGCCGGTTCCTCCCAGCCATCACCGTGCGGGAGATAAGAGGAGCGGCAGCAGATAAAGGGATTAGCCATCCCTCTGGAGCTGTCCATGCAGACAGGGTCACATCAGGGGCTGGCCCCGCTGCACGCTGCCCTTGACAGAGAAAAGCATGGCCGCTGTGGAGATAATGCTGAAATTACCACACTGCCCCACTTTGACATCAGTCCAAACGTTAGGGGGGGGGGATGTAATTTGTCCCTTTGAATCTGCCGGGGCTTTTTTTTCTTTTTCCTCCACCGCCGTCTGCTGAGATAGCGAGATGACAGTGGGCACAGCAGCGATGGCAGTTGCCTCTCACTTTCACCCCGTCTGCATACAAACAGACGGCCGGCGTCTGGGAACAAAACGCTGAACCCCGGTGATATATGACTTATACACCGGCCCTTATGATAGGACTGTATTTCACTGGCTTTTACTGTAGCGACACCCACTGCCACAGAGGAGACCGAGGCCGGGCTGTAAGTGATATTGTTTGTCTCCCACGCTCGTCCAGCCACCTCCAGCTTCGCCCCGCGTCCCGGCGTCCCTTGACCGAGGCTCGGCCGGGTTGGCCCATCGCTCAACCCGTCAGGCCGTCCCCTGGTGCTTTACTGCCATTAGTTTTGGCACTGGTCACTGCACTGCTTCAGACTGGCTGAGTGCGCCTGAAGGTCTCCGGTGACCAGGAGGAAGCAGTCCCTCAGCCCTCTCTGTCCTCCACAATCATTCAGTGGACGCCGGCGTGCTGTCAAAGCCGCGGCCGGCTCATGTCCCGCACTCTGCTGCTGGAGCGTCTGTTTGGAGGAGCGGACGACATGCTAACACACTGTAAGAGAGGGGGAGAAGGCGTTCATATACATGCACATATACAGCAGAGGAGGTTCACACAGATGTACACTGCATACATTGCATGTGCTGATGCATATGCATGCATGCACATACATGTAGAAGCACACACGAGCGCGCGCACACATGCACAAACACACACACTCGGCACGACAAAATAACAAATGTGCTGTACTGTTGTGTGCAGGATTTGACAATGTGGGAGAGTGATTTATTGGTCCATGTTTGTTCAGGCTGTTGCTGTAATCAGCACAGTCCCAAGGCATGGCCATCCCACAGGAAGTCATCTGCCTCGTGCGCTGTGACTTCCTGTCCCCGTGGAAAACGACGAGGGGAAAGGAGGGGGGGGGGGGGGGAGGGGGGGGTTCAAACGCTGCGGCCCCTGACCTGATTTACGTGCAGCCGCGGCCGCGGACGTCGACGTCGCTTCTCCGCACTGTTCTCCGTTGGACATCTTCCCCCTTTTGAGTTTAAAAATAAATGAAAACATGCATTATTAAAAGCCACCTATCTACCGTATGGACGCAGATGGGCACACACTCCACTGGCACTAATAGAAAAACAGTAGGAGAACAGCTTCATTTTTCAAAGAGAGTAATAGCAGCACTCCGCAATGAGGTCTTTAATTCCTTTCCCACTCTGGCAAATGAATACAGCGGTCCTGACTCCCCAATGGTCCAACCGTCTTCTGCCTTCTTACTTCATTTGCGAGCCAGGGGGGTCGTGTAAAGAAAAAAAACGGCTCTTCAATAATGTAGCAGGAGAGCGTTCTCAATCTGAAAATGGGCTGAATTTGGGCAGTTGGCTCACGTGGCTCCCGTGTGGCGCTGCTGGGATGAGCCTCCAGCTTGACAATGACCAGCTCCCCCCAATATCCAGTCTCTCAGCACATCATTCATTCCCCCGCTGCCACTACCTGCCTCCAATACTCCATATATCAAACAGCGCCCTCTGGCTGTCTGCAAGGCATCCTGCAGCTGGGGAATCCGTGGGGATGGTCACAATATTGTGCGTTGACATTTAAGTAGTAAGGGAATAGTCTGTATTGTTGTTTCCTTGTTCCTCTAATACCTAACCTTTCTCAATGAAGCACGGGACAAGTTGTGCTTGATCATTGATTAACACTGTGATATTTTCCACAGGGTGGCTATGCAGCATACAGATATGCCCAGCCCACCACCACCGCTGCCTACAGTGACAGGTGAGAATCCTCCTCATGCAAACTTAATCAGTTTAATAAGTGGGCTGCTGCTGACAGACTGAAATTAATCTTATTGTACGCTTGTAAGGCCATTGAATGAATATAGTGTAGCATAGCTCAATAATAGCTGGTCTTAAAGGTCATTAATTACAAATAAGTATCACAAATCAATATGGAAATCATTATGTAATCACATCTAAACTCAGTGGTCTTCAAGAAAAAATCCACCCTAAAACACTTAGACACTGTTAAAATAACAGCTATTGATAATGTATCTTGCATTTCTGGGTCCCTCGTATTTTTCCCATGGAAAAGTGGCCAAATGTAAACAATGTGATGTCATGTTGAGATATGTCCAGCATCTACATTGGAGTTTGATAGCAGAAACTGTTTTAGCTGTTCACTATTTTGCACCAATGTTCAACAATCATACAGGGAGAAATCCATTGTGGAAGAGGCAGAGAGACCAATTTCTCCACTGACAGTAGCCTCAATAGACCAGAATGCAATGCAGTAAGGGGCGTGGCCACAATCATAGACACGCCCCAAATGTTCTAGTTGGCTAGCTGTATTTATATCCCCATACACACACCTTTAATTGAAAGCAACAATTTGACGCCCTTCTCTGGGGGTTGTTGAAAGGCATTCTGGGAAATGTAGGAAATCAACTAACTGAAGTAGAAGCAGACGAGGCAGGTTGAGGGAAAGTGTTTACACCAAAAAAGTAAATTACAACACTTCATCACAAAATAACTGCTAGATTGCACTGAAGATCAGACTGATGATACACAACAGTGGAAGAGAATCAGAGGGTGTTTTCCTTTAAATAATCGCAGTGTATTCTTAAAAAAAAAAAAAAAAAAGCAACAGATCCACGGTCCAAACATAGATGGGGCCTGGATTTGATAAATGAAGTTCACCTCACCAACATTTTCAAAATATATAGAGTCTCTTTCTCAGGTTTCTGCCCCCCCCCCTCTCCAATTATCTTGTCCATTAGCCACCGCCTGGCTCCAAGCTAAAGAACACAAAAAACTAACCTTGTTGGACAAGATGAAAAAAGAAGAAGCGATATATCCCATGACTCTGTGCCTGTGATGGGAGAGTGGGTATATCAGTGGTATTTATGAATGGCCCCGGGTCTGTGGAAGGGAGGCAGGGGGAATGAGAGAGAGGGAGAGAGAGAGAGAGAGAGAGAGATGGACAGGCAGGGACTCTATCACTTCTGAGTGATGCCATTCTGGTTCAGGTGTGCTCCGTTTGAGGAGGCTTCGCTGATTCATTCGGCCCCTGAAAGCCGTTGTCAGCCGGGATGTGGGCTGGTTTGGGAATCTAATCTGGGAAGGATTGAGCATGTCACTTGTGATAACGTACACCCTGCCTGAGAGCCTGAAGATCATATCGATAATGTAAGATTTATCAGGCCTCGCCGCGGCTCGAATTATGAGCAGCCGTGCTCGGCGAGAGCAGAAATTGGACAGGAGCTTTTTCCTCTGGGAGTGATTTAATTCCTGTTTCTCTTGCCTATATTTTTCCCTGAGATTTAATGTAATTCGCTCCCGAGTTGTTTGTTTTGCTTTTGTTTTGCCTCCCTTGTCTGTTTGTTTCCTTTTTGAATAAGCGGTCATGCCCATTGGATCAATAGGGGTTTGTTGGTATTGTCTCAGCAATACCTTATCAGACTTAACCGTCGAGCAATCAGCCAATCATGAAAAGAGGTCACCGGGATCGTCGAAGGCTTGTGAAACCCCTGTAAAATATGAAACATTCATTATCTGAAAAGCCCACAGCGCTCACTGGCCTGCATCACAAAGCCGTGTGAGTGGCCAAACACATCGCACCATTCGTACCAGTAGAGTCTGATTTATCCTGTGAGGAACCAGTCGCGTCGTAGCGGCCCTGCCAGCTTCCAATCAGCTCTGCCGAGGCGCTGTGACATTGCACAGGGTGGTTTGACCTGGCGGTTGTCAGCAGTGCCACTCTGGTGAGAGCCATTTTGTAGATATATTAGCCTTAGAGGGCCTGTGGGGTTCGGTGCTCACTGAAGATAAGAGGACCATGGAGAGTTTCCCTGACCATCTCGTGGCACTGGCCTCCTCCCCAAGGAGCCGAGACAGCCTTTCTGATTTCACGTCCTGCGCACTGACCTTGGGTGCTGCCGGACTTAAATGGGACGAGCCATATTTAGATCTTATATAACTCAGTGTAGCTCATGCGAAAGGCATGCATGCTGTACATCTTGTTGTCTCCTTTAGGAAAATTTCTCCCTCTCTCCACTTGGTTTTTATTCCTGGTTGATTTGGTGCCCTCAGTCCTTGGCTGGGTGTGCCTTATCTGCTCCGTGCAGACCCTCATTTGCAAGCGAGCATTGAAAAAAAAAAGAAAAAAAGAAAGTAAATAGAGGAATATGTGAAGTCGAATAAATAAATAAATAAGGCAGACACATCTTGTCCTGTCTCAGAAGGAAATTGGAAGGATTAGTTCCAAACCAGCAACAATGAAAAGACAGGGGCGTGAGCCCACTGTGCAGCTTGGGTAAACAAGAACAGGGTGAGAGACCAAGACCGAGCCCTCCAGCTCCCACTCTCTCTCCGTCGCTCTCTCTGTCTTTCTTCCTCTCCGTCTCTGTCTTTCTCTCTCATTCTCTCTCCGTGCTCATTACCTATTCCTTCCACCTAATCAAGATGACAATGAAAAGACAAGTATAATTCACCAACCTTTGAACTCCCCTTTTTGAACCACCTTGTATAATGTAGAAAGCCCAGGAGGGAGAGGAGGGAAATAATTGATTGTGTTAGAGACTTGAAAGAGTTGACTTCAGGGGTTGAGCATTAAACAAGCATGCATAAATGTTTCTTCTCTCCTCGTCAATGATAGATCAATGACCGTGTTCTCTGTGCCTCCTCTTGTGCAGCTATGGCAGAGTCTATGCAACAGCAGACCCCTACCACCACACAATTGGCCCCGCCGCCACGTACAGTGTGGGTACTATGGTAAGTCCCTGAGGCTGTCACCTGTTGTATCCGCACCCTGTCTGCAACATTAAGACACGAGCCGGCAGACGCACAACTCGCACTCCAAAATAAAGACCAGAGATTCCCGTGGTCACTGGTTTTTATTTTATCTTTGTCATGCTATCTGGCACAACCTAGTGGAGCTGAGCAGTACTGTTTACCCCGGCATGTGGAAATTGGCTCAGACATTCAGTGCAACAAACTTATGTTGTGTTTTGCCACGCGAGCTCACCTCATGCAGTATTGATTGGACACAGGTTCCTCCTGAAGTGAGAGTGAGCGATCACTGCAACGTGTTTTACACAAACTTTGCATCTTACGTAACGACTACATTTCCAAGCTTTCTGTTCATTCTGCATCTCTCAACTCGCTACGGAGTTGGCTCATTTTTTTTCATTCAGCCAAACTTGAAGGGATGAAGTTGAATCGTTAATGTCTGTTTTTAGCTAGCTTTTGCAGCTACTGTAACATCAAAGATGAAAAAAATTATAATAAATAAAAGAGCATCTTTTTGAAACAGAGAGAGAGTTTCTCTTTGGTTTGTTTTATGTTGAGGGAATGGGACTGGGCTCACAGACTTAATCTAAAGATTAAGGACCATTAAACGCATGCAGCAGTGTGCCGTGGGACATAAATGAGAGCGAGACGGAGGGAGGAAGTTGTCTCACCCTCCCCTCCTGCCCACAAGGTTGATCGGTGGAGTGCTCTCTGCCTGAGAAATGACTCAAATTTACCATTCCGGCATGCATGCGATTTTTCAACAACATAAAAAAAAAAGCGTACAGTTCCCCGGTGCAGCTGCTAGCTAAAAGCTTTCATTAATTAAGACATTTCTTTTTTTTCCTCTTCATTTACTTAATTAAAAAAAAAATTGTGCTTGAACGTTTTTTATTCTTTCTTCTTTTTCCTCCGAATTTCCTTCCATTTCTCTGACGCTACAGCCGCCCCCCTTTTATGAACATAAGACAGGATTCGGCCCCTAAAAATGTTCAGAGCTCATGCGGTGTGTGTTGGGAGCTGAGGGGGGGCTGACGGAGGCTCCAGAGGGTGCAGAGGGTGTGTGTGCTGGTGCGGCGGGAGAGTCTGGTGGTGAACAAACGGTGTGGAGATCTGCTGTGCCGAGGCCCACATCAAATAGACTCATGAGCTAAGGAGAAAGACCGGTTTGGTTCCTAATTCTTTAATCATATTTGATCAATAGTTCCGCAGCAGAGAGGAGCCATTTTTACATTTAAAAGCCATACAATAATTAGTTCCTCAGAGGTTGTATGAAATTCTCTTTGCTCACTTCCAGCATACAGATATGATTCATATGGATTAAAGTTTTGTTCAAGCAAGAGGGTTCCCCCAAATTAGGAGGAATTAGCCTTTGAAGACATACAGCGGGAGTTTGTCCGAATTGCTAATAGCAGCAGAGCCGCTGCAACATCAGATGAGGGAGTTCATGTGTGCGTGTGTGTGTGCATGTGCAGGTGTGCATGCATAGGCCTACATGCATGCTTTATGTGTGTGTTTGCCCCAGATATCCTGAGCATGGTGCTGAATCTAGGGACTAATATCCCGTGGTGGCTCGCCCCTCCAGAAAGGTGCGGCACCTCCGTTGGACTTGAAAAGAAATTATGATTAAACCCCTTTGAACTTATTTTGCTTTGGTTGAATCTCTGCCATTGTTACAGCCTGAAAAGCCTTTTCCTCGAGGAATGTTTTTCCACAGTGAAAAGCATGAACCGAGCGCAATATTTTCCAATTTATTGCTTAATGTAATTAATTCAAGAAAATGCATAAGGGCAGGTCCCACGTTTCTGTGCTTTTGTCAAGGCAAAGCGAGAATACTGATATCTTGGAACTACTTTTTTTTTTTTTGCTGCTATGGTTAAAAGAAAAAGCTAAATTTACTTTCCATCAGCTTCACTGATTCCTGCTTTCACTACCAAGCTCCAAATCCACCAGTCCCTCCACAGCTCTTGCTGACCCTGTTCCTGACACACACTCACGGTGTATGCAAGTAGCGGATCGATTGAACAAAACAAATTATCGGCTTAAATATCCCTACCTAATTATTATTTTCACTATCATTCCCTCGTGAATACCCTTATAAACGACCATATGGAAAAAGGAAGGAAATTTGTGGAGAAAAAGAAACCAACTAAGCTGTCACCTGAATACTGATTGGTACTTTTTCATCTTTGATGTTGCAGGCTAGCCTATACAGAGGAGGGTACAGTCGCTTCACTCCCTACTAAAAGAAAGAAAAAAAGAGAGAAAGACAGAGACATTACCCCAACAAACAAACAAACAAACAAAAAAAAAAAAAACAATCTAAAAAAACACAAAACAAGCGAACACCCGGTCCTTGGTGGAGAGCTAAATCAAACTAAAAGCTTCCAGGTCCCATGCTGAGCCCCCGCCCCCCCCTCCACCCCCCCATCCCCCCCGACTCCCTCTCAAGCCGATATTTCTACAACAACCTTTTTGATGTCATCATTGGTCTGCTCTTGTTTTGTATTCATTTTGTGCTTTCGGTTTTCTTTTGGAAAGTTTTTATGCACATGTGCATTATCTCGACTGCTGTATATGGGTGCTGTGTCACCATAACCAATGTGAGCCTACTGCAGCACGCATGATGCATGCTCAGAGGTGTGTGTATGCAGCCGCTGTCATCTGACTAAGAATATACTGGGGCATTCCACTATATACATATACATACCTGACAGACTGGAGGTGTGCCGGGTATTATCAGGTTCACACTGACCACAGAGCAGATGCCGCTAACTCGCATATTTTTTTACCTCCAGCTTCCACTTCCACACACAAACCTCGAGAGCCCAATTCAAACTTTGACCAACATGCCCCGGTGATTCTTAGCTCACAAGACGGCACTGCTCTGATTGCTTTTATTTTATGTTTTTTTTTTTTTTTATATATAAACGTTGGAGTGTCCTACTGTTGTGCACTGGCAGTGGAGCCTTACGAGCTACAGTATGTGGTGTGACAGCATGCAGAGTAAAGGGCCACGGAGGTCAGATTTCTGTTTTTGGACTCACACTACTCACATCCTCACTAATACAACATGGCAGGTATACTGTAGTAAACGGCGCCCTGTAATAACTCGCTGACTCACACACAGTAACGACACATCAGTGAGGTGATAGGTGGGTGAGCGTCACTGGTCTCCTTTTTTTCTTTTTTTTTTCTTTTTAGGATTGCACAAAATGTCTTACCTCAGGATAAGCTAACTGAAACTTAGAGCAAATCTACAGACTACAATACACTGCTGTTCACTTTCAGCAGGCAGGATGTTTTATTTCCAACACGACCAGCAGGTTTACAACACCGCTTTCTAGCAGAGTTGATTTTGTCTAAGCAGAAACCCCAAGAGCAGATGAGAAAACAGGACTGTACTGTTGTTCTTTATTAAAGCTACTGTATTAAATATATATATATATACATACAAATACTGTATAACACATTTTACACTATATACACACACACAAAACATACGACAAGTACAGTAACATATTATATAAAAACCACCCAGGAGTTACTGTATGAGACACATTGTAAATGTGTACAGAGCGCAGCAGTACTCGCCTCTTAGTTGACACACAGTCGTTGCATTGGCTTACAATACAACCTTGTGCTAAGAGAGGTGGAGTGAAAAGAAAATCTCTGTCCAGCTACTGTAAGCTGTCAAGATTTCAATGCAATTATGGAAATACAACTCAAGCGACATAGCTATTGCCAATATTTAATTTCTATATATTCACAAAAAGTGTTTGTGCTCTCGAAATCTGTTTGTTGCACTTTATTTTTGTTTTGTTTTTTTTAAATCATTTCCAAGATGTAACATATTTATAAAAGTAACATATACAACTAGCTATGTTTAGTCAAGATGGTGAAATGATAAAGAGTAATGGTGTATATATATATAAAAAAAAAAAAAGAATAACCCATTATCACTTGAGTCCAAGAAAATCTTTATGTGGGTAAACAAACGTTGTTCTTCCTTTTATATGCTAGTATGTAGAGACCATTGGGGGTTTTTATATGAGTAAAAACAAACTTTGAATATTATTTTTACCGTTTTCAAAGGGGAGAACCGGTGTGTGCATTTGTAGGAGTTCCTTGTACGAACTCTGCAGCAGAGTACGTGTGTGGGTGTTCAGCTAGTGACCACAAATAGTAAGCTACAATGGAATGAAATAGATGATTTTTTTGTTGTTTTTTGAATGTGTGTGCCTATGTATATGCATCTAGTGTGTGTGTGTGTGTCAGTGTGTCTGAGGGAGGAGAGAGAGAGAGAGAGAGAGAGAGAGAAAGAGGGAGTGAATGCAGTTTGCTAATATGCTGTAGTTTGCAGTAAGCCGACAGTTTTAGATGACTTCACTCCCTGTCCGATGTAATAACATCACCGTAGCTTAACTCTATAGGGCGCTCTGAGCTCAGATAGCACTCGAACAAGGCAGTGGAAATGAAAAATGAACAAGGACACATTATGGAGATGTACCCCTTTTCTTTCCTCATTTCAATTAATGCAAGTATTAAAGGATTACACCGGCTTTTTTGGGGAGTTTGGCCCATTGGTCTCCTTACCCAGGATCTGATGAGAGGATTGGCACTAAAATCATCTCTGCGTCTCCAGCTCTGTCCGGTGCGCATGCTAACGCTTTAGCATACTGTCTGGTAAGTAATCGTAGGCAGCTAGCATTATCCTGAAAGTGAGAAAATGAGAACTTGAAGCAGCTCTAAGGGTTTAGGGGATTGGTAAAACAGACAAAAATCAGACAAAAAGAATGTACTTTCAATGGCGGAAGATCTCTCTTCCAACACGATTTTCTTGTTGTGTTTACACTGGAAATTAGTGGGAGTTGTTTGCGCTGTTGATTAGTAATGGACTTAATGATAAAAACAGAGATTTTGTTTTCAGAAGTTATGAGTCTACAGGCTATAGAGTAAAAACCAATACAAACATTGGGTTTCTAAAAGGTTTCTTCATACTTTGGATAATGCTAATCACCAACAACTACTTAACATGCAGTACTGTATGCTAAAGCGTTAGCATGCGCACCGGACAGAGCTAACTACCAGAGACACACACAGATGATTTTGGTACCAATCCTCTCATCAGATATTGGGTAAGGAGACCAATGGGCCAAACTCCCCAAAAAAGTCGGTGCAGTCCTTTAAAGTCCGAGTGTCTTCACAGGCACTTGCCATCTCCTTTATTGTCCTTCTAAATCCCAAGTCCTTCCCAAAAATAGCAGGCAGATACAGTTTTTTTTGTGTATATCGAAAGACTTGATCAACTGTTCAACTTAAATGGTGACAGAAACTGGATCGGAACCAAACGGAGAGGAAGAAATGGAGATTAAGAGGAGATGGAGATTGTTTTAGTGACAGCACCTTTTGACTTTGGGTGTTTCTTTATGAGAGTAGTAAATTGAAATAGTAAACTATTCCAATAAATATGTCCAAGGAGAAGATCCAGCTCTACCATGAGGCTCCATAGTGGATTTAAAGAATCATGCATTTAACGTGTAGTGTCCTCCTATGTAAAGTAGTGTAAACCATGTTATTACAGGGATGGGTTTGAGTATTGTCATCTAGAATTGTTCCTATGAATCTGCACGGGTTTGTCCACCGTTTACAAAAAAAAAAAAGAGTTAAAGTTAGCATTGTTAAACTGTTTCTGTGTCAGCTTATCAAGGCTTAAATGTTATAGACATGACGTGTAAATAGCTACAGTAGTCAATATTGTAGAGGTCTGAAACGTTTTATTATGCTTACAGTAAGTCAAAAGTAATGAAAATGTGAATTTATAATACAAACGCTTTGATATTTTTTTGGTTTGTTTAGTTTTGTTATATTTCATATCCAGCTTAATATGCAACCAGACCTCTATTTGATCAACAAATTTGCTAGTACTTATTATTAGCAGTATTTAGGGATATTTACATATCAGCGGAAAATACTCTTTATCCATCATTTATATTTACTACTGTATTCACTAAGCCCTGATAAGCTGGCGGGTGCATTTATTAATCCATCCAAAAAGATTTGTACAAAAAGAGAACCAAGCAAAAAAGTTACAGTTCCTGTAAATACATTTAAATGTATATACACACTATATCGCAATTCTCTGAGTAACTGTTTTATATGTATTCCTATATGAAGTGGGGTTATCTGTGTATTTTCAATTCAGCTGAACTTGTTCTTGAATTGTATGTAATTTCTATAATGAGAATATATTGTCTGAAAGGTGTAAAGTAATTTGCTTTCTGATTAATTTCATAGGTAAAGTATACTATTATGGCTTTTTTTTCTTCCTTTTATTCATGAATTACTTTTGTTGTCAGTATATGTGACATATCTAAGTAACCTCTGATTGTTTTGAGTGTCAGAATAAAGCAGTTATAAGAACATTATGTCTGCCTTCAGAGATGGATGCATGGCGTTGCTGTTGACAAATTCAGTCTTTGTCAAATCTGATCATGTCCTTAGATTTTTGAAGAGGATGAATGGTATTAATAGGTAAAAAAATTAGACGTATTTTTGCAAAGTACCACAGAAAGAGGCAGTGAAATGTGAGTCTATACTCTGAGCACAGACAGTAACACTTAAACTAAGCCTCTCCTGGATCCTTCATGTCCGTGGGTGATTAATATATTTGTGTCTACAGCCCCTCCGATTCTAGGGCCGCCTGTCAGTGAGGACTATATGTAGCTGCGGCGCTATTGTGCTCCCTCCCTGCTGAGCTATAAGACTGCATGGGGATATTTTGGTATGGAGGGTCCCCAGCGAGCGCTCAGTAAATCTGAGCTAGTGATAGATAGGATGGATCGAGGTGGTGGTTGGTGCTCGGGCCGGTTCCTCCATTGATGGGAGACAGAGAGGGAGAGGGAGAGGGAGAGGGAGAGGGGGGGGATGGAGGCTGATATTAGCATGCCACTCGTTCATCTGTTTGTCTCTCTGGAGGGGGAGGGGGAGGAGGGGGAGGGGGGGGGGAGGAGTGGTAACGCACTACAAAGCCGTTTCGAAATTAAAGCCTCGTCTTTTTTTTTTCTTTTTTTTTTTGGTCTGAAGCTCGGCGGAGCTGCCGGAGATCTCTCTGAATTAGCGAGCGACTGTCATGACGAGGGTCCCGGGACGCTCGCTTCTCTCCTCCCTTCTCTCCAGTGGCTGCCCTCGACACCGCCCACCCCACCCCCTCCCGCCCGCACCCCCCCACTTCCTCTATCCATTCCCATTACAGTTGGCCTCAGTTGGAGAGACTTTTCACTTTGCACTGCCAAACTGACAATCTCCACTTGTATGATTACAGCACACTCTGATCTTTTTTCTTTTTCTTTTTTTTCTTTTTTTTTTTTTCCAGCGGAGAGAAGTAGCGCTAGTTTTGGCGAGCGTTAAGGTCTTTGCTCCCGCTTCTTTAATGCTACATGATAAGAATGGCATGAAAAGTGAATGAAGCCGTTTTCTTTTTCCTCTCAAAGCTTCCCTTTCCGTTGAGCTCTTGAAGCATGGTTTCCAATCGGCTGTTTTGACTCCGTCGGTGTGTCTTAACCTCACATTGTGTACTTTTCTTGCTCTTATGGGAAGAGATTTCGGGGCGGGAGGACTTTGATGAAAAGCGCCGTGTTGTATATTCTTCCATACATTATCTCATATGTTTACTTGTATTTTCTTTCAAAGAATAATTTCCTAGCCTATACTTTTTGTAACAAGATCCTCCTACTCCTAAAAACTTGTTCAGAGAGAAATAAACAAAACTAGCTGCACGGAGCTCCAGCACCTGCTCCATACTGACTGTTCATAGCCTCTCTCATTATGTATGCCTATCAGAAACATGACATTCTGCATATTTACCCGTCTCCCCACTTTTCTCCCCTGTTTCCAGTAAATACAAAAGGAAGAGCTGTACTCAGTATTGATGGACATCACAGATGAAAACAACGAGGAGAGGAGAACTAGCTTTAAGAAAATAACATAAGAAGAAGACGAGAAGGAGTCCCTCTACTGAGGCTGGCGAGGGAAGACGGGAGGCGTACAAAGTGGCGCCGCGGCGGCGGTGTCAAACCAGCCACAAGCTTGACAGACGGAGTGAGTCAGTTTCCACCAGGGACCACCTTTTTGCCGGGTAGAAAAAGAGCGAGAGAGAATGAAAAGTGTCCCGTTATTATAAAACATTTTATTTTTCTATACTTTTGTGATTTACAATGGTAAAAAGTGTGTATAAAACAGTATATATGTACAAATATGTTTTTATGTTTTTTGGTAAGGGAGATGAACAGTTGGCCCTCGATGCTGATTCTGTGGTATGCAGGAAGGAGAGGGAGGAAAAATCCCCCTCCTCTCTCTATGGCACACTGCTCCTGTCAGTGACAGACTATAGGAGGTCGTAAAAACAATAGGCCTGCGTATACATATACAGTGCAGTATGTAGAACGGTGGCAGGGAGAGGCGCTCGCTGTGCTGTACCTCCTGCGGGTGGAGTCAAAGGTCTCTAAGGTTCACTTCCTGGTCTCACTGGTCCGCCTTCTTCCTTCCGACCTTCCTACCCTCCTACCTTGGGCTGGTGACGTCGCTCCTCCTTCCTTGCTGCAGTGCCGCTGGCCAGCTTCCTATTGGCAGTCGCCACTGTTAGCAGCGTCCCCCGTGGATACTGTCATGATGTCACTTCCTCCTGACAGCGCCGTTGGGCGTCCCCACCCTCCCCCGATGGGCAGCGTCACCGGTTTACAACGTTGGGGAGCGGGGGGGTGAGC
This sequence comes from Centroberyx gerrardi, assembly GCF_048128805.1. Lineage (NCBI taxonomy): Eukaryota > Metazoa > Chordata > Actinopteri > Beryciformes > Berycidae > Centroberyx > Centroberyx gerrardi. The sequence goes on from NC_136003.1 coordinate 28,308,904, forward strand.
CACGGTGGGACGGTGAGACGGTACAAACCGACCCTCCCCGGTCTGCCCCTCTCCACGCCCCAGCAGAGGTCAATGACTGAGGACAAGATAGAGAAAATGGCGCAGAAGTCCCTGACTTTACTCACCTGCCAGGCTCCAAGCCCAAGCCTTTGTGTCACTCTGCACCGACGGACAAACTATCCCACCCAGTGCGCAGACCAACATGACACGGTGCATATAACTACCAAGGATGCACGTTTCCACCGAAGAGAATAACTCATCAACGTCCATGTAACAAATTGAATTATAATCGAATAATCCCATTGTAATACATCAGCAGGTGCATAACCAAAACACAAGCCTGAGGCATATAGACTATGTCGCTAGATAAAACATTATAGAAATACAGTAGTGCCCATCCAATGGTAATAAGGAACGAGGGCTGAAATATGTCAACTACAATGTTTTTTTTTGTCAATGTATTCTGAGAATATTTATTTGTGTGATTTTTCGCAGCACTGAAAACTTTTAAAGAGGAAAAAACTTTTTAATTTGGTGAAGCAAAACCTTAATTTATATCAGGAGAGTCACTGTAAACATGTGTTTAAAACAAGAATGTTGGTTCAGTTCTTTGAATGTACTTTAATGTCTAGGGTGTCCAATAAGTATGTATTCTTTTTCTGTATATAAATATATATACATATCTATTATATGGGCTGTGGTGATGTCAGGGAGTAGAGGGGGTGGGCAAGAAAGCCTTGTCTTTGGCCCCCAAACATAGATATCAGACCCCCTCCAACTAAATATATCCCTGATATATACTGTAACATGTGATCATGTGTTATATGATTGAAAGTGTGATGGTGATAGTGTGAACTGATCTCCCCCAACCCCTTACCACACAAACACAAACACACCCTGTTCAGAGAATCACAGATAAATGCACACACACAGACACACACACACACACACACACACACACACACAATACACACAAACACCGTTTCCCAACCAACATATTTTTTGCCCCATCAAATGCAATACATCATATCCTACTGTTTGCCAACAGATAGAGAGTACTTCAGAAAAAGAATCACAACTGCATTGGCCCTGCAGTGATCTTGGCTCTTCATTGGAGTTGGGAAGGCTTGCTAATTAGAGCAAGGTGTTCTGGATGTCAGATAAAAAGTTTATGAATATTGATTTTTCTTACTTGAACCAAAGTATGATTTGAACACAGTCTCTGTGCTCTTTGATCAGGAGACAGCGGGACTCAGTGATGGCGGCGGAGCCCGGATGTGTATTGACGTGACCTAGATTTCATTCGCTCGTCATTGCCGAGGAAGAGCTCGCTCTTCTGCTAATATAATCAGCCCCGCTGATGAAGCCCCGCTCATAGCTTCTGCACAGCTACAGTTTGCAAACCGGTGTTCCAGCAGCTCTCGTACTGACCCTGGTGGGCGTTTTATTGCATATTGGAAATAACCTGCTGGCCCTGAGAAGAAACTTTTATCAGAGGCCAGCAGGTTTGGGTGAAGCACAACTTTGTCTGAGAGTTCAGGGTACGCTACTTAGTCGGTAGTTGTTTACTGTGAATAGTTCCATCAGGGTAACACTAGGTTGACCAAGGTTAGGTGAAACAGTGGAAAGCTCCTCCGACAAACACACTGAGTATGTTTACATGCACACCAGCGCCCCGATTACTGGGAGGAATCAGCTTAAGGCGATATTTTGATAACAACGTTTACATGGGTTGAAGTAACGCGATTTCTCTCATAACCCGGTTCACGTGGATTCACTGTCACTGCTCTACAGAAGCCGAGAGCGGCCTTGGTTGCTCATAAAATTCATTATCATTAAATAACAAAAAAAAAAAGGTTTTCTCAAGATCACGACTTAAGTAGATTAAATGAACGCATTGATCAACTGTGATCTCTCCTCCTGACATTGCCAGTTCTACTTCAGACTTTCTACACATCGGCAACACGATCAGGCTCACTAGGCTCAGCAAAACCATTCATTTTGTTATCTCAAGACAACGAGATAATTAAGTTGCGATCCCGAGGTAACGGAATGGGAAACCGCGGCCGCTGTCGGCTCCCGTACTGAAGTACAACACACTGAAGAAGCCGAAAGAAATCTGACGAAGGTGTTTACAAGCCCCGATAAATTGAAAGAGTAGAAATCTTAAGTGTGAACCGGGTTATGCTTCTGATTCCTGACCATACCGTGATGAAGGTTATCAGATAAATGCATTTACGTGGTAATTTCAATAGTCAAAGTATTGCCTTAATCGGATTTAATCTAAACCTTAATCAAATTATTAGCGTGCATGTAAAGCTACTCACTGACTTCTTCTACAAACTACAGTGTGTACTGTTTATATTCTGTACAGTATTCTCACTTTACAGCTCTTGATTAACTTCGTCTTATTTCAGGTTTAATGACTTGTTCTGAATCAGGGCTCATACCCAGCGACCTCTGTTCATCTGCAGACAGCTGCTCCTGTGTTACAGACGATATCTATATCATGCCAGCTTACTGTTGTGAAGTCTAACTGGGTGAAGTCGGTCATGTGCTCTCTCCCATGCAGCCGATCATAAGCGGGCTTAGCGTATGCGTAGTGTTGTTTATGAGAGCAACACGATGCATCTGGCTTACTTACAGCACTACAGACTTACAGTAGGTCAGAAAAGAGAGACTTAATAGCAGATTGGGGTTTTAGTCCTGCAAACGTTTCTCGAAAGGCGGAGCTGCTGTGGAGGCAGGAATGATCTCGTCGGTTGAGTGCCGGTTAGCTCCGCACCCCTTGCCTCTTTGGCTCCGCCCACTGAGGTTTTACCCAACCAATGAGATTGTCTCTGCCTCCGGAGCAGCTCTGCACTCTGAGTGATGTTTGTAGAGCTAAAACTCCAATCTGCACCTGGACAGCGGGGAGGAGGCGGGGTTTCAAGTGAACCCCGCCCCCCCTCCAACCCCCCATGTTGGCCTTCAGTGTATTGAACTGGTCCTGATCTTCCTGAGTCCTGAGCACAACTGCTTGATCTGTGACACTAGCAGGATGTCCCTTTGAGAGAGTCCCCCTCCCCCCGACCCCTCCCCGACCCCAACATACCCCAACCCCACCCCACCCATCCACCCTCCCAACTTCCATCCCCTTCTACTGTGTGAGTCGACCGGCCCCTTTTGTATTCCTGGTGTACTGTACATAATGACCCGGACCCCCCCTCCCCCCGCCACTCCTTCGGGAAAAAAAACACCCTCTAACTCCCCCAAAATCTTGTATTTTGTTCTAATAATGACAAAATTTATTTATAAGGATTTTTTAAAATCTATCTCTTTCTCCTTTTGTAAATGTTCCAGTTAAATAAAGTTTAAAAATGTTAAAAAATTAAATGGATATATTGAAAGGTTAAAAAAAAAAAAGTCTCTAGAAGTCCCCCCCTCTCCTCTGGCTCTGTACTCTGAACTTTGTGTTTTTGTTTTTTCTCTTTCTGTATGCTTCTCTTTACGTGCTTCAGATGAAGAGTTCTATTTATTATGACATTAACGTTATTATAATTATGACTAATTATTAATATTATCATCATCCTCATCATCCTCATTATTATCATTAATAAACTTGTCTACTTCAGCCTGCGGGTGTCAGTGCTGTTTTGTGGTGAGTGATGAGCTGCTGAGCCCGTGCGTCTGGCGCGGCGGCGGCGGGACTCCTGGTAAGACTACAGATCCCACGACACGTCGCCGCGGCGACACCGAGTGAGCTGAGCCAGGTGGAAGGGGGCGGGGCCGCGCTCCCAAACCCATTTGTCTTACCAAACCCCCTCCGGGCTTACAAGATGGAGAGCACCTGTCTGTCGCCGAGGCCGCCATTTACCTAACCGGAGCAAAGACAAACTCGCAAACTGAACCCTGCAAGAGGAAAAATATAGAAGCGTGCCTTCAGGGGGGAAAAAGGAAAAGAAGTTTTAAAAAAAGCCCTGCTGTAAATACTTCAAAAGATCAGTGCCTCTCCATCATTGTTGGCTTTGTTTAATCCTTTGAGCCTCTACAAACAATGGGAGATGGGATTTTTTTTTTCCGCAGCCCCAAAAAAAATTGAAAATCCAGAAAACACTGGTTTTTATGTGTCATTGCTTTGTCACATCAAACTGTGCAAGATGTGGCATGTGCGCTAGCAATCAGGAGGTGAATGTGCAGTGGATAACAACAGTCTACACCTTTTCAAATGTTCTACTTTTTATTAGCCTGAGCTCTGAAATGAAGAGCCATTAAATCTGACTTTTTTTCACTTTAATTTAAATACAGAAACCAGCAAATTTAGGGTCAAAACAAAAACTTACTCTTTTCTGACAATGCATTAAAAATGGAAAAATGAAATATATATCCTTCAGTTAATACTTAGTAGAAGCAACTTTCTGTTTTGATAGCAGCAGTAAGTCTGTTTGGAAAAGTCTCTATACCAATTTAGCACATCTGGATTCGGGATTTTTCTCCCGTTTGTTTATGTAGAAGATGTCAGGCTCACTCAAATTTATTTGCAAGGGAATCTCCAATGCACACTGTTCTTTAGGTCAGTCCACAGATCTTCTAGACTGAAGTCCGAGCTCTGACTCTAGACGTTTGATATCCACTGTATATCACAGTAATGAGTTGGCTGGTTTAGGCTTGGTGCATAAGAATGGTACAGCATGCATCTGTGTTAACAAACCTGTATTGTGACGGCAGCTAGTTGAAGGATTGATCAGTCATTATCTTTCCACGAGAGGGCAGCCAACCCACTGCTAGAAAATGACTTAACTCCTGCTTTGTGAGTGTCAGAGAGAGTGGCTGAGGCTCTTTAAACATGAACCATGTAACTGTTAGATCATTTAATAACATTTGTATGGCATCATGTGGCCAAACAATAGCATTAGTCTTCAGTATTGAATGCACAATAAGCAGTAATGATTTAGTAATCATGATAAAATTCACCTTTCTTGGCAACCTTTTGAATGTATCCATCTATAAGAGCCACTTGCCATTTATTATTTTCCCACAGGTCCCCATACTGTAGCTGTAATGTCATCATAATCCCACTTGGTGGCACCATATATCTGTCTTGTGTATTGAAGGATTCAGTAGACGTATAATTCATTCAATACTGCTAATTTGCTGCTTTGAGTACTGCTGGTTTATTTTAAAGCAAGTATTTCAGCTAATCTCACAGCCACAGTCCCCCTCTTCTGTCATATATGCTTAACATGGACACCTGGTCCACCTCATAAGTGAAATATTATCTCTGGGTTTTATTCATACATGTAACGGCTGATTAAGGTCAAATGGGGACCTAAAATATGACAAAAGCATCTGTTGGACTAGAATAGTATCTGTCACCCCAACCACAGGAAATGACCATAATCACACAATTATGAAGCGATGAGACACTTTGGCTTTATGGGGAGGGTGCTTTGCTAAAATGGCCCACGTAAAAGCCCATCTGTACAAATGGGCCTTGGATTTCAGCCAAAGCAGGGGCTAAAAGACCCTATATATCAAATCTAGCAGAGAGGGCCAGCGAGTGCCTGACAAAACGGCAAGTCTGTTGGTGTCAAAGAGAAAGGCAGTGCAAATATTTGACGGCGCTATCAATTTTTGCAGGTCGAGGCTTCCCTAATATCATTTTAGCAACATTTAAAATTAACAGGGATAATTCGTTAGCCAAATAATTACTGGATCCAAACCGGTTTGTTTCATGAACACATTTAGTTGCGATTTGCTCATCAATTCAGAACAGTATTTATGTTCCACTAATTAATCTCAGCTGTCATAAGAGGCTGCTCTTTGACTTTCACTCATATTCCTCAATATAATTATGTCAATGGGGAAGAATATAAAAATTAATCTGCCTCTAACAAATCAATTTCTCTATCCTTATTAGTTGCTTAACACTAGAAAGGCAACAAGCAGTCAGCTCTAGGCGCTAAATGCATGATGTAATGTAATGTAATGACTTGTATGTCCTTGCATGATATTGAAAATCTTACAACATTAGTTTGTAGGGTTACACTAAGGCAGAAAGTGGGTCTTGTAAAAGTCATGGAGGGACATTTTGAAAGCTGAGATATTTCAATTCCAAAATTCAAAAGAGCCATCAGCTGACCATGGCTTGGCTTTTCTAGTGTCGATCCACTATAACCATCCTACGAGCAGATACAGCCAAGCTTCCAGTGTAGTGGGAGGTGAGAGAGGTGCAGTGGTGTGTCCCGCTCCCTCCATGAGGTCTTCAGACAGAGGGGACCAGCAGGTTTCTAGACACTGCATCCATCAGCCCAGCACTCCACCATCTGCTAACACTACAGCGCACTGCCTATGTAACCGCCATCTGCAGCCTGCTTCACTTACACTGCTCCGAGAAGTTTGACTCACAAACTGACGCCAGACAGGTACGGAGTGGGTTTTTACCGAGTGTTGTGTCGCGGTGAACGGTTAAATAGATGCTTTATTCACATAATTGCATGCTGGGTAACAGTGAATTACTGCTTTCCATCTGATTTGATGTGCTGTACATGCTCTTTGTATGCTTAATAATTGCTTTACAGTCTGTAATGGGACTGCTTATCCAGAAGAGGGAGACATATGCCTAGAAACCATTCAAAGAGGTTTGGACCCTGCAGAAAGGTTGCATACTGTGTCTGGTAAGTAAGCAGGGAGAACATACAGACACAAATCAATCATACACATAAATTATATTCACATTCTTGATTCTTGACTCTTACTCCAAGCTTACTGTATACCAGGGTTCTTCAATTCTGGTTCTTGTGGACCGTGGGCCGGTGTCCTGCAGACTTTTGGTCCTACATGGAGGTTAATGAGGCACACCTGGGTCTACCTGAGGCCAGGTGTGCCTCATTAACTGCCAGAAAAGAACAAAAACCTGCCAGACACCGAGGCCCAGAACTGAAGAGCCCTGCTGTATACAAGGCTCAATGTCTTATCCTCAACTGGTATTCAACACACCACACACACACCTTCTAAAAAGGCAGAAAGGAGTTTTAGTTCCACAAACATTTCTTGGAGGTGGAGCTGCTCTGGAGGCAGAAATAATCTCATTGGTTGAGTTAAACCTCAGTGGGCGGAGCCAAAGAACCACAGTTAAAGTTAGACAGATTAGACTGAAGCCCAGTGAAAAGGACGATAAATCTAATATTCTGAAGATTAGAGCTCTTGTTAAGTGAAAAAATGCAATCTAGCCATACTAAGTTATCTAAGTTGGCTAGTTAGCCTAGCTGAAGTTCAAACTAGCCATACTAGCCTATAGCTAGTTAGCTAGTCTGCTGACCTTCCAAGATCACAAATTCCATGATTATGAATGAATGAATAAAAAAATTATTTCCATTTCCGTTGTCGTTCTTTGCCATTCAAGTTAGCTAACTCCAAAAAATACTGTGGTTCTTTGGCCATTTCCACCCACTGAGGTTTAACTCAATCAATAAGACTATTTGGGCCTCAGAGTCAGAGAAACCTTTTTATATCTAACACTCCAGTCTGCTTTTAGCAAACCATTCACCATACATTTTATGTGTACCAAAGCACACACACATACAAAGTGCCATTACACTGAGAGCATACCTTCAAGCCGACACCAGAATAACACTCCAGCAACAAAAATCACATCTGACGGGCGTTTTAAAAGGCTCTCTGGGGGAAGCTGTTTGTCATTGTATAAGGCCGACACAAGAAAAAAAAATAATAATAAAAAGCTAGGCCCATTGCCATTAAATTACACACAGTAGGCCTATTTAACTGCATGCATGTTACTTCCAACAAGACGTACAGCGGCGGCTAAAGATAAGGACGGCTCTTATGCTTCGCAGATTAAATTTGACCCGGAGTGTGCATACAAATGGCGTGATTGAATGTCCCGCAGCCTTTAGCATACAGTCCGCCCCAGCAGGCTGAGACACTGGCCGCCCTTTTATTGTGTCTCTGTTCCAGCCTCGTCAGCAGGGCGCTCATACCCTTAAACATGAACTACAAAGGCAAGAAGAAATAGTGGCCTGCGTGACACTCACTCCAGCCTGGACAGCTTAATACGATTTTGGTTTAATACCCATTACAACGCGGCAGAGGTGCTGCCGTTAGGAATCCAGCTTGGGTGAAACTCGCCCTCCCTCCTTCAACCTATTAGGGAAAATAATGATAAGAATCCTGAAAAGAGTCACGCTATAAATGGCAACAAAAGTGCTTGGCTGGACAGAAAAGGAGCTCCGGTGCCATGCAATTTGTGAGATTAGGTGAGCACACAGCTGATGACCCGTGGCTTTGTGGGTAATGGCAAGGTCAGGCGGGGGAATTGGGTGATCTGAGAGCCATGCATTAGAAAACTCACTTTCTTGGCATGGGGCAGTGCCTCATCAACAGCAGAGACAGAGGGAGAGAGAGTGAGAAAACGAGGGTGAGAGGGCGAGAATAGGAGGAGGAGGGGGCGGGGGGGGGGTGAAGAGTAAAGAATGTGTGGCAAAATAAAATAGTGGGAAGAAGGGAGGGCATGCGATGTGAAAGTTTGCGAGGGAGAAAAACTTAACTTTATGGAACCATGTAAGTCACTTGAGGACAACTTCTCATTTCAAGTGACTGCCTGGCCAAGAGGCATAACTAAGAGCGAGCTGTAAATGACAAATAAAACCAGATATACCAGTTGCAAGCACATCATAAAATTATCCAAGCATATACAACCAATTACACAACCATGCAAATGTATAAAAAAGTAAAACAAGGGCTACAAGCTTGAGAAATGACAGGGAGTGCAAACATCAGAAAGTGTTTTGAATAGACGTTTAAGGTTGTACTTTGGCCAAGTGGCAGCAAGAGGTAATTGTTTGGTAAAGGTCAAGTTTGAAGGACTTCATTACCCAGAAATGATGTAGCGTGACATCAGTAAACTGTGTATTCCTCTGGCTCACTGCTGTTTAGGAGACAGTTTGGTATTTCTCTCCTAAGTTTTGATTCATCACTTCCCGTGTGGAGAAGATTTCGCACCAGTGACCATCAGAGGTGGGATGTAACAAAGTAAAAATACTTCATTACTGTACTTAAGTAAGATTTTCAGGTATTTACTCAAGTTTTTCTTTCACTGAACACTTTTTACTTTTACTCACTACATTTCAAAAGAAAAATCTGTACTTTCTACTCACTACATTTTCAAAACAGACTCGTTACTCTCGGGAAATCATCAACTGATTTTATAAAAAAAAAATATTTTCAGCATCCTGGAAGCAGCTGATCAAGAGCCAGATGTGATTGGCTGCTTGTTCAGTAAAGCAACACCAACAATTAGGGAAAGGGACAGAGAGAGAAGCAACAAGAGAGAGAATTAACGTTGCGAATTCAGCTGCTTGGGTTTGGGTCAGTGATTTGAGCTGCAGACTCTTTTCTCATCTGGGATTCAGAGGAACGCTCAACAGAAAACCAGTTTAGAACATTAGAAACTTTTTTAGAGAACGACTTTTACTTTTATACTTTAAGTAAATTTAAGTCCACGTACTTTTATACTTTGACTTGAGTAAAGGATTTGAAACGGTACTTCAACTTCTACCAGAGCATATTTTTAAATGAGTATTTGCACTTTTACTTTAATTGTGTACTTCTACCACCTCTGGTGACCATACAACACACCTGAAAATAGTCTCAATTAGTGGGGATGCATGGGACGCTCTTCTCCGCTGCAGCCCCTATTTGTGATTTAGGCTGAAAATATTTTTACATAAAAATCTTGCCTACTGCAGCTTTAAAGGATACAGATTGGATGAAAACATCAATTTTCAGGGTTTTTTTTCGTTACCCATTCTAGCAATCGGCAGCAGCTGGAATGGAACGAGTTACGGCCAAAAGAAGTGTGAGCTTTGGGGAAGAGTCAAGTGATTGCTAGATGCCGTATTTCAGCAGAGATGTGCAGTGGTGAGATTCGTTAGAGAGGAGTACCAGCAGAATTGGTACCACAGAGTTAGATGTCTAGTGTGTGTGAAGAGACACGGCCGAACAAGCTAACAGCTCTCCAATCTGGCACATGCACATCAGCAGAGTAGAGGTCAGTCTTTTGAGAAGATGGGACAGAGAATGCTTAAGATTTTTAGGTGAAGCGAAGGAAGATTTAAGCCAGCGTGAAGCGATCTGGACGAATATCCGGGAGTGGAAATGGTCAAACGGAAACAAGCGGCTTGTGGCAGTCTGGATCTCCTGAGCTTTTTGCAAAAAAAACGTGGATCCGCTTTTACGCGAACAGAGATTGAACTCGTTCAATTTGCATTTCCGAATTAAATGTCCAATGCTGTTCTGCTTTTCCTTCCAAACTCCTGCTGTTTGTCTGTCCCTCTCTGGGTCGCTGTCACCTCTCTGGATTTTACAAGCTCTGGCTTTTACTGTACCGTGTCTCTGTCTCCCTCCCTCTCTTTCCCTCTCCCTCTCCTTCCCTCTGCCTCTCCTTCCCTCTGCCTCTCTCTCCCTCTCTGTCTCCCTCCCTCTCTTTCCCTCTGCCTCTCCTTCCCTCTGCCTCTCTTTCCCTCTCCCTCTCTTTCCCTCTCCACTAGTGTTTGACCGAGATGTATATTTCAAGGCCAATACTGATACTGATATTTTTGTATTGAAGCTACTCATAGCATGATACTGTATTTTGTGCCGATATCCACAATTGTTTTGCCCAGAATAAAAAAAAAAAAAATACAATTATTGAGTGTTCTTGTCAGGGTGGAAAACCCTCTGAAACAGCATTTAGAAACATCATGGGACACTAAAACTCTCCACTGAAACCCAAACTAATGAAACTCTTTCAGGTGGGATCGTAGCTCCTTAAGGCAGCATGACCCACCTCACCTATTCAATGTTAGGGGAAACTTTGGGATACAGTATTACCTTTGAATAAAAAAGAATTTACGTAAGTAAACATAGGTATTTAAGTAAAAGTTATAAAAAAGTAAATAAAGTAAATAAATAAATGCAAAGATAATAAAGTGCATTAGGTTTTACAATACGGCCCTCTGAAGTCACCAAAGCGATCTGATTTCTCTCATTTTTAGCCATTTGATTATTAGCATTATTGTTGTTGTTTTTGATGTTGTTATAACCCACATAAAACAATTTCATTTCTATTGGTTGTATTGTTTCAATGGAGAGTATTCAGTATTGTATGATGGTCTTAATGCTGTTTCAGAGGATTTTCCACCCTGTCAAGAATTTAATAATAATAACAACAATAACAACGTTTTCACCAGCTGTGTCATATCAGAGGTGGACCGCACTGTTCCGACTGACCGACGTCTGATCTTTAATGAAAGGCCCGTATCGACCTGATACGTTAGCAGCCTGATATATCGGTCTCCCCCCGCGCTCCTCTCTCTCCTCTCTGCCCAGTGCCAAGTAGCTCAGGATTAGAGCCGCTACTGGTGTCCATCTGCACACCGGATTTGAAATGTGGCTTCGCTGTGACCCGTCTGTTGTCCGAGGCCTCTGGAGACGGAGGGAGGAGAGAGCCAGGAAATATTCACTCACTCGACATATACTGTACCACTATTCTGGTCCCATGCAGTGCAATCATCATCCAAAGGTATCCAGTGTTCGGTCGGTGATCACGTGACTCTGCTGCACATGCACAGAGCTGTTTCTCCCTGTTACCGCTCACCTGGATAAGTCTTGGCCGGAGGCTGCAGTGACGTCCATAAATCGAGAAGAAAGCCTCTGCACACTAAGTTTTTATTATTTAATGCTGAACCTTTGGCCTTTAGCAGCCTTTATCAGTTCATAAACATACTGCACTAGTTAAGCAGGTACATGTTTGATGTGGTCTGCCACTGTAAATTATATCCACTATTCTCCTTTGTCTGCTCTGATAAATATCTGTTATGGTCACAATTTGGGGATTAAAAAGTGAAAATTTCATGGCTCTGAGCATGCAGAAGTTGTCTCCTTGTTGATGGACCCGCCACCATCAGAGAAACTAATCTGTGATCACACGATACTGTGGGTCAGGATTACCAGCGGCTACAGTATCTAGCCTGTGGTAGATGAGTAGTAAATGAGAGAGAGGTCGTGTCCTGTATGATTCTGTCCTTTGGTTTAAGGCAGCTTACTGGGCTTCTGTTCCAGCCAAATCCATTTTTATTCACCCTGTGGATTATAGGCCTGGTTTGGCAGGGGGCTGCTCCTGTGGCCGCAAAGCCAAGAAAAGGTCAGGTGGATCCTCTGGACGTGGACTTGGGAAAATCATGGTTTCTGACACCCTGCATACCTCATAATATGCATTACTTATTTTGATGTTTTCATTAAGTCATTTTTTGGCAGCTGGAGAGCCAAGCTTAAAATGCTCGGTTAAAACGGCACACGTTTGTGAAGTGGTGCCGGTGATGTCAGGTTGTCGCTCTCTCAGCAGCCTTTAGAGGGCGCTGGCACACCGGCGTTGGGACCAGCTGCCCGGACTGCTGCTGAGGACACACTTCTCAGCCGCGGCATGTGTGTGAAGTCTCAGGGCCGGTGCTAACAAGTAACACTCCCCTACTGAGACTGTCCTCAATGAGACCTCTGGGTCTGACGCACCACACACAAAAACATGGTTCGGGATGGATGCTGTGGACCGGGCTGCAGGGGCGTCTGTCGGGTATGGTGATCTCATCGTTTTTATTGTTATAATGGAGTGGAAGATTTGTTTTTTTAAATGAAGGGAAAGGAAACTGAGCACCATCCTCTTTTCCAGCAACACCCTGCTTCAAATTCATACACTTCTACACATCCACACACTGGGATCTGCCCAGTAAAACCACAGTCTTCCACTGTTGGACACTGACCAGTTAAGTGTCTTGCTGAAAATCAACTCAACAGTAGTTCTTGGGGAAAAGTTTAGGGACACCTTGCCTTTTCTAAATTTTCAAAGTACTATTTGATTTTCTCTGTTATTTTTCAATTAAAAAGTAAGGGAAAAAATGCCTGCAATGCTTTTGTTAACATAAAATAGCTATTTCCTAATACTTTGGATGTATTTCTTCAACACTCTTCTCTTTGTCACTCTAGTCGTCTCTTTGGTGTGAAGAGAAGGTTTTTCATGGCAGAGCATCTGACTGTTGGCATGAAGAAAGTGTGAGCAGCAGATCAGCTGCTAAGGAGGGTTTTTTTTTGGATGAACGTATAGTTTGTTTCAGTGTTATCGTCACAAATATTTGCATGTTTGATCGTTTTTTCTTAAAATCTAGTTCCTCAAACTTTTGATGGACAGTGTAACACATTTTTCCAGCCCGTCTCGGGGATTCGAACCAGCAGGCCTCTCTGCTCTAGGCCAGTGGTTTTCAATCCTGTGCCGTTGTGACCGAAGAGTCTGCAGGTTTTTTATTCCAGCCAAAGTCAATTTCACTGATCAGCTCAACTTCAACCAGAGAGGAGGATCCCAGTGAAAGAAGCTGCTGTAGTGTTTGGTTGAAATGTAAACCTGCAGACTCTTCAGTCACGATGGCACATGATTTAAAAATCACTGGTCTAGGCTTCCGCTGCCCCAGTGTTTCCCCTGAACTGATGGTTTGCTCACCTATGTCTAATAATTTATGACAATGACAAATCAAGTATTTGCTCCACTTTTTTCCCCAGAAATGTAGTCGATATTAGCGGGTTTGGACGTTTTGGTGGAAAACGATATTAGATGCTTGTACTTTGCGATGTAGTGATTTAACTCCTTTGCATGCTCTGCAGTGCTTTTTGTATGTATGGGCTGTAATAATTGTCAGCCCAGAAATGCAGAGGCTGACTAGCGGTTAGTGATAGCTCAGATAATGGGTTTGTACTTTTCTGAGTTATGAGAAGTTATGCGTGTGTCTGGCATTAGGATTCCATGTGTGTTTGACACTCAGGGAAATTGATCAGATAGGTCGGTTGGAAGGCGCTGATACACACTGATACACCGGCTCTATCTGAACTCATTTGTGCATATGGAGCTGTGCTAACTGGGGAGCAGTGCCTGATAAATCCCGGTATGGGAAATAAGATTTTGCTGTTTACTATGTGCCGCTAACTATGCAAAATTGCAGCCGTTTTATTATTATTATTAAACCTTTATTTAGACAGGTAATCTCATTGAGACACGGGGTCTCATTCTCAAGAGAGACCTGCAGCAGTACAACACAAAGTTACAGACAGACAGGACATTCAATACAGAGGCAAGATAGATCACAAATCATAAAAGTGATAAGTGCCAAAGTGCTTAAAGTGGTAACCAGCCATTCATCATGTGACGTGTGTGAACATGTCAAGCTCCACATTTTCATCAGGAGTCAAGTCACAGATCGCCTCCATTAGGATGATTGTGATACAAATAGGCATTCTGAAAATATAGCATAGCCTCATTTTCTTTATGTCAGGATCATTATCGGTTTTTCTCATTTTTACCAACATGAGGTGGCACGGCAAATTGAGAAAACGGAGCGCTGGCCTGTGTGGTAATGTTCGGTTGTTTACAGTGACGGCATCATCCATCAGGCAACAGGTCTCGGCTTGGCATGAGTTCCCAGAGTGCACAGATGCTTAATGGCTTGACAGGTTGTGTCCAGGCTCTTAGGCCCCCACCAAAATGCTGCTGGCTGCTGGATGGAGATGCCAGCGCTGCCAGACAGCCCCGGGACACCCGCTGGACAACAGCACTGAAAGTGGATCCTCATGCCAGCTGAGGCTGCAGCTTAAGACGCCGCTGCCTGCTAGAAAGAGGGTTGGAGAGCTGAATGGCAGCACATAGCCTCGGGATGCGTCGCGGCTCAGTGCCATAGTATGACTAAAAGGCGTAAAAATGACCCGGAGACAGGAAGATTAACACGAAAGATGAGCCGAATACAGCGCTTGGCTGTGAGTAAGGCCTCATCTTAGAGGAATATCTATGAGTCAAGAGACGTTTGGATGGGACGTTGCATTGAAATGAGAGGAATTCAGCTTCACAGCATCACAGCCCACTCACATCGGCATCATCCATGGAAAGAGGACAAAAGATTCGAATGTGCGATTATAATTCATCTATAAAACGTTTTTGAGAGATTTGTTTGTGAGGATTTGTGCTGTTTTCATAAGAAGCAGGAGTGAGGGAGAGAAAGAGGGAGAGGTGCATAGGTTAAAAGCTGTGAGAGCCTCAGCGCGCAGGAGAGTAACCCAGGTATCAGGATGTAAGGCGAGATGCCGCTGGTCAATGCTCGGAGACGACGGGGATATATTCGGCCTCCCTCCTGGGAGCTGCAACGGCCAAGTTTGGCCTTTTACCCCCCCCCTGTTTCCCCCCGCTGCAGTCGCAGGAAAAACCTCTCAAAATAGCTCCGAACAAACCCAGATTGAAAAGGAGTGACCGTGTTTCTAAATGCCAGGAGTTTGAGCCACGGCGACGGCTGCGATGACGCTTGGTCCGCCGTCTGTGAGGATATTATTTTGGGTCAGATGTGCTTCTCTGCCATATTGCCCGGCGAAGCGGTAAAGCCAGGCCATGGAGAGACAGCATATGCCTGCCTTTCCCTCTGCTTACTGCCCCTGACATGTGTTACTTCCTCCCACCTCAGCCCCACCTGCTCCTCCGAAGCTCTACAGTTCACTATATGCTGATTCTCCCGAGTGCAAAGCGCAAAGCCGGGGATGAGCGCCCGCCTACAGCTACAGTGTGCAGCCTCTGTCGCTCCGCTGAGATTAGCCTTATCAGGGTTTGTCAGGGGGACTTTTGTCAGAGTGGAGGTTGACTCGGGTTCAAACGCAGGGACATCTAGAGATCACAGTTGCTTTGAAATAACGTCGAACGCGCAGGGATTCCTCTGTAGAGATACTTCTTACAGAATCTTATTGTATTTACCGCATAGCATTTTAGCTTCTGTGCAGCCTCCTAACTCAATATCAACCCACAGAGGAAAATTGATTACAAAATGAAGACCCTGTCAATCAAGCATATCCCCAATCACGGTAGGCACCCATAGCGGATATGATGGGTAAATGAGAAATTGCGGTATCGGCCTTAACGAAGCGCAATCTGTCGAGGCATCGAGGGTCTGGCAGCGTCCGATACCAAGCCGACTGCGGAGGGAAGATGTTCCCGCTGCCCTCCCTCCTAACCCCAGAACCCACCCGACGGCAGACATTCGCCCAACACGTAATTATCTCTTGCTTTACAGTCCCATCTGTTTGCCTTATCGATCACGTATTGATCGAGGAAGGCCAACTCTATAAGCTGTTGATCAAGAGCGGGGGGATTCGCGGACATTTATTAGGGCGCGGCGATCGATCGGGGTCACGCGGCGCGGCCCTTCTCAGCCTCCGCCGCCGGCTGCAGAGGAACATATATCGCCATGCTGACACATCTCTCAGCGCAGCGGTGACAGGCTCGTAAAATCCCACTGATGTCCTCCTGCCCGGGAGAAGGGATTCATTTTTGGTGGGATTCGCTCTCAGGAGAGGGGGGGGAAAAAATGGAGATTAATGGGTTTTTGCGTTCCGCTAGAGTTTGCAACCGTCGTTTTATGAGAGATTGCACATAGCTTGGCGATGTAATATATGTGACCTGGAACAACAGCGCCCACTGGGTGCTCCCGACATGGTTTTGTGCAGAATGAGAGCTTAAAAGGCCCAAATTTCAAGAAAGGGGGCAAAGTGCAGCGTCCAATATTGGTAAAGGGACCTCTGAAGCGTTTTTTTTTTTTTTTTTTGTATTTGTCATGACACATATTGAGTCTCTCGTTGTGTGTGCCAAGCAGCAGGGGCATTTCTACTCTTTGAACTCTAGGGGGGGCTCATCCCCTTACCCATGGAGGAGAGCCGTGCTGAAATAGCCTCAAGCTGCTTATTTTTAGTGAGCTTTGAGAAAAGAATATAGGCAGACATCAGTCACCTGCAGACAGCCTGCACTCTAACTCTGTCTTAGTGCTATTTCATGTCCTGAATATTGGTGTCACCTTTAAAAAAAAAAAAGCAACTCTACATATCCAGTGGAATCAGGACAGTTGACATTGACATGAGACAAAAGACAGTGAGTTACTATACTGATAAGAGGTCAGTTCAAACCAGTATAAGGAGGGTAAACTGTGACCTCCAGTCAGTGATCATCGCACACAAATCATATTTTCAGATAAGGTTTGTATTGGTTACATAGGATTGTTTGTTTATTTATTTTCATTAAAAGACCTCATGCTCATATAACTGAATTTACATCATACAGATTCATGTCAGCTTAAAAAGTTGGGTAAACTGAGTGAAAGTGGGGTTTATCTTCCTCTACTTCCTGTATGTAACGACCTCTGTGCCCAATTAAAAAGCACGGTGGGACGCCAGACAAACAGCTGATACCTGGAAACAGGCATGTGACCGCTAACGAGAGAATGGATGTGATTGGAGGATGAGAGAATGAGAGTTGAGAGTTTGAGAGTTCAATACTTTATTGCCATCTCAACTTGGCTGATTGGGATTTGCTTTGGCAAGCTCACTTAAAACAGACAGAGAGGGAGAAGAACGGTTAAAAATGAACCACAAGACATAAAACACAGAACACAAAGTAAGACACAAGGTAGAAGCAATAAAATACCATAAAACTAAATAAAATACCACAACTAAAATACCATAAACTAAGAAATAACGGAGTGAGCAACGCCAAGTCGCCATAGCACGGCGCCATCTCAATGAAGCAGATAGCGATTGGCTGAATCAATAAACATTGGTTTATCTTTTCAAGTACTGTATGCAGTGTTATGGATTGTCATTTGAATCCCTGACTATCAAAATATATACAGTAAACCAACGTATTCTACAGCACTGCATGTACTCTCATAGCATAACATGTTCCACCCCATTATATACTGTAGGCTTCATTTACTCTGCGTATTTAAACATTAAGTACTGACAAATAGGAAAACCTTCACCTTATTATGACAACTGGAAAAGCTTGCACTCGCCTTGCCTCTGTGTTGGAAGTTGATTTATGCTAAGTGAAGACATCAAATATGTAAAATCAATAAAATTTCCCCCCCAAAAATCCTTAAATCTATCCAAATATAATACATTGCAATCTGGTTGAGTGAACATATCTTAAAAAGAGAGAGATTCATTGGAGTCTACATGAAGTTCAAACCCCTCCAACAGCCTATTAAAAATAATATTAATAATATTAAAAATATGGTGCAGCAAGTGAACAAAAAGAACTCACACATACTGAAGTACAATAAGACTTCATAATATCGCTGTGCTGTTAAATACTTTAGTTTCATCTCATGAAGTCCATCTGAAGTTCATCTCATGAAGTTCATCTGGTCCATGTAATTGCCGCAATTAAATCTCAAATGGATTTGATGGAAAATATAATAGGGCTGCTGCACCCATAGAGATTGAACTGTTCTATCTCAGTGGCTGCACCCCTGTTAAGTTGTGTTTAATCACTACTACTCTGGTGATGCGTCTACAGATTGATAAGTGAACTGGATCTGAATATTCAAATGGTCTTGTTACCACGTATTTTGAAACGAAGTCTACCAGCGAACTCACCAGCACTGGAAGAAAAACCTATTTTTTTTTTTGGGGGGGGGGGGACAGTAAATCTCCTCTTCAGTGATCAGTCTCCCCAAACTGAGATCTCCCACGCAGAATTAATGGCAAACTGCAGCTGGAAGTCCACCAAATTCAGGTATTTGGCTCCCATCCTGCAGTTTTGGAGCCAAGCAGCTTATTGACTCTTAGTGAACCGAATGAATCATTACACTCCATAAACAAGACAAGAAGGGGGGGAATCAGTCACTTTTAAAAAGCATGTTGAACGCTAAACAAGCAGTGGGATTCACTATTGACAGTCACCTGTGGTTGTATTTTATTTTTGTATGAGGTTTTTTTTTTATTATTTGCTTTTGACGTAGCGCAGGTATGAATGTCAAAGTCAAAATCAATTTCTTTTTAACTCGGTCTCTCCTAAAAGGCTCAAGGTGTACCACAGCAGTCTCAGATTACAGACAAACAGGAGACAGAGAGGGAGAGAGAGACGGAGAGAGAGAGAGAGAGAGGGAGGGAGAGAGAGAGAGAGAGAGAGAGAGAGGGAGAGAGAGATAGGGATAGGGATGATAACAGAGAGAAGTAATGGAGGCAGGAGAAATGAGGGCAGGCAGGCAGACAGAGATACATGAATACATGTTGTATACATAAATGCGTACATGCATACACACATACATCAACGTATACATGCATATATACATACATAAATACATACATTGTATAAATACATACATACACGTATACATAAATACATACATATATTGTGTAAATACATACATGTATACATAAATATATACATACAGACAATACATACATAAATACACACATACATATAGCATAGATACATGGATACATGCATACATACCCAGACAGATGAGCACAAAGATAGGGAGAAAAACAGCGAGCACTGACTCTGTTTGTCCCAGAGAACATTTCAAGGGCATACCTGTTGATGTGACAAGGGATGAGCTATGGAAAAGACAGACAGGGGGGCGGCGGCAACAGCAGCAGAGAAAAAAAAAAAAAGAAAGAATGAATGAATGAACGAGTGTCAGGGAGAGTGACGAGAGATGCGTTATACCATGATGGGTGAAAGAGAGGCTACAGTGTGTTGAGAGAGTTGCAGAGCGGCCGGAGCTCCAACAGCAGAGGGAGGGAAACAAAAGGGAGGGGTGGAGGGAGAGAGAGAGAGGGAGAGAGAGAGAGAGAGAGAGAGAGAGAGAGAATCGCAGGATAAATCCTTACTACATAATGATTAGGGCTCACAAGCCCTTCCTGTGACATGGAGTGTAGGAGTCAGGATTACAGCCGGCCAGAGTGAAGCCAGAGTGAAGGCTCTGCTGCGGGGGGAAGGAGGGGCACAGGTAGAAAAAAAAAACAAAACAGGACAACAAGTGCGGGCAACTCAGATGCCAAGAGGGGAACAAGCCAAAAGCTGTGTTTTTCTGGGGGGGGGGGACTGGGGTGTTGGATCCACTCAAGAACCTGCATTAAAGAAGACGTTTCCACCCTGCCTGCACCTCTAGCGGCCGCCTGGCTCGCCTCTGTCCCGCTGTCCTCCGGCCATCTGTCGCTGGGCGTTTTTTTTTTTTGACAGCCTCGTCCCGGGCGTCTG
Organism: Centroberyx gerrardi; assembly: GCF_048128805.1. Lineage (NCBI taxonomy): Eukaryota > Metazoa > Chordata > Actinopteri > Beryciformes > Berycidae > Centroberyx > Centroberyx gerrardi. The sequence goes on from NC_136003.1 coordinate 28,328,996, forward strand.
GAGCGTCTCTCTCTCCCTGTGCCCTGTGTTTTGATGGAGGGGCAGCCACCGGAGGAGAGCAAGGGGAGCCGGAGCAACCGAGACACGGGCCACCCTGCAGACTTCTTCTTGTGAGTCGCTGCGATACACGGGACATACAGCGCTGATGGGTGTCGTCGCCCCCCAAACGATGGAGTACATCCGTGTCTTTTCTGGACCGGGCAGTGAGAGAGGAGGGGAGCGAATGGAGAGCGAGTCATGACCGGAGAGAAGAGTGAAGAGCTGCATACTGAAGCTGCTTTCTTTGTGGGGGTTTTTTTTTTTGTGTGTGTGTGTGTTGACATAGAAAACGGCGTAAGTTTCGGGCAACTTTTGGAGCTCTTCTGAGGTCTCGTTATTTCCGGACAAGAGAGGAATAATGGGATTAGATTTAGTTTTACCAGAGGTGAGGAGCCGCTGAAGACCTTACGCTAGCACACGCACACACACCTACGCACAACACATTGGACAACATATGGGACATCTTACCTGAATGCACTCTTCTGAGGTAGCTGTCCCATCTCACCTGGGAAATTAGCCAAGAGTGCGGACAGCGACTGCTTGTTCATTTGTTTTCTTGTTTTTTTTGTTATTTTCTCTTTTTTCCTCTGGCACTTGCTCACTTCGATCTCCCTCTATCACTCCGTCCAAACACTTTCACTCCCTCTCTTACCCCTCACCCCACTCCTCCTCCTCCTCCTCCTTATCCCCCTCCTCCTCTTCTCCCCCCCCCCCCCCCCCCCCCACTCCCCCCTTACCAGCGAGTGATAATGTGACCTTCTGCCAAAGTGCTGGAAACCATGCCGCCGTCGCAGCGGGCTCCTCTGTTGCTGCTACTGAAATAGACTCAAACAAGTGCAGAGAGGAAAGGGAAACGAAGGAGGGAGAGGAAGAGAGCGAGAGAGAGACAGAGAGAGAGAGAGAGAGAGAGAAAGGGCCAAAGGGAGGTGAAGGGGGGGGAAAAAAAGAAGAAGAAGGAAGAAAAAAAGAAGAGAAAAGACAAACAGAAACAGGACAGCTGAAGCCGCAGACACGGGATGAGTGGTCGCGAGCCAGGGCTGGATGTGGATTGCCAACACAGGTAATGGATCACACACACACACACACACACACACACACACACACATACACACGTAGTGCTGTGCTCACTTCACTGATTTAACTGTCTATATGTGGAGAAGGTGGAATGATGACAGCTTTGCTCTCAAACTGCATGTTGTTTACTTTCAATACTGCCTCGCTGTCTGTGAGTCAGAGTAGAAATACCCTCCAGTTCCTTTGTGCTTGAGCCTAACTTTGCATTGTATGTGTTTTGGTGCTTTTGAGAGGTGTGTGTGGTAGTTGTTCAAGTAGCACCCCCCCACCCCCACCCCCCTCCTCCCTCCTCCCTCCCTCCTCCTCTCCCTCCTCCTCCTCCTCTCTGCTACCTGTAAATGGAGGAGTAATCAAAGGCAGGAGCGGGCGCTGAGGATCCGTCCTTGTCCGGATCAAAAGCAAGGACTTGACGGAGGGGGGGTTGGGAGGGGGGGTCTTGTCGAAGGATCAGACAGGCTCGCTGCGTTGGGCTTTTGTGGCTCTTACAGGCTGCGGTGGCCGTGTAGCCGGTTGCTTTAACTCACTGTGTCACCGAGGATTAAGCAGAGCCGGATCGATGCATCGCTGTAAACAGTTGGAGCAGCTGAGAGGGGCTGTGATACCTGCCGGCCGACCTGGGACGCCGCCGCCGCCGCCGCTGCTGCTGCTGCTGCAGGGGAAATTGAACTGCCACCGAAGAGTGACTTTTGGCGGGCAGGAAGGGAGAGAATAAGGGGCTCCTGTAATTATTCCAGCATCCGTTCCGGCACTTTAGTTTCATGAATACAGAGCAGTTTTCTTGGCGTGGGAATCGGACCTGAATTGGTAAAATTGGTGGCTCAGTTCCTTCTGAGGAGGGTTGTAGTGGGAATACTGTAAGTGAAGGAATTGCCATCACTGACATGTAGAAAGCCAGAAAAAAAAAAGAGAGAGAGATGAACAAAAATCACATGAAAGATGAAAATGAAAGATGAACAAAATCGTGTTTATATCGATGGCTTGGCAAAAGCAGTGGACCTTTTTAGTCGGATTGGCATACAGACAAAAAAAACTTTGCACAAAGACAGAGTTAACCGCAGAAACAATTCACAGATAAGGCAAGAAATAAGAAAACACCAGAAAACAGGAGCAGCAGGATGGAGCAATACATGACAAGTATACCAACAAGGACAGGCACAGCTCACATTAGGCGGCTTGACACTGTAAGATCAACATCATCAGCACAGATAAACTGAAATTTAACAACCTGGAGGGACGGAGGCTTGTCAGCAATGTTTCCAGGCAATAAAACAACCACAGTGTCAGAGAAGTAATTGCTCTCCATCGATAACAAATGATCAGATTCAATATGATAACTAAATTATGTCTCTGCAGCTCATGTCACCAATTAGAATATCCTGTCATGTTCTAGAAAAACCTGTCAAACTGCATTTATTGCATGTAGATAAAGTGATTTGATACTGATTGAGCGTATTACAGAAGGCCTTGGTGCAACACAGTGAGAGTCAAGGTCAAACGCCAGAGGAAGACTGTCAGCGGAGGGAAATGGTTTTCATATTTGTCCAGTTTATATCAGAGGGAACGCAGAGAGAGGAGGAATCCACTGGGATGCCCCTGACATCAGCTCGCCACGTAGCAAGTGACAATTTGCGTTGGAGTTTGGCTCATGATGTACAGTATGACACAACTCACTCCCTCCCTTTCCCACCTTGCTGCCGTCACCCTCCAATATATGTGTGTGTGTGTGCAAAAAATGTAAAATGAAGCAGAAACTTTAAAACAATCCCAGCAGTGATTTATCGATTTTTTCCCCATTAGTTTGATAGTAAAATAAGTCAGACATCAGCACCCGGGATCATTAAAAATCTCTTAGTGATGATGGATTACGCGGTGTCACCGATCCCACAGGTGGAACAGTTTAATTCCTATAAATTTTAGAGGATAAAATATGGTATCAGCCGTTTCTCCGTGGGATTCACCTGGGAATAAATGGGAATATGGGATGGAATGGTGTAAACAGCGTGGCACCAGTTAGGCAGGTGAAAAATGGCTGTTCATTATGTTATGCCAACCATATCCTAGTTTCAGTAATTGGATGTGCAAGGATGTATGTGCAATGCATGTGTGGCATATGTGTGTGTGTGTGTGTGTGTGTGTGTGTGTGTGTGTGTGTGTGTGTGTGGCAAGACGACGTGTGACGGGGGGAACAGATTGAACCAAGGGTATGCTGGCTCTACCCTGCTAACACCGGTCCATCACACAGCATGATGCACGCGTGCACACACACACTGACAACACACACGTGCATGCATACTCACACACACACACACACACACACACACACACACACAACACAAACTGCCATGATGGTAGAATCCACTACTACTGGACACAAGACTGGAGGAGTGGAGGAGGAGCCTGGCTCACTAAGAATAGATATATTCAGCAATCAAGCAGAGGTTTTTTTTTTTTTAAACAGATGCTCTACTAATCCCCCACACCCCCCACTGCCATCACACGCACACACACACACACACACACACACACACACACGCACACATATATTCACACATTCACGCCCCCTGTCATATAGACCGGACAGATACACAGAGGGTTAGCTTGTGTTTGCACTCACTTAGCTGTCCCTTTAGTTGTGCAGTTAAGTCTCTGTGGAGCACAAACACTGTGATTACATCTCTATTCTTCTCTCTCTGTTTGCCTCTCTCTCTCTCTCTCTCTCTCTCTCTCTCTCTCTCTCTCTCTCTCTCTCTCTCTCTCTCTCTCTCCTCTCTCTCTCTCTGTCTCTTGCATTCTCTCCCTCTCCCTTTCACTGTCTCTGCTCTGTCTGTGTGTGTGCCCAAATGAGCCAATGAGACATGCATCATTAATGGATTTGTGTAACAGTGTCAGTACAGTAGTACTGTAATGTATTATTGTAAGCAGTGTGTAACAAGTGGTTTATAACCTACTGCACAAAAACTTGCTCCCTGGCCCAAGAATGACACTTTAAAGCAATAACCTGTGACATTTTTATATAAATAAATGTCCGTTTTGCTATACACATTAATGATTTCAACCTATATCCAGTTCATACAGCTTTTCTATTTGCTCTTCTAAACACTTCAGTGTCTGGTAGCTCTTTCCTGGGAAAAATCCTCTGCCACACAGGAAGTGATGCGTTTCATGTTTCTGGTTTGTTTGGAATAAACAGAAGAACTGGGTAGTTAGCATGAGCAGAGATAGCCACAGCCACAGTCACAGTCACAGTACTGAACAGACTGTTTGATTGACAGGTGATCTGTGGGAAGTGCAGAGCAGAAACACCTTCACCTTATCAAGATGGAGACAAAATGTAAAAAAAAAAAATGCGAAGGATTACCACTTTAAGGTTTTTTATTCTTGAAGCAACACCCAAGAACAAAAGGGTTCATCTGGTACTTTCAGAAGTCCCAGCTTGGCCCAGCCCACACTGTTGAAACACATCTTTCATATTGTGTTACTGGCCGGAGCGTGTCGGTGTGTGTTTGTAGCCTGCAGGCGGGCTGGAACGACCTCTGGGTCTGTATCTCGGGGTTAGCGGCTGCTTCGTCAGCTGTCCAGCGCCTCCACGCACACTTAGAGCTGATCTGCTTAATGAAATGTTAAAGATACCAGACCTCACGCCATCTTCCCTCTATCTCTGCAGGCAGGGAGGAGAGGGAAGAGAGGAGGAGGAGGAGGAGGAGGAGGAGGAGGAGGAGGGCAGGATGCAGGGATGAGGAGGAAAGAGGGGTTGGGGAAATGGCAAGGGGCCATAGAGATAAAAAAAAGAACAAGTAGGCACGCTTGCATAGACAACAGATTCAAATGGGATAACGCGCTGATTGACAGACACACACACACACATGCAGGGCAGTAAAACATTTACTGCGGGGTGGAGGGGTGGGAGGGGGGAGGGGGGGAAGCAGGGGGGGTTGTTGGTTGGATACCAAAGCAATCCAGCCAAGGTCATGAGAGAGAAGTAGTAAATTTCACCCAGAATGCACCACACACTCCTTTCCCCCTATGATTTATGGAGGGCCACCTTTCACGTTCAAGCACACATCTATGTTGCGATGTAGCACAGCATATTATACTGTAGTATTGTGTTGATATGGCTCCCCTGGGGGTTGGGGGGGCTGGTGAGGGGGTGGAGGAGGGGGTGGAGGGGGGTGGGGGGGTTGTTATACCATGGAGGCTATCTGATGAGATCTTAAACTCCGGGCAGAGGAAGTGTGGCAGGCTGTGTTGCTCTCCTTCCGTAAGTTTATGGCTGCGCTCACGGGCGCAGCAGAGACTCCGCTCCCATTTATATTCATGGCGCGGCTCTGCCTGCACCTCGCCTAACGTCCTGTCCCTGTTGAAAAGGAAAACTGACACGCCGTAGGCTGAGAGAGCAGACACCTCCTCTCTCTCCTCGCCATCCCTCTGCCCCTCGTGGATACCGACACCAACCTGTGCGTGTGTGTGTGTGTGGGTGGGTGGGTATTCCTGCGTATGTCATTTGTAACACAGGGAAATTGATTAGCCTAATTGCTTTCTATTCACGGCTGTTTGTGCGCCACTTAATTTTTCACAATTAGCCGTGAGCGGTGACATGGCGGGGGAGCGTCTCCACGAGGGATGCTGGCAAGCGATAACCTCAGAAGCCGCGAGACCGCAGAGTGGCGGGCCGACGACACGGCTCTCTGCGTCTAAACAGAAAGAGCGTTTTGACTTTGCCTGATGAATTTTAAGAAATCAGGCTGGCTGCTCTGCGCTACAGACTCATAAAAAGTGTCCCGGTGGCTCAGTTGGCTGAGGGACCCACCATGTGACTGTGACGTCCCGTGGTTTATTCTGGCTTACTTTGTCACATGTCTTCCTCTCTCTCTCTCTCTCTCTCTCTCTCTCTCTCTCTCCCATCCGTCCTGTCGCTCTCCACTGTCCACTACCACATACAGCCTAAATGCAGAAAAAAATAATCTTTACCAAAAAAGTGAGACAACTACGGCGCTAGGCTTTGCTCTACATGTTGCGAAAACATCCCTCCCCGCACGGTTCCCCCCTTAAAGATGAAGAATTGGTTCCTTCAGTTTGCCGGTGACTGTTTATTGCGGAGAGAAGCGAGGAATCAATACTTCATCTCCAGAGAAAAAAACTATAAAAGCCGGCGTTATTTATGACACGCTCTGATTGTTTTCCATAGGACAGTTTTACATGCTTTAGCTACGATCAGATGGACTGAGCTTGTCATTTAGCTTTTACAGTATCTGAGCCATTGATGTGGTAGTAAATAAAAAGGTGGGTCAACTATGACCTCCAATCGGTGATCATCAGGAGGCAAACAACCACCGATATTATATTTTTAAGTGTGTTTTTGGCTTGTTTTTCCTTCTCTTTGACTTTTTTATGCTCTCTGATTCTGTATACTATAAATATAAAGATTTATGTTGGGAGATAAACAGATTTTAGCTGGGTTTGCCCTCCACTACATTCCTGCTTTTAAGACATTAGCAGTAGCAGGTAAAAGGGGAGAAAGTGCTGTAGCTTTAGTGGCAAACAAAATTTAAAGAGTGGCTGGGATGGTGCACACACACACACACACACACACACACACACACACAAAGCATAGATTAAAAAACAAAGTGGTATGTTCATACGTGGATTAGGGTGTGTGTGTGTGTGTGTGTGTGTGTGTGTGTGTGTGAGGGGGTCAGCCATATGTGTGGGCAGCCACCGAGTCAACTGTGAGAGCAGGCTGGTGACAGCTGGACGGGTGAGGGTTTGTGTGTGTGTGCGCATGTGTGTGTGTGCGTGTGTGTGTGTGTGTGTGGGGGGGGGGGGGGCTGGTTCTGCACGGGCAGCCATGGTCTCGGCTTAACCAGGGTCTTACACTGATCCCTGCTCCACATACGGACACACATGAGGCAGAGCGCAGGAGCGGTCAAAGGCTGGCCGAGGAGTCTTCCGCCGCCGGCCGCTCTTCACCTGCCTGTTCTTCCTGCTCCGACCCCGGCAGGGTCAGAGTAGGAATATTAATATCACGGCGCCGTGACGAGGCCCCGTAAGCCTCAGGTAAACATCCACCAAATGTGTTATGGCAAAATGGATTACATTCGCAATGCCATTGTAATCTGCAGCCTCGCAAAGATTATTACCCTCCAAACACTTCCACGTACAATCTGTTCAATCTCGCTACACGGCGTTGCTGACAAAGCGAACGCCGTCCGATGGAGTGTCACGCTAGCAGTAAGTGTGATAAGGCGAAGAGGAGAGATATATATCAAACGTTTGTTCAATGACAGGCAAACACATGTTACTGTGTCCTTGGAAGAAATCCTTTTAGCATTAATAGTCTGAATAGTTATATAATGAAGATGTGCAGGATCAACACAAATCAAATAGGATCATCAGTGCCAAAGACAAAATGGCGCTCATAATAGTCACTTTTGGGATCATTTTTATGTAAAACAACACAAAAAAAACGACCTCATGCTGTGTGATATGAATCAATGTGCGAGGTTATATTACATATGCTGGCGAGGGAGCTTTGCTCCTGCGCTAGATGGGATTTCAAAGACAGAACAGTAATAAAGCAGAGCTACATGGCTTCCCATCTGCTGTGGCATTTAAAAACCTGCTGATCACGGCCCCTCTGATGCTATAGAGAACAGAGTCAGAAAATCCAAATGCTCTGTTCAGCTACACTTGCCTCCTGAATACTTAAATCCTTTAATGCACAGAGGCATTAGCCGAAGCCTAGTGACCCTTAAATTGATTTATCTTTCCGTATCTGGAGATGCACAGCACATGTTAGGAACCCCTTTAAACCCCAACCCGCATGCAGAGAGAGCAGGAGATATCACCCCCGTCAGAGTTATCGGGATTTCAGAGGGACGGGTTTTCATTCCACGGCAGATCAATCACCTGTCATGTACACTTAATGCAGAGGCACGTCTGAAATATATATCTGCTGCTCCAGTGGCAGAGGAGAAGTCGGGGGAATCCTGATTGGGCCTGTGACAGAAACTAATATCACTGAGTGTATCTGTTTGACGCGCTTCTCTCCCCGGGGGGTCAGCAGGGGGCAGAGGGATAAATCAGCGGCGGCTCGGATTGAAAAGCATCCAGCGTGGGTTTCACTTTGGGGACGCCTCGCTAAAGGCCACGCTGCTTTACAGAATACCGGACAGTGGCCTCACACGTTTTATATGACGGCCCGTGGCTCCTGTTTATCGCGCGGCCATGATACAGAGAATAATTCCAGCAACAATCGGGCGGTAAATCAGCGCAGGGTGGCTGGATGGCTGACGGGCTGACATGGGCCTGTCCGTTCGTGTTGCAGGGTGATCAGATCAGCCAGGACACAGAGAGTCCCGGCTGAGGAAGCTTCCCCCATGCTGCGTCCCGGTACCTGGTGTCACCTGCTGCTGGAATTCAGAACTGAGCTGAATCCTGACCTGGATAACAATGAAAGCGATTATGTCTCAGTGAGCCAAAAAAGCAGGTGCAAGTGTCTGGTTTGAGGTACAGCCGATGTGTCAATATCTCAGTCCCCAGATTAGGCAGCAAGCCTTTGACTAATCTTTTTCTTTTAAAGATGATTTTTGGTTGTTTTTTTTGCGTTTATTGTTATAGTTTTACAGTAGAGATAGACAGGAAAGATTAGGAGAGAGAGGGAGATGACATGCAACGGTGGTCCTGGACTAGATTCAAACCCAGGATGGGGCATTTACATGGTACACACCTTAGACCACTGATCCACCAGGACACTCCAGCCTTTGGCTAATCTCAAGATGTGAAACTCATGTCTTTCGTTAGCTGAACACAAGTGTATCAGCCAGGTCACATATGGCTCAGAAGCTGGGTTTCCATATAAGTATTTTTTTTAGCGATGTGTGAATGAAAAAAGCCGAGTGAAAATTGAATAATTCCATAAAATTTCCTCAATATCTCCAGTAAATCCAAGGAAAAAGACGTCACAGTACTGGACACACTGTTTGATTGACAGGTGATCTCTGGGAAGTGCAGAGCAGGAACACCACAGCAATGAGCGCAAAGATTTCACCAAAATAAAAAAAAAAACAAGGATCTTGTGGAAAACCACTTAAATACATACAAATATTGTGAGTGCCCGGAATCGAAAGCAGACACATAAGTGCGCTTCACTGCAACATTTGTCTGCATTAATGTTTAATTAGATATTCACATGCAAAGATAATGATATGTATGCAGCAGTTGTTTGTGCGCTCTGCCGTCCCACAGAGGCTCGCTAAATCCAGCGCTGCCAACAGTATTTGTTTCCGATACACTCTGTGTCAGAAGTGCTGAATGGGTAGTTAACATGCCACTTTATTTCCTTGGAGATATGGGATCAAGCATGCAAGCCTCACACACTTCTGTCTGTAAGAAGTGTGTGTTGGCTCCGTCGACTGAGGCATCATACAGTGTATATACAGTATGATACAGTGTGCTCCCAGTGTTGTGGGTTGCTACCTGATCACATTTTCCCCTCTTTCTCCCCCGTCTTTCTTGTCTGTCTCCTCTATACTGACTGAAGTCGAAATATTAAAGGCAGTCTATGTAAAATTGTCACTTTAATCTAGCCAACAATCTTCTCAGTATAGGTCAAAAGATATGTTGGATGGATGAACTTCCAATCCATTAATTCCCACATTTGGTTTGTTGTTGCTGCCTGTATTCAGCTCAATGTAATTTTTTCGGCCCGTAAAAAAGCTCCAAAATTCAACAGCTGGAGCCCCTCCCACCTGTTAGAACCATCCAGGCTCAACCAGCTCCGCCTCCCCCAATGACAGGTGTGTAGTGTAAAATATGGTGGAACAGCACAGTTGTAACACCGAAAACCTCCAGTATGCCTCCCAAATTGTCTTTGATAGAGCAAGGTCAGAAACAAGAAGAAACATTGGTATTAGTATTGAAAGGAGGAGGAACCAGAGACAGACCAAAGACATTAAAACTGATGCTGAGTTGGTTGTTTTTCTCCTAGACAGGGAAGCACAGTTTATATTATCTGATGTTTGACATCTATTGCTATGGAGGAAACTATAGCCCTACTAAGTAGATCTAACAACTAATTTCCATTGGTCAGAACCAGGTGTGGAGCTGTGCAGGACTGAGCCTGATAAAGGCAAAACCCAGTTGTTTTGTTATTTGTTTCCATTACATGCAGAGCTAACCAGGCTAACATTATATCTGTTGCTATGCTGCAGCGCTATAGTGGCAGGATGCTACTAACATTATCTGTTATGCTAACCGTGGCTGCGCTTAGCCAACCAATTCAGTGAGAAATTATGAATGAGTCACCTAACACTCTGCGTAAGGGAGAGATTACATCGCCCATCAGCTCTATTCATGATGATCACCTTGTCTTTTGGTCAACATGGTCTGTTTTGATATTCGAAAATGATTAGCCTTGATGGTAATAATCTATAGCTCACTAATCCTGCAGTCTAACCCACACTGATCCACACCTTTAGCTGGGTTGCACTTTGCATCATGTTTCTAATAATATTATTATAGGGGGTTGAGTCCTATAGTCTAAATGCAGTTTCAGAGGCATAAAAGAAAAGAATAAGAAGAATAAAACAGAATAATTCAAAAATGTTGGCATTGAAATGGTCATACTTACAGACATTGAATATCAGTACAAATACCAGATATCAGCAGCTGCAATCCAAAGATATTGGTATTGCCCTATAAAAAATCAATATCCGTCAAACCCTAATTGTAACTCTCATAATACAGTAGATGTTTGAGTAGCTCAACTACTTGGGCAATGCAGCCATTTTTAATATTTTCTAATCCAAGTAAAGAAAGTGGCCAATATTTGAAGTGTTATTTTTTTGTTTTTGCTTCTTTTTTTTTAATAGATCCAGCTTGATATATCCAATATTGAGTTTTTCATTCCTCCACATTATGGATCTGTTTCACTGAGACGCCCTGGTTCAGTCGTCCCCAGATGGCAGGTCAGGACCTGCTGGTGGGTCACAGCTAGATCCTCCCGGGTCGCGGCTAAATCTGCGGTTCTGGCTCCAAATATTGTTTTGTTTATCTGAGATGGGTCACAGGATCGCAGCTAGACCCCCAGAGAGGAGCAGTGGATGTGCTGTTGTTTATAGGGCAACTGTGAATACACAGAATAGATAGGCAGAAACCTGTGGCCACATGTCAACTATGTCAAATTCAAGGTATTTTTAGAGGCAGATTTTCAAAGGGATATTTTTAATGAGCACATTTTTAATCTGATATGATTTTTTTCTATTCCTGGCCACCTCTTTTTGCACTCACTACTTACAATGTTGATGAATCACCAGATTAGTTAAATGGCTAGGAATTTAAGAGGATTAGCATGGCTGTATTTTTTGTCACGGCTTAGTTAAACACATATTCACACAGGTGAATGTGAAGAGAACCGTGACCTTTGTAATGATCTGGTGATGAATGACTTTCCATTCTTCATATTAGTGAAGGTCAAATTGTCAATTGCGTTGTCTGAGCTACTCTCCTACATATCACGCACTAGCAACCCTAAATATATTGCCTTGATGCCTCTCAAGCTCAGAAAGCATTGATCCTGATTAAGGGATACTTACCAAATGTATGAATAATAAAATTAAAGCTGCAGTAAGTAAGATTTTTACTGTCCCACAGCACAAAATGGCCATAATATATCTGCAGGGGGTTGATAGGGTTGTTGATCAATACCAATGACTGGTGCTGAGATTTCTGGTGTCTAAACTCACTTTCCAGCCCATACTCTGATTTGAAAGTCCCCACTGGGACATTGGATTTTTTGAAGACACTCCCATATGGAAGTTTTAATTGGACATTAATAACTGTAACCCACAGAAGACAATCTGCACGTGTGTACCATGTTTCACAAATATTTCACAAATATTTCACCATCCACAAACATGGATTTTCACTTGTGTTTTGTAAACTCATGCCCACAAAAATATTGAATGATTTGCAAACATGCATAACTTATTATAAATAAATGTATTTTAATTTCAAATAAAAATAGTATAGGTTTTATAAATGTGTACAAATTCACACATTTTCAGAGCAAAAAAATGCACGTAAAATGATCTCTACGCAGTGTGGATCAAAAAATGTGCATGTGAACTGGTCTTGGATGGTGTGAGCCGTTTCACGTTTTTTTGCGGAACACGTGACATTTGTGACTTCCCTCTATTTGTTTGCGGATTTTTGTCCAATTCGTCCCGCAGCTATGCTGCCAAACATGGTGGATGGTGCCGTGAGTGTCACAAAACATTTTTAAAAAGCCTCGTTCTCAAGCAAAGAAGCAAATGACAAAGCAGTATTATTATTCCAGTATTCAGCATGGTGATATATTATGTCTTCATTAGATGTTTCTGTCGGATCTCTGCTCTAATTAGCTAGCTTACCCGTCTCTATTGTAAAAATGTGACTTTTTTGTGTCAATTAAAGGCTGCCATAGCTCAAGGGGACTGAAGTTCTTTCAATGTTGTTGCAATTCCTACCGGTCACCAATAGAGGTCAATAATATAGATTAGGCTACTTAATGCCCCTTTAAGCATGCTGCAGGATCAGAAAATAGCTCTTAAAAGGTGAAGCTGCAGACTGAGACTGTTTGGGTGGTCAGCAGCTCTTCCACTGATAAGGAGACAGAGGAGGAGGATAAGTTTACCACTATGTGAGCCACAGAGGCACCAGGCTGCAGAGCCAGGGATGAGTATATTGATCACACTGTACTAGAGGACGGGACAGGTGCACATGTTAAACTGCTACAGCAGAGGCATCGCGCTCAGAATATAAAAGGAGTCATTAAACACTGCGCCGACGAGACCTCGCTCCTCAGCCAGGTGTATTTATCACTACCGTCTCGCGTTAATGAGCTGGATCGGGAATCAGTTTGAAGTCCTGACACCCCGGCAGCAACTCCTCAATAAATGCCAATGCTTTATCTGACTTCTACACCTTCGGGAATGGCAATATCAGAAGCTGAAGTGCCGGAACACTTGAATTTCGAGGATAAGATAAGATGAAACGTTAACAATCCCTGTGGGAGAATTGGGCCGCTGCAGCTGCAATTCATAATAGGATACAGCAAAGAAAAATGGGATATGAATAAGAATATAGCAAAAATCGTTATATAAACATATGAAACTGACAATTTCAACACTAAAACATTTTAGAGAATAGAAATGTATGAATGAAAAGTATGAAAATAATATGGATTTGAGCATTAGGAGGTGTGCAAAATAGCCACAGGAGCAGCAGTAGAAGTTAGAGACAAAGAACAAACAAATGAAAAATATGTATATTAGTATGAAATGAAACATATTTATAGATTATATAAAAAAGGAAATATGTGCATAAGTAAACAAATGAGAGGGAAATAAGAATATGAACAAACAAGCAATACGTGACATAATTATTATGTATATATATATATATATACCAGATATGCAAAAATGTGCTCATATTCACATCGCTGGGTCTTCAGAAGGCCATACATATGTAGAGAACATTTCTGGGCGTGCAGACACGCATTGTTAAAAAAAACTATTCACTTTATCAAATATATTCAAATTACAGAAGTAGATAACATGGACAGAATGTGCTGATTTGCATATGTGCATTACTGGCTGTTTACTTTATCAAAAAAAGCCCAGATGGAGGCATTATGGACTATGGCACCACAGACTGAAGCACAAAGGAGAAACGCCAATAGATGGTTGCCATGGGTCAATGGCTAAATTTCACCAGCTATTTTGACTGCTGCTTTTTTTTCCTAACCCCTCTAAATAGTGGAATGCCAGTAGAGAAGCAGCTGATACTGTAAGGAAACTGCTTCCACCATGTCACCCACTAGAGGGGGATAAGCACATCCTCAATGCTTGTTAAAGTCCTGCTGCTCTAAAGGCTTGGAGCAGGAAGATTGTCAGTGTGGGACGTGCACAAAGTAAAACAGGATGTCATACTCCCACATTAGATCTAATCTCTCTGTCTGCCACCTCTCTGCCTGCTTCTTTTATTGGTTGCCAGTTTACAAAAGTGCTGCAGTTGTGTGGCTCCCACCTGGGATTTCCTCAGTAATGGAGCGGCGCACGGGGAAAAGTGCACGGCCGGGGCGGTTTCAAAGTGCAATTGCTTCGATCAAATCTTCCTCTCTTCTCTGTTTTCCTCGTACTAAGTGTCGACTTCGGGGAGAGCCGAGCGAGAGAGGTTGTCTTTAAGCTGTGAGGAAAACGTCAGCAGTGATCGGCGGCTGGGAGATGGGGCTGTGCAGTGTGTGTGTGTGTGTGTGTGTGTGGTGGTCAGAAGGGGAGGTGTGCGTTCATGTGTGTTCATGTAAGGTGGGGGGTTATATGTGATGTGAATGTGTGCATGTTAAAGCCTGTATATCAAAATGTCCATATATATATATATATTGAAATGGAAAAGTACCTAAGAAACATTCAGTTAATATGTAACCTTTGACCCATATTTCCACCTTAAGTGCCTAAAACTCAAGAAATCTGCTTCACCATTATAATCATTATAAGATTAAACTCTAAAACTAACATGTTGTGTGTTTCTCACAGAACTGTGAGCTTGGCAAATCTCATAGATAACATTGACCAAGTGACCTTGGCAAGATAACTTCTTGTCTTCTAAAAGAAGGTGCTCACCTCTTATTACGCATCTCCTTAAAGTGCTAGTACTATAATTATCATTGGTTGTTCAGTCTTGTTCATATGACCTTGTACGTTTTGACCAATATTTTATCTGTATTAACAAAATCATGAATATTCAACACAATAAAACTCCAGATTTTGAGTTTCTTGGCTCCCAAACTACAGATTGAATAAACCCTTCAAACCACCACTCTCTCTTTTCTTTTCTCCCACAATATATTAACCTTTATCTAGAGAAAGTGGACAGAGCGTGCACGCTGTTTTCCAGCACCGTCCTGCTTCACATTCACACAGTTCCACACACTCACACTGGGAGTTGCCCAGTGCAACCACTGTCTTCTGCTGGTGGCCACTGAGCAGCTAAACAGGAGCAGGTGGGGGTTCAGTGCCTTGCTCAAGAGCAGCTCAACAGCTCAACAGCATTACTCAAATTCAGTTTTCACTCCCACATTTTCCCAGCCAGTCTGGGGTTTCGAACCGACGACCTTCTGGCCACAAGCCCGCTTATCTAACCTCTACAGAGTGGATTAGATTTCTAGAGAGCAAAGAATCTGAGATTATAGAGGTTGCAGCTATGCTATGTGGCTGTAGGGGATTGATGGCATTTAGGAAAGATGGGCCTTGCCTATCTTATACAGACAGCAGTGTTGTCCAGCGTTGTTATGCACATTTCATAAACTGGGATTGTTTCCTGGTGTTGTTCAGCCCGCAGTTCACTCAAACAATCACTCTCTGTGCCATTGGTATGTTATTATGTAATGGATCAATAGCTACTTTTTGTTTCTATAATATGGTTTAGCAGCTCATGGTAAAACAAAAATGTTCACAGTTGTAATTTGTGAATCTGCCCTAATGTAACACAGTAGGGAAGTCAATAATGCAATTCATGATTTTGTAACTACATATAATACTTATAAAGTGTTATCTTATTGATTTAATAGAGGTAGGACGGGTTCACAAGGAGTTCATTTCAAATGTGTCATGCTAGCATTTCCATAATACAGCATAGTGGGGTTTTGATGATATTTGTTTCCACTCACTCAGTCAGCAAGTACAGTATGACTCAGAGTCCAGTCTGTGGCAGCGTCATGACGCAAGCAGCAACCTGTCTCTTGTTCACGGCCCAAACCTCAGTACAGTATTTACCATTCATCTGTTGCAACCAGGCTTAAGAGCCAAATAGACTATGTCCTGGAAAAGAATGAAAGATAATTCAGCATGATTGTACCTAGTCATGCATTTCAATATTTCTGAGTCCGATGGATGTCCACAGTGACTTTTGATCCCCGACATCGGAGTAAAGCCCTCAGCCCTTGTACACACAGTAAGGGTTTTTGGAGGATTTAGCCCAAGCACACATGAAAAGCCTCTTTCCTTTATGTATTGCTGCAGTTTCCAGATTCAGCTGACTTTTGGTGTTTAAGGGGTCATTTGCCCAGCAAATCCACAATGACAATCTGCAATGCAACTGCGTCACAAAGTTTTTGATGACTGCATTGTCCAGAATTTGAACATTAGATGGGGCAGAAACTGCAGCCAGTGTGTCCCTCCCTGTGGTTTCATCATGCCAAAAAAGGCGCTATGAGCCTTAGAGGGCATATCGACAATACAAAGCCTTTTAATGAAGTTGATGATGACTCATTCCCTGTTTGGTTTAATTCTACATCCACCATCCAGTTCAGTAATTCTCCACGTATTCAACCTTCAGACATCCGCCTCAGCTGTTTCACTGTCTTGATTAAACATGTGGAAGGTCAAAGCTTTTAAACATTTGGACCACGTACATTACTCCCCCTCAAAGACATTAACCCTAAAGTATTCCACTGCTGTCGCAGCTGAAACATGGCTAATGTCATTGAAAGGAATGGGGCAGATGCCCTCTCACAGTGGGGACTAATCAATTTATAAAATGATTTATGAGGCAAGGTGGCAGAGGCAGCGCTTACCTGGAGAATCACATGTAGGACATATCGTGTACAGCTTCCCACGCATATGTGATGTCTTTTATTTGGATTTCAGCATGTGATATGACTGGAAAAAACAATCCCATCATAAGTATTCCAGTGCACCATGCATGCACTCCCGGTCCTCCTAGAGTCGTTCAACAACCCGTCTTTTTTATCTACCTGGTCCTCCTACAATATTTTTACAACAGTTTCTAAGGGAACCTAACAGGGATTCGGTTTATCTTGGGTTAACTTGTGTTATACAGTTTCCCTTTGCACCCAAGCACTGACTGGAATGACTTCAAGCATTTTGATGTGTCTCACACTCCATCAACAACACCTTCCCCGTCCCTGCCAGGCAGGAAGTGGAGAAAAAGCAGAACTGCGCCACACGGCTACAGTGAGCCTCGTGCCTTCTCCAAATCTCTTGATAAGTTGATACACTACAATCAAGCCGTAGGCCATGACGCCTGGCAGGGATTACCGAGGGATTACAATATATTCACCCCACTGGGATCCCATGGCATGGTGGATCAGATCTCTCTGACAGGGGACCAGTGTGCGGCGCTCCCTCAGGCCCACAGACACTACTGTGACAGATTTGACATAGAGCCTGAGTGTGTCTGACAGCTCAACACAAACCACTGTTTGGATACACTGCCAATGTGAATGTTAAACTAATGCTGCGGGGTCTGACTTCATTGAGCACTACTGTGGCATTTCTCCTCCATTACCTTCCTCAGGGAAGAAAGCAAAGCAATTAGGTTTTTGGAAGAAAATTAAGATAGTTTGGCAAAGAGTTACTGGTTGTGATCCAGTCTATTAGTGATGCAGTGCTGCACAAAGAACTGAGATTTGTTCAAAGGCCAATTGTAGGGAATTGTAAAAACAGACTCTGCTAAGTAACTGCTTCACTGTCTGAATAACTGAAGAAATCAGTTTTAAAACTAATATTTAAGTTAAAACTTCTCCAAACAGTATCACAGTAATGCGACTATGGTTGTCATTTCATCGGCATGGCCAAAACCATGCATGCAGATTAAGTTTGAACGCTGTGGACCACTGTAAAATTCAGCAACAGCTACAAAAAACGATGTCACGAGAGAAAAATTATAAATCCTCTTGTTCTCCATTTGTTGCATTAAACATTGACCACCATCTGTTAGGTTGGACTGCAGAATACAACAGCAGCAGGGTGGCAGCTGCCATCCTAAGACGCAACAACCTGGCCACAGCCTCATGTTGCACGCTGACACACTCTAAAAATACTACTGTGGGCTCGGTTAATGGGCTCTTACAGTGTCTTAGTTATAGCAGCACAGAGGCAGAGCGGCACACTGAGCAGAGATGAAGCAAAAAGGTCATTAATCAAAATAAGCCGACTCTAAACAAAAGTCAGTTTGGTTGGCTGGCCAGTTGGGATTACTGAGTATTATCACAACATTTCAGAGAATGACAGCAACTGGTCTCGTGTATCTAATATGTCAATCCCCACTTTCTCCCCCTCCTCATCCCACTTTCTCCCCCTCCTCCATCCCCTCCTCCAGGCAGTAGGCGACTGAGATGGGCGTTCGTCTAGGCCGCTTGAGCGACTCCCCGTGGTGGCCGCCGCCGCTGCTGCTGCTACTGCTGCTGTTGCTGCTCTGCGTCGCCCCCTGCTGCCGGGGCCGGCCCTTCGGGATACCCACGCCGGCGGTTAACGTGGCGGTGGTGTTCAGCGGCTCGGCCTACCAGACGGAGATCAAGGGGCGGTTGAGCCGGGAGAACTTCATGGACCTGCCGCTGGAGGTGAACCCCATTACCGTGCTGGTCAACAACACCAACCCCCGGGCGCTGCTCACCCGCATCTGTGACACGCTCACCGCCAACCGCGTGCATGGCGTGGTGTTCGAGGACAACATTGGCTCGGAGGCCGTGGCACAGATCCTGGACTTCATCTCCACACAGACAGCTGTGCCCATCGTGGGCATCAGTGGAGGCTCTGCGGTCGTGCTGCCGTACAAGGTCAGTGTGCAGTGTGTGTGTGTGTGTGTGTGGGGGGGGGGGGGTCATTATGCCAGTGTCATGGCAGAGGAACACACTATCCAGGGCAAACTACAGTGGCCCTGCTTTGCTTTTGAGATCTCTCTCTCACACACATCATTTTCAAGGCCACATTTTGGTATTTGTGCCCATTTGTTGTCAGGCGTCAAGACCGATGTGTGCTTTAGTGCGAACACAAATAGTTTTCAGAGATTTGTGGAGTGTGCCTGGACAAATCTAAGTCATAGTTTATGTCCATGTTTTGTTTTGTTTTTCCATAAAATTGAAATTATTGGTTGGTTGCGTTAGTCTTTGATAGTCTATTAATCACTTCAGTCAGAGGCTGGGACCTTTGGAGAAACCTGAATCCAAAAATAAAAACATTTTGAACAGAAATGCAACCAAGGTGAGGAATCATTCCTGAGAGTAGTGACGCACAAACCAATACATGGTTTGTGTGTCAGAACTTCAGTTGAGTGCTAATTATAAGCCATAATGAGCACTATATCATTAGATAGTCAGACAGCCACAGTCTGTCATTTCAAAATGACTTAATGAGCAATAAACATGAAACATACCAATTTGCTCAGAAATGCATGAAAGTTACACCAGGCTTTAAACTTTCTTCAGGGGACCTTGTCAAGGTCAAACATAAAACTTGCAAAAATCAAAGGTGAATCTCAATTTACTAATTTGGTCCATTTGATACAATCAGATCACCATATATTTTAAAAGACCAGAGGCATTTTGCAAAGTCTCCAAAGCCTGTATTATAAGATTATAATTACTTTACTGAGCTACACAGCCTGCCCTAAACTCTCGGGTGAGGTAAACGGTGAGAGAGATGTGTGTGAGACACACTGCCATTAAATTGCTTTTAGAGTTCAGGCTCATAGGTTTAGCAGCAATGATCCATTTCTAGAAGCATCCACCACAAAGAGCTCAACCATGGGGCCCAACTGTAATTCCTTCAAAATGGCTATTCTCTGATGACATTACAGTCAGAGCTGGGCATCATGAAGAGCCACAGAACAACGACACACGTTGACATACAAAGTTTATATTGTAAGCCTTGTAGCTTGATTGCTTCAATGCAAACTGCGGATCACTGAGGAAACTGGGCAAAGTTCCCCTATCCACAGATGTAAAATGCAGTGCAGAGGCTGGTAGAAGCTGGCAAGCCTAGACTCATGTCTCAAAATCAGTGTGGTCATGACTTAATAAATGGTACATGTCGTACTTTTAATAAAGGACACAGCAGGAGAGGAGAGAGCCTGGCCCCTATTACACATTCATATGAATTCCCAGTGAAGTTCAATATGAAACGGTTTAACACATATGCCGCAAGCTATATTGAATTAGAATATAGTTTTGCAGAAGGTAAACTTTTGTGCCGTTTTCTTTTATGAGAAATAAGTAGAAGCTAGCCAACCTCTGGTGCATGGTTAAACTCTGGAATTTCCTCTCTTCATACATTTCCAGACGGCTCCCTCGTCAGCTGCGTCCATTTCAGAAAACATGTTGGCCGATCTTGGCATCAGCATGACTTCTCCAGGGTAATAAAAGAGATGTCACTCAGTGGCTAATGCCTCCCACTGGTCATTTACACTCTAACTATTCTAACTTCAGGAACAACAGCAACTCATTCATAATAAATTACACAATAAATTCATGTAATAAAAAAGAAATGCCGTGACAAAGGCTGGCAGCTGTTAAATTGAATGACAACTTTTCATCTATAATAAGCCGGTAAAAGAAGTTTAAACCATTAATATATGCCACTTATGTATTCAAAATGTCTTACAATACAGAGAGTACATACATTATTAATATGGAGGGTCGCTGTTGGAATCCAGCCCTAATCCTCTGCTTCCCACTGAGGTACCGGGCTTCTGATTGACACATAACGCCTCCTTGCCTCACTTAGTAATTTGATGTGTGTAGTAAATAACCACAGCCTATGATCTTGCAATCTGTGCCATGCATGCTAATCTCTCTCAGTGGTAAAAAAAAAACAAAAAAAAACTTTGACCTTTGAACTCTCCCGGCAAACCTTTCGACATTGAATAGATGTTGATACGCGGCCTGTGCCAACGTTGACAACCTGTGTAAATATAGCGCCAAAATTAAAGTTGAGAGAATATGTCTCTGATATCAGTTTTAAACAGTTTTCAAAGCTGTTTAAATATGAATCTTTACTGTGCCATAATATCATATTGTGAAAACATTGCGCTCATTAGGGTTGATGTTGAACTAAGCCAAACAACATGACCGAAACCAATGACATTTTGACCCCTTACTGATTTCAGCCATTGCAGATGAGGGAAAGGAGACAGTTTAAAAAAAGCCTTGTGACAATAGATACATGGATTGTGTAAAAGTGACATTAGGTAGCTGTTCCTAATACTTTGTACACTCTGTATTTCCAAGATTGCTGAGCCGTCTTTGCAGCCTGGCAGTGAGCTGCTGCCTCAGTTCAATAAAGGTTGCCAACAACAAACTCAAGAGGCTGTGAGGAAAGACGAAGGGACGTCCGTCAACATATCTGCTTATTGTCCAAAGGACTGCTACATCACACCAAGAGAGTTGGAGCAGTGACATTTTACTACTGGGATCTAATCCAATTGTTCTACCCAAAGCAATTACTGTTGCATATCATAATATGCAGGATCCAGATGGAGGTAGTCCAGGTTTTTGTAAGTGGAAAACAATGGACTACCTAATGAGACTATAAGAGTATCATCATAGTTACTTTTTCAAATGGAGTTTGGCCCATTGGTCTCCTCACGGCCCTGCTCCACTACAGCCATCGGGCGTCAGGCATCGAGGGAATGATTCCTTAACCAGCAGTGAAAGATGCTCCACTGCTCGCGTTGCGTCCGCGTTGCGTCTGATGGCTGCGTCCAAGCAAAAGAAATCGCAGAGGTTCAATTCTCGATGGCTGACGCACGCGTTTTCCCTCACTGAAATAAAGTTGAATTGATTATTTTCTGGTGTA
The DNA here is from genome assembly GCF_048128805.1 of Centroberyx gerrardi. Taxonomy (NCBI): domain Eukaryota; kingdom Metazoa; phylum Chordata; class Actinopteri; order Beryciformes; family Berycidae; genus Centroberyx; species Centroberyx gerrardi. Next base: position 28,350,739 of record NC_136003.1, read on the forward strand.
TCCATTCAAAAGTCAACGCGGTCTGTGGAGCAGGGAGAACGTCATGTTGGTGCAATGCTGACGCTGGTAGTGGAGCTCTAACGTTACCCAGTATCTGACGAGAGGATTGGCACCAAAATCCTCTCTGTGTCTCTGGTAGTTAGCTCTGTCTGGTGCGCATGCTAACACCTTAGCATACAGTATGTTAAGTAGCTAGTTGTTGCCGATTAGCAATTTCCAAAGTATGAAAATATACTTTTTAATAATCAAAAGATTGTATTGGTTTTTTACTTATGTAGATTCATAACTTCTGAAAACAAAATCACAGTCTTTATCATTGGTGAGGTCCATTAAGAATCAACAGCACAAAACTTTTAGCTGTGTGGCTAACTTCGCTCACTTGCTGTGTACACAAAACAAGCTTCAGAGGAAGAGAGATGTTCTGCCATTGAAGGGTCATTCTTTTTGTCTTATTTTACCAATCCCCTAAAAGAGCCCGGCAGGTTTAGACGCTTGTCATTAAAATCAACTAACCATCCAGCTTTAGAGCTGCTACAAGTTCTCATTTTCAGGATAATGCTAGTTATACAATTAGTTAACATACTGTATGCTAAAGTGTTAGCGTACATATCGGACAGAACTATCTACCGGAGACACAGAGATGATTTTGGTGCCAATCCTCTGAAAATTGGGTAAGGTTACCAATGGGCCAAAAAACGTCGGAGTAGTCCTTTAAGTTGACTTGAAATGACCTGATTGGTGAGTCGCTTGTATTACAGCTGTCTGATCAAGCCTTCAGTGGGTCTTCTTCTCAATAATCAGGTACATTGCCCGTTGTTGGTTGTTGATTTATTTATGGGATGCTGTCAAAGGTAGTCAACAAGGCAATGCAATTCATTCATTTTTCATACATTAAATCGAAAGCTGTGAGTTTGATTTTTCTGAAAGTGACAGCATCAAATTAACTGATGCACTGATTCCTGTCCTCAGGACATTTTAGTGTGTTGATTGGCAACAAGATCTATGATCTATGTGAAAGTGAAGTCTGGAGGCATTAAACAAGAAGATTTGGACAAAGCAGATATGTTCAGCCCAGTGAGGATATACAGTACTTGATTGTTTCATGCAGCCAAACAGCTAGCCTCCTTATCCCACGGCTCTAATCTCGCTGTGAAGTGTGTAGCCATATGTCAGCTTGAGATGGAAATGAAATCAAAGCTGCTTCACTATTGCCAATCAATCACAGAACAATCATTTCTCACAGGCCCGCTCATTGTGCAAACAGCGCATCAATCAATAACAGTAATAACGGCTATAACACAAAAGCCTGAAATGTTAAGAAGCCCAAGGAACCTGGACTCTGATGATTTAGAAGCCATTTAAACTAATGTTAAAGCTGCGCCAGGCAACTCTGCACGCTGGTGGCTCTAGATGGCAGTGAGAGGAAACTGTTTGAGAAAAATTGAACTTCAGTACCCAGAAATCGTGCAGCGTGATGTCATCTGGCCGGTTGGACACCAAAAAGGGATGAGAGAGTCAAAATATCTAATATTGATGAGTCCTGCTCTCTCTGGACCGGAGCGCTCGCTCAATGCTGTTTAGGAGACAGCTTGTACTTCACTCTTAAGTTGCGATTCATCACTTCCTCTGCAGAGAAGTGTCCATACCGACACCAGAATTTTGGCAAATCTGTGGTGTTTCAATTAAACGGGGTGAAACACTCTTCTCTGCTGCAACCCCACTTTATGATCTAGACTGATTAGATAGGTGTATTTTTACATACAAATCTTGCCGAGTGCAGCTTTACAATACAGTAATTCTGCTACAATATGGTTTTTAAGTATCTTTGAGCGCTCACTGAATAATAAAAAGCACCCAAAGAATTCATGTAGAGCTAATTACACAGCCAAAGGGTTGTTTTAGCCACATGAATAGCAGTAGCATGAATTCTAGGTTTTTCACAATATGCATTTAGTTCAATATTCCAGTAACATAAATTTGCATCCCCCGACACACATTCTGAGGTCAGATACACCACATCCTCCAAGCCAGAAAGGAGTAAGTGAACAAAATGTAACCCTGACAAGAGCCAAGGCCTGATTTTCTAAACCAGAACAAGAGCCTGAGGCTTGTCCCAAAACTGCAGCAGTTCCTGTCTTCTCCCTCTCTCCCTCCGCTGCGTCCTAAACCCACTTCTCCACCTCCCTTTGCATTTTGAGACCAGTGGCACAGATACAGTGTGACCTGTCTAGACAGAGGGAAAGAGAATACAGTACAGCAAGCAGTCAGAGTGGAAGGTGGAAGTCTCAGTGTGAGTGAATTCGTATGCATATAATGATAACACATTCGTTTCCCAGACTTTATTATTCAGATTGACTACCATGCATTTTTGGGTTTATCCAATGGGCTTTGTAAGGGTTTCTTCAGTCCAAGGGTCATAGAATTTCCTAAACCCATAGAAGACCATGTAATCCTTCAACTGAAGCTACTCTGAAAATCACCAAAATATATGAAAAAGCACATATTACATAATCAAATTGACATATCACATTGGAATGCATGGTAATAAAAAAGTATGATAAAATTGTAATTTTCAAATAATATTCCCTAATTTGTTTCATATCTCATTTTGTGAGAGACTTTAATTTGTATTTGTTTTTTAGCATTAATTTAGACAACAGAATTTTGTACCACAATAACTCAACAGCACTATTTCATCCCAATGTGATTCTATTGAAAGACAGTAAATGATATCAGTTGAATTATCGTCCAGCCCTACCCACATGTGCATATCGCATAACACCTTGAGAGTGTAAAATTTCCCACAAAATACAATTTCTTATTTCTGGAAACGAACCGATTTCTCTCCAGTCTCATATTGTTTGATTCTTCTCCCACACCGTCTCTGTAGTATCTCGATCTGGATTCCCTCCAGCGTTGTGAGAAAGGGCAAATGACTGGAGAGTGCTGCGTCTGTTCCACGGTGGCCGTGCAGGATCCGTGTGACGTCAGCACACGGATAGAGCGCACGCCGGCCCGTGCCAGGGCGCTTCATGCTGGGTGGTGCAGGCGGACATATGCCGCAGCAAACAGCCATGTCCAGAAGTCACTCCTCGTAGAGGGAGAGAGAGAGAGAGCTGGCTGCAATTCAGTCAGACTGTATGTGGACGAGCAAGGACACTATGTCATCTTTCTCCTGCTACTTGCTGATTTCACTCATTACCGAACGTAATCGAAATAAAGGGAATGGAAGCACTTTACTTGTGCAACGTCAAAAATTTATTGAACGAATACTGCCTGAGGAAGAGCACTGAGCTCGGAACGTGTTGCATATTCTGCATGTTTATAGCCTATATACTATATGTTCACCTGCTCATTATGTGCTGTTGTTGATTTATGCGCTTTTGAAGCTTTAATACATTTTTGACGTTGCACAAGTAAGGTGCTTCCAATCCCTTTATTTTTTATTTGTGTGCTATTTTGGAAGCCCTTTACATCCCACTGTTTTTTGACGTGGATACTCGTTACCGTCCCACATTTACCTCTATACATCATTCACAAGTGGCTTCAGCCCCTTTGAGCCAAAAGACCTCAGTCACTAGGCTGCACTACCGACTGAATCTCTTGTTTCTCCCAGATCTTTGGATGGGTTCCATGTCTATCGATAGGTTCCACCAATCTGCGTCCTTCAAATAACCCTCACCTCTCTAGATGACTTTGTTTTGGAGTGGGCAAAGGCCGTTGTGTTCTTATTGGGGCTGCTAATCAGGCAAAAATGTATTGATTAGAGTTTCTGCTAACCACCTCTCCCATATACACAGCTGTGGTTTAGAGATAACCGGACCCGTTTCAAGACTTCTCTCAGCGCCATTGATTCTCAATTTCGCTTGACAAAAGTTAAAGGTTTAAAAAGTTGCATTCGTGTGTGGACCCCTACGGCAGCATCTCCACATCTGTGTTTGTAAACAGATTATGAGTTATTCAGTATATTTTACCCTTGCGAATGTGATCTCGGCCTTGAGAAGCTAAGCTGTCGACTCAATGGCTGTAATCTCCTTTGGGATTGTACGCTATTACTGTGAGCTTCTGCATACTGTAGAAACACTACTTACCGACTGAATGGCATGTCATGGTCGATACCCATTTACTAATGTCCAAGTTATCATCTGACACAGATACAGCAAGCTCCACTAGCTTTTATAATGATAAAAAAAAAAAAAAAAAACCTCACTGGTGGACAACATCTGCCAACTGGAAAGGTAATTCAATGCTGGGAAAGAATTCCTCTTTCATTTCTTGTAATGGATTGCAGATGATAGTTTCAGTTCATTCCCTAAAGCCATATGCCTTGGACAGTATAACCAAGTTACGCATGCTCTGCACACGGGCATGCCGGCCGTGACTTCAGGCTTTGAGCTGTAGTGCCTGTGGTAATGCCCCAGGCTCATTTGGAATGCACTATCAGTCTGTACTCTGCTAATTGAGCTGTTGAGATCACACTTTGCAGGGAGCTTTGCTCTGATAGACCCTTGGGCTGCTGTTGGCGGAGAGGCAAAGTGCAAGAATGAGCATATACAAGGCATACTGACACACAGGCACATACGTGAACATCATAGCACTCACTATAGGATGAACAGGCAAATACCTAGGGCCTCACGCATCCTTTAATTGATTTTTTCTCTGTTACTGTTCTCATTGGATACATTACATGCCAGTGCTCGAAAAATCAATCAAAAGCTCTGATCCCCTGCGAGAGATAGATCTCATTGGCTGAGACCCCCTTGAAAGTCTTCATTTTAAGCTCATGTCCACACAAGACTCGAGAGCCACATTCACCTTTGTTTTTATTACATTTTATTTTGATATTCATGTGATGTAGCCTATCTTATAGCAGGTGACAAAAATACAATGCGTTAAACACTACATTTTTTACTTTATTTCACTTTATTTCTTTTGCCTAGGGCCTCCAGCAGTTTAGATCCGGCCCTGGTGAGCACACACGCACGCACACAGGCACGCAGGCACACACACACACACACACACACACACACGCACATCTGCACCTGCCCAGGACCAAATAGATTCTGCACTGTCGCAGTCGTAGGAACAGGCAGCACGCGCAGAAATAAGGCAATAACTTTGACAGATTTGCTGTGGGACAGTGAGGGGAAGGGGAAAATGAATAGATTTATACCGTCTTCTCTAGCTCCTCCGTGACCAACCTGCATAAGATCCCTGCTCCCACTGTGGATCTACGCAGCAAGCTGGCCTCGAGTGCCGTCTAATTCATCTTAGTCCAGCGCACGGCGGGGCCTTTGTACCGAGAACTGAACAGTGACTATGCCCTGTTGGAGAAGAATTACCTAAAAAAAATACAATACAATACTGATTCAAAGTAAAGAAGATGATTACTGAATGACAATGATGTGGATATTAAGCAATAACACACGAGAGGAGGCGTTATATCGTGGTTATTAGCACACTGGTGACCATGACCTTGAGTATGTCATTGCTTTTGTAAAACATTCACAACATTTTTACAATAGTATCCAGTGACGGGGAAAGTTGATTTTGAACTAGTTACTTCACGAAGCTCCTGCTCCTAAATAGTAACCAGTTACTTTACTTAGTTACTCTTTTTTAAAAGTACTTTCAAATTACTTTCTTTTCTCCTCAAGTGTCCTTGTATCGTGCTTGTAATGCAAAGGCCTTTTTAAATTTTAAGTGCTATTCATCGCAGGCGACAGGCGTTTGTCCCCAATGCATAACTTGCAGGATGTCGTGATGTTTTTACCCTTTTCTTCGAGCAGTTCAAAATAATGCGAGTATTTCCAATTACTGAAGTTTATATGCAGGTCCATTTTCTGGCCAGCTAACCTCTATCAGGATCGGGAACCTGCCAACAACACCGCCTACATCATGTAGTGTGAGACTTTCATTTTAACTTGATGGAAGGAAATAAAAAGGCAACGAAAGAAACGTTTTAAAAAGCAACGAATAACTGATTGCTTAATTAAAAAACTTCCGCATGATGTTAAAAATATTCTGTTTACTATAAAGCGTTAGATACAAGCTTTGGGTTTTAATGTAATGATTATAATGAATTTACTTTGGCCCTATGCCAACCAAAAATTTGTACCCTGGGGGGCGTTCTGGTGGCTCAGTGGTCTCAGGCTCGTACCATGTGAACGCGATGTCCCGGGTTCGAATCCGGCACAGGACACAGGTAACGGCCGCCTGCATCTGCCTGACTGAGGCAGGGAGTTTCGAGTACAACTCTTACATGATCACACCAGAGTCCAAGCACAAATATTTCCACTTTAGGAGGGCTAGAGGCAAAAAAAACAGCACATAAAAATCGCCCTTTTGAGATTCATTTTGTGAATAAAATAACACACTTTCATGGATTATAAAGTCTCGCCATTAAGAAACTGCAAGAATGATCCACCCCATGTGCCCAATAAAATCTCATAAATTTACACACTTTACAACTCACACTAATCTCGTGGTACTACAAATGACTAATGGTGTTTGTTTTCTACACCAAAGTGGCACAATAAAGAGGAGGCTGTGTTATTTAAATCAGCTAAAGAATCTATAATTCCTCTTACACGTAATGGTGCTACATGTAACACTTTGAAACATCAATACATCATTGTCAAATTAATTGTAATGCCTTGATACAGTTATCGTAAACCAATGAGACAATGGCTGAGGTGGTAGCCTCTTTCTCTTTTTTAGGATGAGTATTATATTGAACATTTTATAAAATGGAAAAAATATAAGACTTACAATAAATTGACCGAAATATAAACAGAAACTCACTAAACAAATCACTTAAAAACAAAGTACAAAAAAGAAAAGTAGCCTCTTTCTCACCCCTAGTGCTAGTGTTTCTCAAAATTAAGACCACAAAGAGGATTTTTGCTTCTTCAGTCAAAGCTTTTCTCTTTGTTTTTACCGAGGAGGATAAACATGTTGGAAGTGATTTTTCCAGTGATTTTTCCTCGTTCCACCATCTGCCGTTTAGCTCCGTTTGCTCTGGAAGAACAGCGCACTCTTCCTGTTTTGTGCCATAAAGCGATCTCCATTCGTGCCGTAAAGTAATCCGACCGGGTGGAACATAATCTAGAATGCAGTGTAGAGGCTGCTAATCTTCTCGGCAATAGTCTCATTTGTTTACATCAATTATACTAATGTCTCAAAATGAATGCAGCAATCATTTACTATTGTTCAAATTCTGCACAAAGCACCTTTATGAAACTCCAATGCCATCCACATAGATCCACAGTCCTACTGCATCTTAAATAGGCTTCTGTGTTATTAGGCTGGACCACATACTTTAAATGAAAATCTAAGGGGAAAGAACCTTATCAGTCATGGCACACCACGAGCCGATATATTTTTCCTTCTCTCCTTCCTTCCTTGTTCTTCTTCGGTGATATAATGCAGTCGACAGAAACGCCACCCTCATATTCCTCTCTCAAGGTCATTGCATTTGGGGAAAAGAGAGATGAAACGGCGCAGGCGCTGGCCGCAGTGATAGTGCCATCCCTCTGTATTTGCAAGACAAAAGTATGGATGACGGCCAGTGTTTGCGTGGCACGAGCAAGACACACGGGTGTAAAGTGATGAATGGGTCTGCAGCTCCTGGTAGAGCAAAACAAAGCAGAATCACTTAGCTCCTGTCAATGCTGTACTACAGAACCTACTGGTTGGGCAATTGAGTTCTGTGTGTGTGATTTGTCTGTGTGTGTGTGTGTGTGTGTGTGTGTGTGTGTGTTTGTGTACTCAGGAAAACCCTCATAGAGAAAGAACGGCTCCTTCAGAAATCTCACCGCACATTATCTAAATTGAATTATAACGTGTTGATTTTGTTCGTTAGCCTGTGAGCAAATTGATTGCAGTGGGTTAACTAACCATAAAGGTCTTCATCCATCTTCCCTCCTCTCCTCATCCCGATGCCATGTGCTCCTCCATCTCCAGGGTGAAGGCTCCACCTTCCTCCAGCTGGGCTCCTCCATCGAGCAGCAGATCAATGGCATGTTCAAGGTGATGGAGGAGTACAACTGGGACAGCTTCGTGGTCGTCACCAGCCTCTACCCGGGCTACGAAACCTACGTGGATTACATCAAGTCCTTCACCGGCACCAGCTACTTCTTGTGGGAACTGCAGGACGTGCTGACCTTCGACATGTCCGCCGACGGCATGAACGACATCCGGGCGCGGCGGCTGCTGCAGCAGATCGACGCCCAGGTGCTGCTGGTGTACTGCTCCCACGAGGAGGCCCAGTACCTGTTCACCATGGCGGCCGAGGCCGGACTGGTGGGGCCCGGCTACATCTGGATCGTCCCCAGCCTGGCTGTGGGGAACCCGGACATGACCCCGCCGGACAGCTTCCCGGTGGGGCTCATCAGCATCATCACGGACCGGTGGAGGATGAGCCTGAGGAAGAGGGTGAGGGACGGGGTGGCCATCGTGGTGAAGGGCGCGCAGAGCTTTCGGAAACAGAGAGGCTACATCCCAGAGGGCCACAGCGACTGCCATAACCCCGTCAGGCCAACCACCAATGACACGCTATACAGGTGAGCTAATGTCGGACAGAGAGAAAGTTAGAACCAGGGGTATTAACGTTTGGGATTTTTCATTCGTTGTTACTTTTTATATAATTTTCAATTTTTATTTCAGTTTTGCTTCGTTTTTAGTGTGGGTTTGGTAGTTTTGGTTTTTTACACATGAGTATTTTCAACAAACAAATTATAAATTCTTTGAAAATTGTATTTACTTTCATTTTTCAATACATCCTATCCTAACTTAAAGTTGAGACCACTTGGTTTCATGCTGCACAGATGAAACAAACTCAACCATAATCGGATTACAGCCCATTTAGCTCGAAATAATCCCAAATAGGACTCTGCTGTTTTCTCCCAAGAGTTTTCGACATGAGTTGTGCAAACGGTGACGGCGACGCTGGCACTTCCTCTGAGAGCAGGAGGTTCTCATGACAGTTCTCAGCCTGACAAGTAGATCTATGGCGCAGGACAAGACAGCACCAGCTGGTGGTGTAGGTAGTGTTCAGCAAATATAGGCAAAAAATATTTTTTTCCTCCGATTCCTTGGCTCATGTTGAATCCATTTGCAAATACGTGTTTTCATTTCTGCCATGATAGTTTTTCCACCATTTTGAATTGTATACAAAACCTAGTTTTCGCTATTTCTACCGCAAAGTTGATTCAATCTCAACAAAATTTTGCACACAGCATATATGGATTTGCTAGATCACAGCCATCACCCAGAGTTTTGAAAATCCAAATCATTTGGCCGTGGTGAACAATGAAGCTGGTGGCAAAGATGTACAAACAGCAAGTGAAGCATAATTCCTAAATGCTTGATGCTAAACAATCCAAACTTGCAAGTTGCCCAAAGTGTGTCAGAGCACATTTGCTCATGCTGAATAGCATCACCATCGTGACAAATTGGCAATTTTTCAAATGGCCATATGTCAGGCACCATTACACCTGCAGTTGCAGGACTGTCACCAAAATGTCTTTGAGATGTAGAACTTTTCCATTGAATTAAGTTTATATTCTCAGGACTTGAACCCCACTAATGGCCATTTGTAACTTTTATTTGTTTTAGTTTTTAGTTTTGTTTCACAACAATGTTTTTAACACCTACTTTTAGTCTTAGTTTTAGTTTACGATAATAACGGGTTAAGTCATGCAGTAGAATGGTGTTGGAAGGACTGGGGTCAGCAATTGAGGAGATTATGTGGCAACCAGTCAAAAGTGGGCTTGAACTGGCTTACATCTGTGGGAGCTGGCGAAAAAAAGAGGTCAACAGTTGCTCACCAGTCATTTATTCATGACTTTCCATCTGTTTGGTGTTGTGGAGCACATTTTTATGGTGATTGTCACTCTCCCAAACCGTGTCCTCTGCCCTCTTGTCATCTATCTCCTCTCCACTGAGCGCTCCCCTACCTCTTGGAGACTGTAAGTTAATTGAGTGGGAGGGTAGGGAGTGGGGGGGGTTGGTGAGATCCATAAGGGTGTGGCCTCTCTTCATATCAACTAGGCCCAAAAGAGCAATCTGGTGCCATCTGTGCCAGGGAACACGGAGCAAATCCTATTTTGTCAGAGAAATGTTTTAATCAGCCAAAGGGAAGCTCAGGGAAAAAAAAAAAACAGCTCTAGCATCAGCATTTGGTTCATACTGGCCAAGGTCATTCGGGGAAATTGGGGTGGAAATTCAAGCAAGGCAAAAAAAAAAAAAAAAGGAGAAGCTGGACAGGATGGGAAGGGCGAGGGGTGTGTGCTGTGTGTAAATGTGTGCATGTGTAGGTGGTCGCGGCGGGGTTGCCAAGTCGTTCAGAAGGGGCACAAGCATCATACGGCGTGGAATCAGACACAGTTCACTTACATTATAAAACATCACTCTCCCCCCCCCCTCTGATCTCAGATGTAATTTTCTTTCCTGAGCCCGGCTAGCCTTAGGGGAGATAACTTTCCTCCTTTTGTAACCAAAACCCTTCATGAAAAAAGTGGAAATCGCAAGTATTATCTCAGACTTTGATACAAACCCTCTTTTTTTTTCTCACTATGTAGACCCAGCAGACATGATTTGAATAGCAATGGCCGTCGTCAGAAACATGAGGTTCTGGGAGATAATACAAAGCACTTTATATTCCCCGTACAGTCAGTCATCACCCAGCAGACATCATTTTTCTCTTCTCTGTCAGATCTGCGGTTCAAAGAAAAACATTTGAGGACAAGCTTCCCTCTCGGTCCTCAGCGGTCAACAGATTCGTCCTCATTTCATTAGGGTTTTTTTAAATTTTTTTTTTATGAGCTTTTGATAATGAGTCAGCTCACCTGTTAATGGGATTATCACAGATTACCAGATTAAATAGGCTTTTCACACAGACAGGGCTGAAGGCTATTCTCCTCCCAGCGGGCTTTCATCACCTCTGCTGGAGTGATGGGAGAGGTGAGAGAGCAGCGCCATAGGTCTAATATAACAGAGGATGGGAGCGAATAAACAGCTGAATCAAAGGAGCCAGATAATATTGTCGCTGTCAGGTGAAAACCTTGTATCTTAAAAATTTCAGATTTTCAGGAACGGCCTTGTTTTAAGCTTATTGACAATGCATTTTTTCACATTATCCAATTGGTTTTGAAAGGGTTTCATAAACCAAAGAAGTTTGCAAACCATGAAGGAGCCTGTAACTGTTCAAAAAATGGAAATCAACAAAATTGGAGTTACAAGGTTTTCACACAACAACAGCGATGCATTACAGAGCAGTTTGATTATTGGAAACAAATAGGTTGGGATTTCTTAGCTGTGAATGATGGTGGTGTTTTTTTTTTTTTTTGTTTTGGCTGTAATTGATTTTAAGAACTGATTATCATATTTCCTCTCTGGTTATTGTTGCTTTCCTGTCTTTCCAGGCACATGTTGAATGTAAGCTGGGAGCACAATGACTTCTCCTTCAACAGTAACGGCTACCTGGTGAACCCGGCCATGATAATTATCACACTGGACAGGGAGAAACAGTGGGACAAGGTAAGTGTTTCACAAGTTGGTTACAAAATATGAGTTAAAGGCAGACTGAGCAGGATTTTCCCTCTTAAAATAGCATAATCCAAAAATGATCCTAGTTAATCATTACTTATGGTCCTTTGGTAGTCTGTGAGCAGAGAGCCTGCCTTCTGCCTGGATTTTCTGGGCATCAACCTTTTGGCAGTGGGTGTGTTCACCTGCAACCAAAACCACTGCTGAATGGTTTTATATCTAAAAGCCACGCTGCCTGTGGTAGCGATCCTGAACTCTAATACAGAGTAACTGGAGTCCTGGTCAGAGCCAGTGTGTGTCGTGAGCTGGCAGATAGCTGTCGTTGTTAGCGTAGCTTTGTTGAAGTAGAAAAGCTGATACCTAGCTAGTTCGCTAGGCTAACCACCACCTACCTGTCAGAAAACACAAAACTGGCCAACTCTGCATCGCTCTTCATCCCCATCCTCTCCTTCAATACTCGCCAGCAGGTGAAAGCCAACCTCAGATTCCCGTTCTGGCAACCGTGTTCAGGGGGGCGTTCGCTTCTCGTCTTGTTGAGCTAGGGAGGAGGGGTCAACTCTGAGTGGTTTACAAGCCAGAACCAGCAAAATGCTACTCAGTATGCCTTTAACTTGGAATTTTCTTTCCAGTATTGGGTTTTGTTTATGCACACAATCAACACTTTTGCAATCATTACCAAATACGCACAGCCGTAACCTAACTTAACTCTGAGTATAAAGTTGATGGAAAAGCTGCTGCTCTTCAGTTACATCGTGTTTCACTCTCCTCGTTCTCTGCATGCAAAAAGCAGAGTGATTTCATGGGTCATCGGTCTCTCTGTAAAGACTAGTCAAAGGAATCAGACTGAGCTCTGCTGATACCACTAAACTACTAAAGGACCCCTCTTCTCTCTCTCTCTCTCTCTCTCCCTGTCTCTCCTTCGCTCTGACAGACACAAAACCCATACATACACACACATTTGCCCATCGGTACCTTTGAAAAATGCTGCAACACACTGCCTCATTAACCTGACTGCAGATTGAGGAATTAATATAACCAGGGGGACGTGGTGGCTGGAGGGGGCTGACTACTTCCACTGGTTGAATGGAGGCTGTTTAGTTAAACTTCACACTGAAAGTAAACAGCCACGGGCGTTTCAGAGCTAATTATGTTGTATTGATGTTTTCCGAGCGTCGGTTCTTATTAATTTCCAATATGTTATCGAGGCCCTGGGCTGTGGCTCTGTAATTGGAAGCTCTGATAGTAAAGGGTCCCATATGATTTGGCTGTCAGGGCAGAGAGGGAACATTTTGTATATGGATCACTACAGCAGCCTGGTCCAGTGATAGATAGATGCGTTAGAACAAAATTCACTTTGTAGCCTACTTTGTACTGTATGTGTATTTATATGCAACCAATAATATGCAACAATAATTAGTGACATGCATAGGTCTATTCGAAGTAGCTTAATACACTTTCATTACTGCTGTATTTAAAAATGTAGGACCTGATAAACCTTAAAGTATTAACCCGCGACATTTTCATATTTCAGTCAGACATATCCTGTTCTAAACACCCGGTGTCTGGTCGGTCTTTCCCTGGTTAAATCCTGGTTAAAAACGTGTTTTACGTTTCCGGTTTGTTTGGAATAAAGAAAAAGAAGAAGAAGAACTGAGTAGTTAGCATGAGCAGTGATAGCCGCCATGGCTGAACAGACAAAGAAAAGAGAAACTCAAACTTCATCAATAGAAAATCGAAGGAAAAAGACGTCACAGTACCGCCAACACTGTTTGATTGACAGGTGATCTGTGGGAAGTGCAGTGCAGAAACACCACAGCAATGAGCGCTGAGCAACAAAGATGGAGACAAAATAATGAAAAAAATAAACAATGAATTTGCAGATTACCATTTAAATGAATAAAAGTGTGAACTATTGATGAATCAACTGCTGTATTCTCTTTATGTAAAGGAACAGATTGCAGAGCACAAGCAACAAAGGCTAACAGGACAATCACTTTATTTTCTAGTCACCTTGATATCAGTGCCAAACCACAGCTTCCCTTTCTCTTTTCTTCAGTCTAGTTTTCAATCTTCTTCTCTTTTGTCTTCCTGTTCAGGTGTTTCTCCTTCTTATCTCTAGAGGAAAAAAAGAGCTGTGCTCCTCACTTTCCTTTGGGACTCCTGTCTTGCCGTTGAACAATAATGATGAAGGGTATTGTTCACCCCTGGCTGGAATACGCTCAGTAGATTAGGTGGTTTTGAACTATCTTAATACCCTCGTCACCTGCTTTACAAAGAGGAAAGTTGGTTCTTTGACATTAACAAAGGGGTTTGACCCTGGAAAACCCAAAAGTGAGCCGCAGTCTCAGAAAAGTTTGTGAAATGTGCACAAACTCTGAAGCACAGATTAGCTGTTGTGGACACGGACTGTGTGAACATTATGTTCCTCCTTCACAAATTGTATTACAGTATGTAACAATAGCATGAATTAGACACGCCATTTTCACGTGTTCGCCAGGTGAGAAGGTTCGCTAACGGTTAAGTTTAGGCAAATACAACAACTTTGATTAAAGCTGCTGTAGGTACGTTTGGGAGGACAGAGATCAAATCTCTGGAAATTCAGACCAACACAAGGAATGACACGCCTCCCATTCCTAGTGATTGACAAGATCAAGTCACATCTTCAAATGTGGCAATTTATTTTTATTACTTGTAAATAAATGTTAATCCATAAAAATTACCTACTGCAGCTTTAAGGTTTGGGTCAGGCAACTAAAACTTTGGTTAACATTAGATATCTAAAACAATTTGGTTAAGGTAAGTGGTCAAGGTTAAATAAGAAACACTTTACTAAACATTAGGGTTAGGGTTAGGTTTAGCTTTCAGTCACAGTACAAAAGTTATAAGCTTATGTTAGAGTCATCAAGTCATCCCAAGTCATCAGAGTTGAAGGTAAATGTTTCCGCCCATCCACCACCCTGACCTCCACACTCTTATTTCCATCATGCTACTTCAATGGCAAACCGCCTGTTCCTAGTCGTATCTCTGTCACTTAATCCTTTCGTGGTGGAAAAATTTATTTCTCTCACTTTTTGTGCACTGAGCACATTATCACAGTTGAAGCCATCATGCTCATTTCACAAAATTTCAGGAGACCAGGCTCAAAATGTGTGAGGTGATACTTCTCCGGTGCTTACTGTCTTCTGCTTCTGGCTTCTGGCACGACTACAAACAGGAAGTAGTGTCACATTGAAGTAGCACAGTGGAAAGTAAAGGTGTTATGGTCGGGGTGGCGGATGGGCGGATACATTTGCCTTCAATGCTGGCGACCAGGATTCAATTGCCAGCTTGTATGAAGGAAATTTCTAGTTTGGGTGAAATTAAAATTTTTAGCAAAGGTTTTTCTTATTTAACCATGACCAAAGCCTTTCCCTAACCTTAACCAAAGTTGTTTTAGTTGCCTAAACTTCACCGTTAGCCAACCGTTAGCTGAAAACAGCGGGTCCAATTTATGTTATTGTATCTATTGATTCATGGTGGACGAATGTAATTTTCACATAATTTGTGTCCACAGCACATAAATTGCGTTTCAGAGTTCTTGCTCATTTTACAACTTTTTATGAGATCATGTTGTTCTGGCCTCATGTCTCTGAAAGCTGAAAATCAATCTGCCCTTTTGATCGCCGTTCCCATTCTACTTATTGCACAGCCACTCCGGTATGTTCACACATCACCTATATACAGTATCACCATTCTCAGCCTGGCACCCTATGGACTGATGGCCTGCATTACACACCTCACACACTACCCTGCTTTATTATTTATGAGCCACTTAAATCACTACAGTGCTCTTATCAAATATGGTTGTGTTGACAGCCGCCGCCGCCGCCGCTCGCCACGCTTTGCACCGCTCTGCCCGAGACTCATCGTTCAGCTACTAATACCTCCTCCGACTTCCTCCCCAATCTAAAAAGTCAAGGTAACTCGGAAGACGGAGGGAGAGCGTGAAAAAAAAAAAAGAAAAGAGAACAGAGGTGATATAGTGGTGACAGATAGAAGAAGCCCCGGAGGAGGGAAGTGTTCCTGTCATTGCTGCTATCTGGCAGGTTGATATACCGGCCTGAAAAGCTGCCGTTCCCCGGCTGTATATCTTCAGCACCCAGAACCCCGGAAATTACAGTCACAGCAGCTGGAAATGTGTTCGTAAAACTGAAAACAAACACACACACAAAAAAAAAAAAAACACACTCTGATCGAAATATTTGCTCGATAGCCTTTCTGTAATACCGGAGTGACAGTTTTATTTCTCTTTTCCCAATAGCTGGATGTTGTTTTTCCTATCGTCGCTTTCGGGTGAAAACCTTGTATCTCGACTTTTGTCTTGTTTTCAGATTGACCACCAGGCATTTATTGTAGAATTTTCTCAACCTATATAACCTTTTTCATATCAAGGACCCCTAATTTAATACGCATTTGGGCCACGGACCCCCATTTGATGAGATTTTGTCTCTGAGGCCAATTTGAAAATACTTTTATTGTGACTATCTGTATTGTAGGCAGAGAGATAACAGTGAAACTATGATCAAAACAGTCATTCTTCTGCATTCTCTAATTGTGTTAACTTCTAAATGAAATAATACTGACGTTTAACAATTAATTTTGCTGGGGACCCCCTGAAAGTGTCTAAAGGACTCCTGGTGGTCCCCGGACCTCACGTTGAGAACCACTTCTATAGAAGACCATCTTCAACTGAAGTTAAATTAGAGTTACGAGGTTTTTACACAACAGCGGCGTCTTCAGCATCTTCATCCGCCGTCCTTCGAGTGTTCTCCTCTTCCAGGCAGGGCAAAAGACTAACGCAGCACTGACCAGTGCCCATGAATTATGAATCTAACCCCTGCAATTATGCTCTTCCTCCTCCTGTCAGTCACAGAAAAGCAGACCACACAACAATTTGATGTGTTTGTGAAATGTGGAATCGGCGAGCATTTTCAGAGCGGTAGCAACCCGAAGAGCTCGGCGGTCTTGAGCAGCCGCGGGCGCCAACAAGCCACAGGGACGCAATGCATTTCATTACAGTGTATTTTCCTGCGATTTGAAATTCTGATCGGCTCGACGAGGCCCATGAGCGGAGTGATAGGAAAACAGCAGCACTGATCAATAGGCCGGGAGGGGAGTGGAATAACTAAAACGTCCTGAGAGAATGAAGATATTTGAACAATTTTTTTTTTTTCCTCACATTTTTCATTCCATTTTGACAAGCTGTACTGACTTGTGTGATCAGACAGGATTGTCCCCATTCTTGTATAAACACCGGAGATTATGTTGGGGGGGGGGAGAAACATTTTGTCCAGAGTGACACCTTTTTATCTCCCCAGACAGCTAATGACATTTACAGTAGCACCGTCAATTGTTTGTGAAATGAACAGAAATACATATGAGATTTCTAGTAATTAAACGGCGCACTGCAGAAGGTGGCACTGTCTGTGTCTGTTGTTTCAGGAAAATGATTTGTATGCATTTTTGTATTTGGCAAAAAATGAAATGGAGCATGAAATGATGAGGAACTATTAAGAATTGTTTCTAGTATATTTACATTTTGAGTGACTGTAAAACACGCTCATCAACCGTTTAAAAAAACCTCTTAATTGCTTTGGAAAGCTTCATTGCAGTGAACAACAAAACAAAAACACATCTTTAGATAAACTGAAACCCAACACTTCCCCCACTGGACTGACAGACACTGAGAATAGTTATGAATTGAAATTGAAAGTTCAACATCCAGATATCCTCTTTCTTTGCGGCAATAATTCAGTTGTAAAAAAAACAACAACAATATCTTAAAACACAACACTGCGCAGGGGAGGAGCTGAATTCCTAAGTAAATTCTTAAAGAACCACTCCACCACAAATAAAGTTGACTTGGGCTATTATGCCCACAGTCACACATCCCAAAACTGTAAACCAATTCATTTGGTATGAGAGTGATTGTGTGAAATAGTATAATAATAATAATGTCATTATGTCTCATATCACAGGAAATATTAAACGATCTAATGACCTAAAGCCTCATGACACTCTTGGGGAAATAGGCTACTGAGCCTTTGCTCAGTGTTATCAATTATCATGAGTGGATTAGCATGACCTTGGGTGATTGCCTTGATAACCTTCCTTTCATCTTAGTAAGAGTTGCATAGACCCACTGTGGCAAATCTATCTAATGATCTTCCTTCATGACACAAACTGAGTTTAGAAACCACCCTCCGCCTGAAGAAGTGAAGAAATTTTAACACTTCAAACAGTAAATAGTGTCATCAGCAACATTGCTGGAGCTAATGGTGCTGATTTGCAATGTAGTCACGAGAGTTTTTGGGGAAACTTACTAGGTTGGTAGTTTCTCTAACGATCAGTTGCACCCCTGATATGTTATATGTCTTCAATCCTGATCCTCAGGACTCAGACCCCTGCTGGTTTTTTATTGTAGCTATCTAATCAGGGACTAGTTTACACCTGGGGTGCCAGGTGAAGGCAATTATGTAACTGTAATTAACTACCAGGTGGGATAGAAAACCAGCACTGACCCATCTACAGTAAATAAGATAGAGAGTTCTTCCGCTCTCTTATTCTTCCCTGTACTGTGACTCATGCATCCAGCGCTCTCCCTCATCAGAGTTAAACCTTGCAGATCAAAGATGACAGTTTTCTATCAAGCTATATGGATTATTTTAGTGGAGTGACTGGGCTGACATGGGGCTATTGCTTTATGAAAAATGTACAGATGACATTTGTACAGATATATTATTTGTTACAAATCCATTTAGATTTACTGTCCATGTCTGAATTTGGAATTTGGACATTTGGATTTAGACCTGTCTTATTCCTGCAGCAGGAATAAGAAAAAGAATGGAATTGTACACTTCAATTATCTTTTACTTCTTAAAGTAATTAAGTCCTGCAAGTTTAGTGTATAATACAATATTCTAATCCACTCAACACCATTCGAGTTCAAATTTTTGTACTGAGGTACATGAGTAGAACTAATAGATATCCAAAACTGGCTTAGTGCTAGTTTCAAGCTCGCCACATTGGTTGGTGGCCAGCGCTAATTTCAAGCCTTGCAAATTTGTGCACACACACACACTCACACACACACACATTTATCCCTCCTCCCCACATACCAAAGACCAGAACATACTATCAATTTTAAACTGGGCTATTGACTTGTGGTTTCTGACACTGGGGAGGTAACCGATTGGTTTGTGTTGAGATCAGATACTCGCTTAATGAGCAGTCAGTCTATTGACGGAAACAAAAGTTTATCAATAAAACTGACTATGTTCCTGTTAATGGAGTTAAAATACTGCATAATGGACTATGTAAAGATTTATGTTCACTTTTTTCCTTGTAATTAGGAATGCTTAAATCATTTTGTGAGGGTGATTGACCGTAGTAATTTCATTTTAGCCTCAAGGGTGCTGACTTTTGCAAAGTAAGTGATATAAACATTTAATTCATTGCAACAAAGTCATCCTCCTTAAATTAATCATAAAACAACAGAACCGTGAGTTGGGCTGTTCTGAGTAGCAAAGCACCTACTAATCACTCTGTGTAATTAGACTTCAGTAGTCAGAGACTGCAGGTGGTGCAGTGGTTACAGTCACTGTCCCGTAACAGAGAGGTCACAGGTTCGATCCCTGCAACAGCCGTGTGTCCTGAGCAAAACACCGAAACCCTCGTTGCTGTGGAGTGCAGTCTGCTAAAAATGTAAAAAATCTGTGCGGTAATTGGTTTGTGAGTCACTGCTGTGAAAGGAGCATTTAGTACAGACATCTTATTCAGCATAAACTTCTTAATAATCAATGGGACGGGTCTATGTTTTGGGTAATTGGGGTCCACTTGGTCCACATTCTCATTTTCACAGCTGGAAAGCAAATGGTGCGAGTTAGACTGGGCAAATTTGTGTAACTTGGAATAAAACAGGTCACAGCTGCTTCAAGTAAGTGAGCTTGTAATGGCTTATTCCAGATCTTGATAATGTATTCAGCTTGCTTGAATGCTCATTTCCCTACAACACCCAATTAAAATTAGCAAACTGGTAATATAGCAGGGGGTGGAATTGCCTTCATTGCGTTAGATGTATAATTGCACTCTCTACATCCCCAGTGACCCAAAAATCAATTTCCTTCAAATTGTCTACAACCTAAAAGTCTCCCCAACTGCTGCACCGGGTCCAGACGCACAAACCACAAAGAAATAGAATAACGCATACGTAATCTGAACGTCAGAAAGGACATCAGTATTAAGATCAGTGGTTGTGATATACTATGCAGCACAGTATATTTCTGTGTCCTCACCGGTTTCATCTGAGGTATATGAGAGGCAAAGGGGCTTGCTTTGCTTCTCCATTATTTCTCTCCATTATATGTCTTTTGGGGCCGAGTTAAAGAGACTTTGATTTCTAGCATCCTGTAGCTGTTTATTGCAGCTTCGATCTATGTGATCCTTTCATAAGGCGGAGCAGAAACATTGTTTTCTTGTGCGTTGCTATTAGAACACATAAATGTCCACTTGATTGAGAACTAGTCATATCCTCTCTAAGGTAACCGTCTGAAGTTTGGTGCATGAATGTTTTACAAGTAATACTTCTTTCTCTCTCTCTCTCTCTCTCTCTCTCTCTCTTTCAGGTGGGAACCTATGAGATGGGGATCCTGCAGATGAGATACCCCGTGTGGCCGCGGTATGGGTCCTACCTGGAGCCGGTGTCAGATTATAGGCATCTGACGGTGGCCACCCTGGAGGAACGCCCCTTTGTTATTGTGGAGGCGGTGGACCCCGTGACTGGAACATGTGTCAGCAACACCGTACCCTGCCGCCGACAGTCCAACAAGACAGAGGCGTAAGTGATAGACATCTACTTTTTTTTTTTTTGGCGATCAAATTGCTTTGGATACAGAGCAACGAAGGATCATTCAAAATCAAAACAGGTCTGGCCACTGGTGCTGTTTCTGAAATAAGATTTGTCTTCCTGCCAGAATTGGGCAACAGGCGGGCATTCCCAAATCATGTGAAGAAATGTGCCAGGAGTCTTTAAAGAGGGTGCAAGATTCATAAGATAAAGTTTTCGAGGGGTCAAGTCGGTTCTGTGTACAAAATTAAAATGGATGTCATGTTCTAATTCTGGAACATCTCTTCTCCACACTCTATCTAATGGGAGTATTTCATATGAAGCCTCTATTAAATACTGGTATATTATGGACACCATATACCTTTTAGATTCTCTTTTTGTAGTAATTATTTTATTAAATGGATGTATGGGTAAAGTGATAGAGTGCTGCCATGGCACACCATGTGACTTGAGAGCTGCACTCAGATGTAACTAGAAAAAGAAAGATGTGCCTGGCAGGCTGAAGCTGTTCTTAATGTCCTGGAAGGGACGTCACCCATCCTAAGTGACAGACATCTATGCCATGGCCAAGAACACTGAAGAGTCTCATTCCAACATAAGATATCCACCATTAGAACAAAAGTGACACCAACCCTTTCAGCTTCATAGCCTAAAAATAAAAAATTTGTAATCATCTAACATGATGCCAGTAAACCACATACAGCACACTCATGTCTACCAACCTGTGATGCTTTATACCAAAGGAAACCAAAGGGACAGGAGAGGTAAAAGATCTAATATTGGTGAGTCCAGCTTTCTCTGGATGGAGCGCTGCTCACTGCTGTTTCGGAGACAGTTTGTATTTCGCTCTTCAGTTTCAATCTGTCACTTCCTGTGAAGGGACCAGACCCGACACCAGAATTTCATTTGGGCAAATAGAGAGAATCTATGGGGTTTCACTTAGGTGGGATGGGACGGCCTTCTCTGTTGCAGCCCCACTTTGTGATTTAAGATGATAAGACAGGCGTATTTTTACATAAAGATCTTGCCGAGTGCAACTTTAAGTTCTTGGTTGACAAAACATATTTTCAGAATGGATCAATTTAGAGATATTGAATGAGGAACCTCAGGTGAACCTCAGGAACCCAACAGTGAACGTACACTGCACAGTTCCACATGCGCTCTCACATGTTAACATGCCCTGCTTGATTGATTTTGGATCCAACTTGAGAGTGCCATTAGGTTTGAGATTAAGTGGCTCTTCCCCTGCCATTAGCCCAGGCATGGCTTCTTATCACTCAATGAGGTGAGATACTCATTAGGCCGGCCACTCACGGCCAGAGTGGAATATCCCTGCGATCGCACTGTGACCCAATAAGGGAAATATATGTGCTGCATGGTGGGGTATCAATTAGACGGGACGATTAGGCCATGTCATCAATCCTGACCACCTAGAGACTGATATTGGTGTTCATTAGTGGAGAAAGAAGCGTTGGCCATTATCCATTACTGACAATGGTGTTAACGAGACGAGGGGAATGGAAGATGAAGATCACATCCCTCCAGTGCAATATACCACTGTAGCGCTTTATCGCCCGTGCTGACCAAATCATTCCATCAGTATAAATAGTGCATAATTCCCCTTGTCGAACAATGGAGCGTTTTCCTGGAGTTGCAAAAAAGGTGAAAGTAGATAAAGTCAATGAGAAGGTCAGCGAAGCAGTCAGCAGGGTGGCCGACTGAAGGAGGCACTTTGAGCGATTGAGGTTGAAGCGCTGAAAGCTTCCCGATCGCTAACAATCAACCCCTGGGCAGTTGGGCCGTACTGAAGATGGACCCCTCGTGCAAAGTCAGACGTTTTTAAAGCCCAAGCCGAGGCATGCGTTTCCTCACCCTCAAGGCAGGTGGAGTGAGGCGGCCTGGCGCTCGCATCCATTAACTGTCCGGCCAGACACCTTTTGAATCCCCCCCCCTTTTGAATCGCCTCCATGCCCCAAGATTCCCGCAGAACCCCTCTGAGCCCTATAACTCACGCCCACACTGTTGCCATGCAAGTGGGGAGTCATCAGTCAGGCGGGTTCTCCATTTCCATCCCTCAAGCCCTCAGCCATACAGTCGGCCTGCCTAGCAGACCATCTGTGCGGTTCACTCATTCCTCCTCGGAGAGACCCGGCAAACGGCCGCCGACGCCCGGGCCAATCCTGGCTCAAGCAGCCAAAAGCAGTGAATAGTAGCCTAACTCTTGTGTCGGGCATGTTCTCCGGCGGGACCGGTCCTGTGATCGTATAAATCTCCAGCTCTCTTCCTCGCCGGCTTTGTACCGCAGATAGACTGTTCCCCCCCCGCAGCACACTGGCGGAGATTAATTCGGAGGTAATGCCCTGGTGAAGGGTGGTATTGACCTGGGAAGATAATGTCATCATACATTAGCCGTGTTCAATGGGAGTTAGATCATAAGTTGATTTGATTAAAGCTGGGACTGAGCGCAGCAGTAGATGAGCTCCCCAGAGCCGCGGAGTAGCAGGACCGACACACGGCGCCATTCAAATTAAAGCTGCACTAAGCAACTTTGCGCATTGGTGGCTCCAGATGACAGTGAGAGGCAAATGTCTGAAAACTGTTTGAATTTTAATAGCCAGAAATCCTGTAAGGTGACATCAGTACGCTCAACCTGGTAGGACGCTCTTCTCTGTTGCAGCTCCACTTTGTCATTTAGGCTGATAAGACGGGTGCATTTGTACATAAAAACCTTGTCTAGTGCAGCTTTAAACTTTGTTCCAGATGTGAATGTTTCAAGGGCTTTGATGTTGCGGACAGTGACCGAACCAAAGCGCTGTCTTTGGATTTCCTTGAGACGGGATGCAGACATCCTCAGCTATACACAGATGGCTAAGGACCACCTACAGCTGACTGTGGCACGCGCAGACACACACACACACACACACACACACACACACACATAGTGATATGACTAGCTGGTACACTCACCATCCATATAGCAGCTTCATAACATTATTCTAAGAATGTCTACACTTTGAATAAATTACCTTCACACACACGCACAACTATTCCCAAAGAGCCATTCCAATGCAATTGGCAGCCCACTTAAAACCCAAGCCCTGAACCCTGGCAGCTGGTGAGACGGGGGATGTTGGGACCGCTGTGTTTACTCTGGGTCTGGTGTGGCAGCCGGGAGAGACGCTCGTTTTCCTCCAAAGTGTTCATTTGTTTCCTTTTTGCCGCGGCTCGGCTCTGCCCGCTCGCCGCCTCGGCTGTTCGTCTCATTGCCTCCCAGCCTCCTCCCGATCCCCATGTGTGGGTGCCTCGTCCATTAGACTGAAGGTCTGGGGGAGGTTAGGGGTGACGTGTCATTAGTGCTCTCTGCATCCCGCCCGTGGCTCACTAGTTCCACGCCGCATCACCTCACACCGCCCACCTTATGAGCTATAATGGAGCTATGTCTGTTTTGTTTTGGACCTTCACTCCAGAGAAGTTTCTCTCAAAGCAAAAACATGTTTAGCGGTACACTAAAATCTCTTAGATAAGTAAGATAAAGTAAAATAGGCAAAAATGATGCCTCCAAGTTGATATTAAGATTTGGAAAGAGGTGGAAAAGAAAGACACTTTACCTGAAAGAGTGCGCACCAAGGCTGAGCTTCTCCAGAAATCAAGGCAGCCTTGTATTGGAAAGATGAGACAGGTCTATTAGCGTCTTAAGCCGTGTTCATGTCATGTCGGATTTACCGTAAATATGAGCTGCCAAATGGGAAAAAACCATTAATGTCAGCCTCCTTGTGGTGATTACAAGTGGGATTTTTTGTAGGCTCCGATGTCTGCAGGGAACACACTCTGTTGGCAGTCCAAAATAATAAAAATCATTTTATATTAACAGTAATACAATAAACTCTACTTAAGAGAAGTGAGTAATGTCTGCTGCACTTTGTTTTTGGTTGATTTTAAATTCATAAATAAAAATTATTTTGGGTGTCGGCGTTCCAGCAAGTTATATAGGCCTATATGAACGCTTCCAAGTTGTAGCAATGAAGTGTCATCCCGTCCTTTTGCTTCTTCCAATATGACGTGAATGCGGCACTATGTCAAAGTGAAGTCAAAACAAGTCATGTGACATGCCCTGATGAAGGCCAAGATGGCTGACATGCATCGGCGATCTGCCATTTTAATTTCCGCACACTTGTCTTGACTTCACTTTGACATACAGAGCTTTGATTTCTGGAAAAGCTCATCCTCATCATAACACACTCTTTCAGGCACAGTGGCTTTCTTTTGCACATTTTCTAACTGTACTGTAGATACCCTTTGTGTTTACATTCCTCCGTACACACATTCACTACACACACACAGAACACACCAGCGTCTTTCGCCTTCTCGACCGTCCTCATCTGAATCACGTACAGTACAACATGTGATGCATGGCACTAGAGAGTGCTTTTCCTCTCTTATCCCTGACTCAACTCACTACCATCATCCCGTTAGTGTGAAACTGAAGGACATTTCCATCCCCACGTTCCAGGTAATCCCGCTGATAAGTAAGCGGAATTGATTTTTACCCCTACGTCAGCCTCTTTTACTTGGTATGCAAAGCCGGTACGGTCCGTTTAGCTTCCGCTGCATTCTCTCTCTCTGAAGATCGGTGCTGTAGGTCTGTGGGCAGGCACAGCGAACAAGTATCTGTTTTGTCAGGGTCACTCGGGCGGCTTGGTATGTGGTGGGTATCATGCAGGGGTACGTCCTCATTAAAATGGTTTAGCGTACTGAAGTCCGCTCCGCATCCAAGTTTGGGTCAAACTGTTTGGTCTTTGGAAGAGAGGGAGGTGTAAGGGAAGCAAAGAGAGGGCAGGGAGAAAGAGGAGAAGTTAGAGACTAAAGAAGAAACAGTTAAAGGGGCTCCGTGTAGCATTTTAACAGCAATAAATCATTAACATATTAACTTTGCGACATATGTACTTTGTAATTTATTGTATTGTTTGTGCTGTATTTTACGTCGACCTGCCCTGGGACTGCAGATGGAAATTAGCAAATAGCTATAATCTGGTGCAAAGCATCTTTTCTCTTTGAGATCAATGTTCTCTTTTGCACATGGTCCCTGACAAATAAACTTAATAAACTAACTAAATTAGTAAAACTATCATAAAAAAAATGAGACCATCACCGAGAAGATTAGCAGCCTCCACCAGCCTCTACATTACATTTTACACTGTGCAGGCTACCAATCGTCTCCACTATGGTCTCATTTGTTTATAGTATTATACCAATTAATTTGACAATGATATATTGATGTTTAAAAAGCTACAGGTAGCACCTTCAAGCCCTGAAGGACAATGATGACAGAGCAATGATGAGGTCTGCAGGAATGATTTGAAAGGCTGCTGATCTGCCGCGGCTGCATTGCCATTAGCCAGTCAAATAATCCAGCATTGTGTTTCACTCCTGTCTGCCATTGTTTGTTTGTGATTAATTTGTGTCGGATTTGTTTTGGTCCGCCCAGCTGTCCGTCCATCTGTCGTGGCCATGACATAATGTGCAAGCCTGTGGTGTCTTGTGGTCCGCCGGTCTCTCAAGCCCCCCCACCCCTCCTTCCCCCTGTCCTGACGTCAGAGCCTCAGCCTCGGTGTCGATTGAGAAGGCTGGTCCTCTCCTTTCTTTCAGTGGTTCCTTTACCTTCTTTACTTTTCTTTTCTTCCTGTCTGCTTCAAGTAGGGATCGACCAATAGGGGTTTTTTGAAAGCCAGTAGCTGATATTTTGTGCCCATATAACATATTATAAGTAT
Organism: Centroberyx gerrardi; assembly: GCF_048128805.1. NCBI lineage: Eukaryota > Metazoa > Chordata > Actinopteri > Beryciformes > Berycidae > Centroberyx > Centroberyx gerrardi. The sequence goes on from NC_136003.1 coordinate 28,376,941, forward strand.
TCAGTATTTCCTCAAGAATTGTATTCTCGGCAGGGTGGAAAAGCCTCTGAAGCAGCATTTAGACCACAGGACACTTTTGATAGAAGAAGAAGAAAAAGAAGGCATCATTATTCATGCGTACTTATCTGGAATCTGGTCAAAATGTTGCATTTGAATCAATTCAGGTTAGGCGCTTCCCATAGACAACCAGCGTAGCACAATATCACACAATAAATATGTAAACAATAAAAATGCATCATATTCAACATATTGGCGAGGTGGTACGACACGACCCAATCATTTCTCCATAATGTGCTGCACGTCGGATATGGAAATGTAATGTTTTTATGTATGATATTACATTGCCTCATTGTTGAAGGTTACCCATTCTCTTTCTGATTATATCATGCACCTATCAATCCTATACATCTAAACATTATGACTTTGGTAAATCAATAGGTTCTGTGTACAATGCATTTACCTACTCAAGCTCATGCTGTTTTATCTATTTCAAATAGTATTGTTGTTATTATCCCAAAAAAAAATGCATCTGAGACAATAATTGGAGATTTCCCCCTCAATTGATAACTCATAATGAGAGTTTAATGGCATCATTTATAACAATCAGAACTGAGCTGTCTAGATCAATAAGAGGCTGCAATGATAAAGAAACCAATATTCAAAGTCAACTCATGCACTGACCTCCAAACCAAACCTTGAGAAACATGCAAATTTGGAAGAGACAGTCGGCACTTCACCTACATTTTTATGCTCTCGTTAATGATAATCACAATATCTCTCTCTCTCTCTCTCTCTCTCTCTCTCTCTCTCTCTCTCTCTCTCTCTCTCTCTCTCTCTCTCTCTCTCTCTCTCTCTCTCTCTCTCTCTAGTATCGTGGGTCACACTGAGCCCTACACCAAGTTGTGCTGTAAAGGCTTCTGCATAGACATCCTGAAGAAGTTGTCCCGCACCATAAAGTTCTCCTACGACCTCTACCTGGTCACCAACGGCAAGCATGGCAAGCTGGTCCGGGGGATTTGGAACGGGATGATTGGAGAGGTAAGAACAAAATTCCCTCAACATTATGCCCTGCAGTAGTTCCCAGCATGGCAGCAGTCCCGCTTCATTCAGGAAGACCATGTTGACATTGCCAGGTTTCTGAATGAGGTCAATTCTCTATTAGCTACTTCTCAACAGCAGGTCCAAGGTGAAGACTCCAAATGTTATGGAGAGAAAAGCACTTGTTTATTTCAAAGTATAGTTGGCAACTCATCTTTACTGGTAGCACGTTATGAAAGAAACACACATAAAGTTGTACGTCTATTTGCACGTGCAGAGCCAAAAGATTCAGAGTAAAGCTCACAACCCATTTCATGAATACTCGAAAAGTATTTTGATCCTTTGTCAGGTCAAAACAAGTGCACGCTGACAGGTATATAAATGATCAATCTTCCCCACTCCTATGTGTAATCAGAGCATATCGATCATAATCACAATATCAAAAAATAAAAAAGTCAATGCGTTCATGTGTACAAACTTTTCCTTTTTTTTTACTTTGAATTTTTTGATTTTTTGACATTGTGATTATGATACTGTGATCACACCTAGAGGCGGGGAAGATTGATGACATTCATAAAGACACCTGACAGTGTGGACTTGCCTGACAAATATCCATTGTGGGATCAAAACGTTGTTATTAAATTTGGGAAGACTCAAGAAACAAGTTGAATCTTTCAAATCCTGAGTAAACCACGGCCTGTCCGACCATGGCTAGTCCCTATATAACCTTGGATGGCATTATAGGGAAATACGGGTGAAAAAAAAAAAAAAAAAGGAACTTGAGTCCTAATTAAAAACAAAAAAGACCTAATTAAAAAAAAATTGAAAGGAAAAGCAATTTGAAGTAGCGATTAATGATTAAATGAATAGGTACCACAGTCGACTGAGAGGGGTGCAGGGAGGGAGTATGGTGTAAAAAAAAAAAAAAAAAAAAAAAGGGAGTGGGGCGGGTAAATGTCCTTGTGAATAATCTCTGCCGTCAAATGAATCAATTCCTCTGGCTGGCCTTCTTCTAGCGGAGTCGGAGGGTACAACATTAGCTGTGGCGATATGTGTTTTTTTTTTTTTTTTTTTTTTTTTCTGCAGGAGCAGGGAGGCTATTGTGCTCAATGGGGCATCAACCTCCATAGGAGAGCTAATGGCTTGCATGAGGCGGAGTGACTGGACTGTAAATCTACCAGCTCTCCATCAGCATGATAAACAGTGGCGCTGTATAGTATGAAAGGCCGTCAGTGGGGTTATTAATAGTGTAGCAGCTATACTGGTGGGGGTCCAAATAGCGTGACTTCGTATTTTGGCTAGACAACCGCCGACCTTTGCTCTGAGGTGATTAGCATCACCCCCCCCACCCCACCCCCCACCCCTTCTCGCTCTTGCTCGCTTTGTCAGCAGAGGCCTTACGTAACAGGTATTACGCTATATGCTGCGATACCTAGTAATGGATTAGGGATTAGGATTGATGACGGCCCGTGCTTTACAGCGCAGCGGCGAAAAAGGCCGGATAACATTGGGATAGGCTTTTTGAGTTGTGCCAGTGCCTGTCTGTCTGGCGGGCTGAGTGGGCGGCGTCCTGTCAGCTGTGAGCATGAGACAGTATTTCACCCTCAGGGACGGGGGACGGGGCCGCTGATAGATGAGATTTATCTCAAAGGTCAGCGGTGGCCGTCCCTTATTATGCCTCTGCTACACACTGTCCGATTTATGACAGAGCAAGACACACATGCACTCTCCATTCACTCTTTCACCCCCCCACCCCACCAAAAAAAATATATATCTCTATTGACTTCTCCTCCCTCCACAGGTGTTCTACAAGCGCGCGGACATGGCCATTGGCTCGCTGACCATAAACGAAGAGCGCTCAGAGATTATTGACTTCTCGGTGCCCTTTGTGGAGACGGGGATCAGTGTGATGGTGGCCAGGAGTAACGGGACGGTCTCACCCTCTGCCTTCCTAGGTGAGATCTTCCCTGAGGATTTATTTGGCTTGTCTTGGGGAGAAAAAAATGTGTACAACATTACTTACTCAAAAGAGAAATATGGCGAATATCAAGCCACGGTGTAAATCAATGCTAGAGGATCTCATAGTTTACCCACCTTTTCATTTGCGGAATAGAGTTTAGCCACCTTTTCATGCTAATTAAAATCTTTAGGATGTGAATTTATAGTATACATGTTAATAAGTAGTATCAGTTTTTCATTTTTAAGTTCTACTGCTACCACTGCTGCTGTATTGCAAACCCTCTTAATGATGTTGTTCATACTTTTTAATACTTTCATGAATACATTTCTGACTAATATTTCCTATTGTTTAAACTGTTGATTCTGTATCTTCATTTAACCCTTATTTAACTCCCATTATTAATATTCTATTTTTCTTTGCTGTATCTCTATTACTATTTTCTGCTGCAACAACCCATTTTCCCCACAGGGATCATTCAAGTTTCATCTGATCTTATCAAACTGATGCAAATTATTTGCCAATAGAGTCATTTGAGGAAGGAATAAAAGAATAAACTGACTGATTTTCTCAAAGTATTTTTGATTTTTGTTCATTTTGGAGGTTGTTTGCTTTTTGATGATCACCACCTGGAGCCCACAGTTTACCCACCTTTTATATTTACCACTACATCACTGATTACAATGTAATACTCAACTGTTACTCCATAATTTCCAGTTCTCTGAACATTTCCATTTCTACCCTTGTATTAATAGATGAAGGTTTGAATCATGAGTTTTTTGGCCAGCTATCGCCTTTCTTTTCCTTCAGTCCATTTTACCTCCTTGACTCTTGTCGTCTTCCCCTGCAGAACCGTACAGTCCGGCGGTGTGGGTGATGATGTTTGTGATGTGTCTGACCGTGGTGGCAGTCACAGTGTTCGTCTTTGAATACTGCAGTCCAGTGGGCTACAACCGCAGCCTGGTCAGCGCCAAAGGTGAGTACCCCCCCCCCACCCACCCACCCACCCCATCTGCTGAGGCTCCCTCCTCTTGGATCAAACACAACAAGAACAGCAGGCTAGAACCAGATAAGGCTATGGCAGCTTGACGGAAATGCAATAGTTGAATTTTCCCTGTCCCTTTTTTTTTGAGTGCAAGGTTTGTTGATTGATTTTCTATGTGCAATCAACATGTGACACGTCTTTATTCAGATTTATATCCTGTGTTACGACGAAGGCTGAGGCCTCCAGGGTCATGTCCGTGACTTTAGACAGCATAGGAAATATTTCTTGCCAGAAGCGTGAAAGCTTTGGGGCGGTCCCGGCACACATGAATTAAAGAAACCCGGGCCTGTTTGCAGTGGTCGCACATAGAGAGATACTGTAGTTTCACCTTGGTCCAGTGAAGTCTATAAACTTTCTTATAATGGATGACGAAATGCCACAGAGGCTACGTTCCCCCCTCAGGCCTTCGTGCAGCTTATATCAGATTTTTTTTGGATGACTGTTCACATCTATTCAAAGGTGTAACCCATATCCGATACCAATATGAACTGACAGCGATGTCAAAAAAGACACACGTGCGCAGAGTAACAATAACAAAAAGGCATCACATCCATTTTTGTACCTACGCTCTGCTATTTTCGAGTTTGAGTTTTGATTGAATTGAGACGTCTCCCCAAATACCAGTCAAGTCGGCTAATTCACTTTCTTTCCATCGCTGTGTCTCGTTGTCCTGCATGCTAACGCCGGCTCAGCCGAGCTGCCAAAATGATGACAGTTGTCTCAGGTGAATGACATAAGATGTACTTATTGTCATGGCAACGCTGGCAAATTCCGATTTGAGTGTTCAAATACAAGTCACGCGTAGGTGACATGCCTTGGGATCCGTTTTTATAGCACATATCCAGATTGGAATTGAAAAAATGAGACTCCATGCAGCTTTTTTGCTGTTACACTGATTAGAAAACTGAGTCGCACGTGAGGGAAAAAAATCTGAATTGGATCACTTTCAGCTGCAGTGTGAACGCAGCCTTCCAGATAGACGAGTATATTCTCTCCAACGTTTTCAACCACATGGAGTTTGTGATCTCGAGTCGTGTCTTTATACCCCCTCTGTAACACGCTCTCTCCACTTTCTCCTCCCTAGATCCCGGAGGTCCCACCTTCACCATAGGGAAGTCGGTGTGGCTGCTGTGGGGAATCGTCTTCAACAACTCGGTCCCCATTGAGAATCCTAAGGGCACCACCAGTAAGATCATGGTCCTGGTCTGGGCTTTCTTCGCTGTCATCTTCCTGGCCTCCTACACAGCCAACCTGGCAGCCTTCATGATCCAGGAGCAATACATCGACACTGTCTCCGGACTGAGTGACAAAAAGGTAGGAAGGCTGTGTCATTGACAGTCCTGTGTGTGTTCCTGTATGTTTGGGAGTGGGAGGGGGTGACGTTGGACATGCTGTCGTGTTTGATGTAAGGCTTAGGCAAAACACAAAGTGCTCTATTTTGGGTGTGCAAACAGTGTGTGGTGCGGCTACAAGAAAAGGCAAACAGCCGGCTGGTGGAGTGGCAATGTCATGCCTGTGACTTTTCTCTTTCCCACAACACGTCAACGGGTTCACAGTGCAAGTGGTGAAATTGAATTACGTCCCCGGTGTCTTTAGATGGGGATGTCTGTCAAAAGCCAGTGAAATGTGATACACAAGCGGATTTCCTGAGCAGAAAGTGATTATAATTTCCAGTATTATCTTATGCATATTTGTCTGCCCCGAGGATGTGCTTTATAAGAGTATTGACAAGGAAATCCATGTTAAACCGTCAGTGCAAGAAATGATTTGTAGACTCTTCGCTTGCAGGCACTAAGGGATTAAAGAGGCATTTGAGGAAAAGACCAAGATGTCCACTGCTCATTACGATTCCAGAAAAGTCATTTACAATTCTTGCCTCATTATCCATTAACTCTGGTATGTAGACAGAGACACAGAGAGAGGGAGAGAGAGAGAAACAGAGAGTCATTTTTGACAGCGAGTCCACAGATTAATATTTGAATAGCATTGAGCATGGCTCATGCAGGGAGAGGAGAAATGAGGTGCTGTTTGTCCAGCTGTGCCGGACCCCTCAGGTTAAGAGAATGTAAATGAGGTACAAGATGAACCCATACAAAGTGACCTTGTATCAAGTATTTCAGAGGAGAGTGTGATGGAGACAACCAGAGCTGTTCTGAGGACACCGCGCTTGTTGAGGCACTGACAGATTACATCATTCCCATGTAGCCTAATGGACACTTCACTTATAAGATATGACTTTATGCACGGACACCATGGGCAGGTCCTTGTGACATGGTAACTGTCACTCTGTCAAGTCTGACATCTGCCTCCCTCATTCAGCCCACTGTTTGTGTGAGCGATGCCACATTTCTGCCCTTGGCAGTATGCAGATTGCAGTTTTAGTTGTACAAATATTTCTTGGAGGCAGAGCTGCTCTAGAGGCAGAAATTATCTCATAAATCTCATAAATCTGGTTGAGATAAACCTCAGTGGACAGAGCCAAAGAAACAGTTTTTCAGAACACATGTCAGCTAACTGGCAAACTTGAATCGCAAACAAGGAATTCTGGTCAAAATATAAATGAAACTATAATGGCAATGACTTTTTCATTCATTCATGGCCATTGCATTCATGATCTTGGAAGGTCAGCAGCTAGATAACTAGCTTATCAACATAGCTGAAGGCTAGTAGTTTGAATTTGGAAGGTTAGCTAGGCTAACTAGCTAACATAGATAACTTAGTATGGCTAGATTGTATTTTTTCAGTTAGTAGCAAGAGCTCTAGGCGTCATAATATTAGCTTCCTCCTCTCTAACCTCTTGTCTTTTTCATTGGGCTTTAGTCTAACATAATTTAGCCAGAAATATTGTGGTTCTTTTGCTCCGCCCACTGAGGTTTAACTCAACCAATGAGATTATTTCTGCCTCTAGAGCAGTTGAGAAAATGTTTGTATAACTAAAACTCTAATCTGTGTACTGCATACCAATAAGTTGTATACAGAAAAGGCTTCAATAACATGTTGTCAAGTCATAGTGAGGGACCTTAAGCTCAGCAGCAGTGCCACTCATGTGCAGCATCTCTTGGTATTGGTGACACTTAGCACCTACAGTAATGGAGGGCGATACTACAGTGTAGAGGCCGTTCACTAAAGCTTGGTCTTGTAACCTTGGTTTGTGGTAGCAGAGCACGCAGATTGAGTATGCCGATGCAGTTTAACCAGCAAGGCAAAACACATTCACCTCTAGAGATTGTCCTAGGCTTGATTGGAGACTGCAGCAGAGGTCTTCATTTGCTTAGAATGGCCTGAGATGGCATTGCCCCATTTCTCAGAGACAAAGTGTAGCTCAAATTGCCCCTTTGCTGATATATTTGCATGAGGATAATGAAAAAAGTACAATTTTGTCAGTCGTATTCCAACCCCCTCCCGCTGCCCATACCCGCAGCTAATTAAATGCATATGGTGCTGCCAAAAGCAAAAAGGGAAAATGAGGAGTTCATTTTTTATTGCAGACAGGGGAAGGGTGAAGCAATTGCTGAACCCTCAGGAAACCACGGCCTGGCCACAGAGTTAATTTCTGGTCACTGTGTCCTCTAATCATAGAATTAGATGTGCAAATTAACAGAGCAAAAGGCGAGCAAGATAACTGACTAAACAACATTTGAGAGTTCAGGCAGAAATCACAAGAGTGATTAGGTGGTCAATGTCGTTGTATTACTTTCTCAGAGCTTTTGATCCGGGCCCTAGAGCTAGCTGGGTGCTTCTAAGTGACAGAAAATAGTAACTGGATCACAAAACAGCCATCAGGGTAATGGTGCAAAAAACAGAATATGATTATATGCTCATACGCCTCAGGTTAAAGAGTTTTGTAGAAAAAATGACACAATTCTAATCAATTGCAGTCTCTCATGACATATTTTGTGTAATAAATCAATAGCATAAATCAACAATTTCCCCTTTTTTTCCGCCTTTCTCAACAGTTTCAGAAGCCGCAGGAGCAGTACCCACCGTTCCGTTTTGGTACGGTCCCAAATGGCAGCACAGAGCGCAACATAAGGAGTAACTACCCCGAGATGCACTCCCACATGGTCAAATACAACCAGAAGGGAGTGGAGGATGCCCTTAACAGCCTCAAAACAGGGTAGGCTCCTGCCAAGGATTCGCATAAACTCCAAAACAGAAAGCAGCACAGGGGAGAGCAGAGCCAAATCATTATGTAATCACCATTCGAGTTAAAAAATCCTTTTCGTTTTCCCCTGCTAGGAAACTGGATGCCTTTATCTATGATGCTGCTGTGCTGAACTACATGGCTGGGAAAGATGAGGGTTGCAAGCTGGTGACCATTGGCAGCGGGAAAGTGTTCGCTACCACTGGTTACGGCATCGCCCTGCAGAAGGAGTCGCGCTGGAAACGGCCCATCGACCTGGCCCTCCTCCAGTTTCTTGCTGATGGTAAATTCTTCATATTGCAGCAGACGATGAATACAGAAAATAATACTAATAACACCAGCACTAATGATAAACTTTACTTGTACTTCTTCCTGTGACCCTGAATAGGAATAAGCAGGTAAAGACACTGAATGAATGCATGGATTTGAGTCAACAAAGTGGTTTTACAATCAAATAAAAGCAAACTTCATACTAATAAAATAATTTAAAACAAGTAAAATCAAGAAAGCACCACAAGATAAAGAGGTAAGAATAGAGGGTAACAACATAATAGCAACAAATAAGTAAGTGATTTAAAAGATGATACTGACTCTGCGAAATATGCAATAGATGTGAATATAGGTGCATAATAGGAATAATTGGTGCATGCAGCACAGTGCATCATATAACTGAGAGACCAGAGACACATGCACTGTGATGTTACACCATGGATTGACGGAGATAATCAGCAGCTAAGCCACATGATTAAGACTGAGACCCATGCAGTTTTAGGTGACAAAGGGTTAGACAAGGGCTGGCATAGACACAAAGAGAGTCACAACAACCAGAGCAGGAGAATATTAAGATAATACTCTCTAAAGCCCTATTCGAATGGGACTAATATCACCTGGGGACATCCAGTGATTTGTAACAATTGCGGAGATCATCAGTGATTTTGTGAGGTGGAAATTCCAGCGCAAATCACCTGCTATATTTTGGGGAAGACAGAGGTCGCCTGATAATACTAATCCTGTTCAAACTGATCTCTTGGTAATGTCAACCTTAATTTGCCTTTGGCCGTGCAATTTCATTCTCCTCTTCCTCTAGACAAGCGGTTTCTGTTTTTTCCCTGTCATGAAAAATAGAGGCAGTAGTGGAATCTATAGAGGAAGGTTTTGATTTGCAATTTTGGTGGAAACTTCAGGTTTTGCTTTGCTAAATCGGAAAGTGAAGGGAGTGGGGTAATTCATTAATTACATGAGATCCCCACGTAATTCCTGTCCCGCGCAAATAGGGCTTAAGCCTCTATTCTGCCCTCCCCACCCACAGGTGACACACAGAAGTTGCAGACCGTCTGGCTCACAGGCATCTGCCGCAATGAAAAGAAAGAGGTGATGAGCAGTAAGCTGGACATCGACAACATGGCGGGGGTCTTCTACATGCTGCTGGTGGCCATGGGCCTCAGCCTGCTGGTCTTTGCCTGGGAACATCTGCTCTACTGGAAACTGCGACATTCGGTCCGCAAGTCGGAGCGCCTGGACTTCCTGCTTGCCATCAGCAGAGTAAGTCATCCTTCTCTTGTCTGAAGTCAGGAAAAGTCTTGTAATTGAGATAAGAGACAAGATGCTTTGTGTCTTACCATTAATACAGGGTGATGTAAATACATAAAAGATAACAGGTTGTGCATCTTCGTACAATAATGAAAGTAGCATTGGTTAATATAAACGAGGTAATATCTCATAATGAAAAATACTATAATAATACTACTGCTTTGTCATTTGTTTTTTTGCTTGAGAATGAGGCTTTTTAGCCTTCGTAGCTGAAATATCTTGTGATATCAGTTGCTCGTCTTGAAACTGTAATGGGTGGGGAGTTTTTGTTCCAAAACAGAGCTGAAAAGTGAGTTTTGAAAGCCAGAAATCTCAGCAGCTGGCTAAGTAGTTGTTTAGTCATTGATAAACAACCCAATAAACCCCCCGCATATAAATTATGGTTATTTTGTGCTATGGGGCAGTAAAAATCGTACACACTGTAAATTTTTGTAATTGTCAAAAGTGCAGTGTGAGGACCAAGGCTGTTCTTGTGGCATCCACAAATTTGCGTGACTGAAGCTCTGTAAATATAATATTATTCAAGTATAATTTAATTCTAAGTGCAGCGCACTTAAGCAGCACAACACATTTTTTTGCCCTCAGAAGTTCTAATAGTGATGTCAGAGCCTTGCTACTTGAAATAATCTCCAGTTGTAAAAGTCTCCAGCTTCCTTTTGAAATATTCTTCAAAATATAGCTTCAGAAATCTTGGCAATGCAGTAAGTCAAATCGGTACACATCCAGAGTATTTCAAGGGCAGTGAAGATAAAAATGATAATAAAATAAAATGAGTAAAAAGCAATAAAAGGACTTTATGGATACTCAGTGAAATATTGTGATGGTCGTGATCCATGAGAAATTGAATTTAAATTGCCCCATTAACAAACCTTCATCTGAGAGTGTTGACAGTGGTGAGAGGTGAGATTACGCATTCCAAACTGATGCCTATTTGAAAGTAAAATAAAGCTGGTGGAATAAAAATGGAGAAACTAATACAGCATGTGCATGATCAGCAACTCATTCATTTACATGCCTGAGCTGTTTTGAAGACCAAGCTGCATGCAAACAACATTTCAACACACAGCAACCTGGAGATAACACCGTTTTGAACAATAGTGAATCTAATTCAGCAATGACAGTTTCCCGTGTAATTGTCTTCACTTCATTTGCCAGGCAAGTTAATAGATATTTAATTTGCTCAAAGTGAATAACACCACCAGAAATACCATGACCAAAGTCATTATCAGAGACTGCGGCAAAACATAATTGAAACCTTTGGGATTTTTATGTTCATTCTAGTATCCAGTAGGATTTTTTTTTTGGATCGTACTGTAATTTCCCCCTCCTGTCTCTCTGCAGGGCATCTACAGCTGCTTCAACGGAGTAGAAGAGACTGACCGCAACGGGAACATGCAGAATCCGGACGTCACCACCAACTACACACAAGCCAATATGCTGAAGATGCTGAAGACAGCCAAGGACATCGTGTCCTCAGCCAGAGTGGAGAACTCCCTGGACAACGCCACCAAGACCATAGAGAACTGGAGCAGGCGTGGGGCCGACAATGTGCGGGCTGGCCTGCCACCCACAGTGAGGACCACAGACCTGGGCCACGGCCGCCTGCCCTACATCTCCAGCATCACGGACAACCACTCTCCGTACCCTCAGAGGGCCCTCACACCCACCTTCCCCATTCATTATGCGGACCCCACCACCCAGCCCCTGCTGGATAAGTCCCGGGTGGTGACCCGGCCCACCCCGCTCCGCTACACCCTGCCCGCCCGCGGCAGTCAGCACATTTTAGAGAGGACTCTGCCCATCTCCAGCCTCAGCAGCCCTCACATTGCCATGAGGGACCCGGTAACCCCCAGCACCTCGAACCCCCACCACAGCAGCAGGCTGTATGTGGAGAACCAGGCCCGGCACCCCACCTCCTCCTTTGTCCCCTACAGGGAGTTCCAGGTGCCCGACATCTACGTGGAGCACAAAGGGCCGCTGAGGAGGAAGTTCAGCTACCCCCCTGATTGCGTGACCCGGAAGAAGAGGTCCCATAGCTATGTGTTCGACCCTGCAGACCCCAGAGTGAGGAACGACTATGATGAACCTACGGCCTGCCTTGCCGAGCTGAGGGCCAACCACCTCCTGAACAACCACGCCCCTGCTGCTGCAGCCATGGCCTGTGCTGCAGGCCACTACCCCAGCGGTAGCACCAGCTGCAACTCCTGTATGAAGTCCTACCTGGAGCCTGAAATGGATGACATACCGCTTCTGGGGAAAGACAAACTCAACCGCCGCGCCTCATTTCTCAAAGCTACGTGGGGCAACGACAGGATCCGGCAGGTGGACGAGACGAAGCCCTCCACTTCCGCATCTGCCTCCACCCGCATAGACATGCCCGACCTGTTCCCACGAGTGGTGGTGGCCAATCCAAAGCCCCACAAGCTCTACGGCAGCCTGGGGAACAACCTATCCTGCTACCCCCTGGCTGCTGAGCCTGCCTACTTGGACCCGGCCCACATGGGCTCCTACCCCTACAAGCAAAAGCTCAAGTACTCTGAGTCCACCCGGCTGCCCTCTTACAGGGAGGCCATCCTCCAGAACGCCGCCGCCCTGCGCCGCTCCTCCTCCACAGTGGTGCACAGACACTACTCCACCTACCTGAACTCTTACACAGACTTACCAGTGTATGTGGGGCCGCTGGCCCAAGGACCGGCCCAGTTCTACGACAGCTCCAAGGACATGTGCCACTTGTTCCCCTGTACCAGCCACTGCCCGGATAACGCGGCGCTGCTGCCTCGTATGGGCGACAGGCAGGTGGTTTATCAGAACAGCATGTTCGGCCCGTATGATGGTGCAGGGAAGCGGGAAGACCCAGGGTCCGGGAGCAGAGAGCGGAGGCAGGTTTTGGTGGCGCGCAGAGTCAACAGTCCCTATGTGCCAAAGCCCTGGGGCAGGGTATCCAGTCTGGAGTCTGAGGTTTGAGCCCCCCTTCCTTACTGGACCTCCACCAGGCTGTCAGACTGAACCCTCTGAGCAGGGAGACGCGCCTGGGGATGCTCCCCTCAGCCTTTGGTTAAAGCAAAAATTAAACTCTATACCAATAGTGGACTTGAGAGTGTTTACTCTCAATTATCAGTGCAATAATATCTTTGGCAGCGCAATGTAAAAGAGAGGACACTGACAAGCAAATTACTGCTGGGACTTTGTAAGCCAAACTTAATACACTAATAAAAGAAAAGGCAATGTTGAATAGTATTTAATACATTCAAATTTAACCTGTTGATTGTTATTTAAAGGATTTTTAAATGCTGTCTTGCTATGTGAGAGAGAAGTCTGGGAGACAATATACTGTAGCCTCTCTGATTACCAGTTACAACATTTTTTTTCTCTTTCTTTCAAAACCATTTCGGTACCTTCCATTTCAATTTAGAGATGAATTAATATGAGAATAATTTTGGGATCAAACCACAGAAATGTCTTCCATGGCTTTTGTAAATCCAGGACCTTGGGTGCGCCGTCTGTCTAAGGCTTTCTGCTCCAGTGGTCACTAATATAATTTGACTGGGATTTTAAAAAGGGAAAAAAGATAAAAGTATCATATGTATTTCCATTGTTACAATACCCTTTAATAAAGAACAAGGCCATCTCAAGGGCCTTTTGGAAACATCTTCTCTGTCCTTTAATCTCAGCATGTACGTAAAACAGATACTGTCAGTGATACAATGAAGGTGAATTTCTTCCGTAAACCTACATGGCTCGTGCTCTGTTGTACACACATTCAATCATTTCTTATAGGGAGTTTGATTTTCGGGCAAATACACTTTAACTCCCAGATTAGGAAAAAAAAAAGGCAGATGAAATGCATTAATCATTCGTCTAATCTTCACACTGTCACTGCCTCCGTAAGATAAATCTTTGTGCCAATCCGTGAGCTCATTTCTTACGTTTTGAGAATCAAAGTGGGGAATACAAAGGTACAAAGTCACAAATGCAAACAGAGAAGCCATGTTGTGTTTGCAGTATTATCTCCTTCTGCCATTCAGCTCACACACTCGACTTTTACGGAGAGCGTTCATCACCGGCCCGGTAAACACCTTGATTTACTCACACATGAATGAGAAAGGACGGCTGTAGCGCAGCCACAACCGCAATAATGTGAACCCATGATGCATGTAGCTGCAAACCTAACCTATCAGCCTCTAACTTACGCAGTCTCCGCTGCTGTTGCCTGAGGCGCTCGTGTGTGTGTGTGTGTGTGTGTGTGTGTGTGTGTGTGTGTGTTTCAGTTTGGCTGAGAGACAAACCAGGATATTATGGTGCGACGATGAGGCGTTTATGTATTCCTCACTCCGCCCCGAGAACAGCAGAATTGATGGGAGGGTTGGCTGATTGCAGTGTGGATGATAAATGATTCTACACATGCAGATAAAATATCGCCAGCAACTTGCCATTATGTCCAAAATATCCACAGCCACATGACATGTACACGTGATGCAGCGCGCACACACACACACGCACACACACACACGCACACACACACACACACGCCACCCTGTAGTGGTACTGGACTGCATGCTGCTGGAGAAATTAGGGCCATTTAAAAAGTTTTAGACATATTTGGTGCTCTCTGGGGCTCTTGGCACCACGATGGAAAATGGAAACTATTAAAGATTATTGCTTTTTCAGCATTCACAGCCAGGTTACGACTATTTCCACCAACGGCAAACAATATCTTGCTGTAAAATCCATAGCATTCGCAAAGCCCAGAAGTACGAAAGTAAGTGAAGTGCTAAACAGTTATTCCTAATTTAGTGAATTCTTTGAAGAAGAAACATGAAGACCGATTGGTTTAATTGGAGGTCTGGATCCCTACACAATTGATGAAAGACAGGTCAATATTACAGGTGTTGTGCCAAAATTTGCATCCCTTAAAAAATGGGTTTCCCTGTCGGTGTGTCCTCGTTTTGTCCTCAGTGTTTGTTGTTATTTTTCCACTGCACAAGGCAATAATGTTGGGGGAAAAGTGCTTAATACATGACAAGTAGACTAATGTATAGCCTGACAACTTCCTGGTTGAGTCAATGGACGTTTGTGGTTTGAGATAATAAGCAAACAAGCGTGATCGCTGTTCAAGCAAAGTTGGCACAACACCTGTTCTGGTTAGAGTTAGGGTTAATATCCAGCCAATATTTTATGTTATATACTGGGTGCTGTTCACACATGCTTAATTGTGTATTCAAAAAGGAAGGAAAAAGTTCAGTTTTGTCATTATAGTTGAAGGTTTTTCGAGGTTAAGTGTTATGTGTAGCTCTATCTTAGCTCTTGGTACTTGGAGCCTTTCACTGATATCACTGAGTGATGAGCGCTTTTCAGCAAGGCCAAATATCATTGAAACGTGATTCCTAATTGGACAAAGAGAGATTAATGCCCCAAGCAGTTAATAAGTGTGAGAACTGCCTCCCAGCTGAATAAACTAATTTCTAAAAACCCCTAAAATGACCCTTTGTAGATGAATATATGAACTCTTTCACTATGCTCACTGGCCAGACCAATCTTTTTTCATTTCACACAGTAATTAATGACTAATTCCCCGATCCGCGTGCTTTGTAACGTGACAAATTCATTCCCTTCGCGCTCCTCCTCGAAATGTTGGAATTCACAAGAGGAAGGCACACAAAGACGAGCCATGCTAGACAATTCACTTCCCAGTATTACCACATAAATACTGGAAAAGATTACATCTAACCTCAGGGAATATTTTATGACTATAATTTCACTCTTGATTCCTTCGGCCCAGTGAGACATATTTCACCACGCTCTCCACCTTGCATTGCAAAAAAATTAGATTACACCAGAAGTACTCCTGAACTCCTGATGTGCGACTGTAGTCGGGAGTCAAAGTCGTCGGCGAGCCTCCGGCAAGTCGCTTTCGAGGCCGTTCGGAAAGACGGCGTCTGCAGCGTCTCACGAATGAATAGCAATTCACTTTCACCGCTGCCACACACAGCAGCACACTGAAACTGGATGAATTCGTGTCTTTCTCATAAGCCAGGGCAAACATCAAACAAAATGCAGGCTGGGAAATGGCAAAACGCTGCAGGGGATTTCTCCAAGCCTACTGCAAACACTGTAGGATTGATTTTGCGGCGGACTCGCGAGTTCTCACTTGCAAAGAGTTTGAGTCTTTTTCGTCCCTCCGCCGCTCCAGGTTTCCTCCCTCTGTTTTCCTCTGCTTGCATCAGTTTGACCCTCCAGACTTTCCTCCAGCTCCGGACCCTTCGATGGACCGGTCCTTCTGACTAACCCGCAGACAGCGTGTTAGTGATGTGTTTAATCAAACCACCTGGATGGGCTGCAATTGGCGGCGAGCCAGACACACACACACACACACACACACACACACACACACACACACACACACTAGCTGACCTGTGGAGCCCTTTCTCATTAGCTCAGCCATGATATGTGGACCCGAGCTGACCAGCTGAGCGGGTTTCTACAGAGACCGGGCCCTGCTGTGTTTGTTTGATGAATCCTTGAACTCCCCTTCCACCGCCGGGCTGACAGCTCGGCGGACGGGAACAGAAAGCTACGGGGCGGTGGACAAAATAGGGGAAACACCGCACGAAAAAAAGGTTTTTAACTTTGAAGTAAGTAAAGCAGAATTACAAAGGCAGCAACACAGACGAGTTATGTTAAGTTGAACGCCGAGTAGTATGTGTCAGCTGTAACAGCGGTGTGCCAGTCACCACCTTTAAATGAGTTTTCAAAGCAACATGACGCAACGCACAGAGATCCAGAGAGGGCGAATATTGCAGATGCATCAGTCAAACACAAGAAAAACTGCATCACAAGTTAAAGTTTACTGACAGACGGACACTTAACAGGACAGCTGCTAAACACTAGAAAAACTACAACCTCAAAAAAATGACCGCATTGTGAGTTTTACAAGGCTGATGTTTATGGCTGGGCTGCCATTCAGAGACCAGAGACCAGACCTGGAGGCTTTCCTTCTTGAATAAAGGTCCAAAATCCACGACACACAGTTCAGGATGCAGGATGACATCAGGACAAGGAGGACTGAAGCTGTTCTGAAGGTAAAGTGTGGATCTACTCCCGATTAGGTACTGAATATTTATAAAATGTCAGGTTTATTTTATCTAGATCATGGGTCTCAAACTCGCGGCCCGCGGGCCAATTGCGGCCCGCGAGACGATATTTTGTGGCCCCCACCTTAATATGAAAGTTTAATGTTAGTGCGGCCCGCGAGTTTTATATGGATGGCACTTTACAGTATTGTGTGCGGAGCTGAACGAACCTACCAATCACGGTGGGGTATATGGCTCTCGGGGGTGGGACATCGACCGGGCTTGATGCAAGCAGAGAAACATTTCTCAATGAGTGAAAGTTACAGCAGCGTTGCCATGGAGAGTTTTCTTCCGTGCCTGGCTGGCTGCCTCGTTTCTATTGGGCACACGCGGACATTCGTCCCAGCGCGCTGCGTTCACAACACTTCCAAAAAAAAGTTTTTAAAGTTGCTGCCCAGCGGGACATTATACGTATATATGTCTCTCTCTGACAAAATAAATCAAAGTGATGCGTACGCGGCGGGATAAAAGAAAAGTAAGGAACTCAATGTAGCCTAATGTAGTCTGCAGTCACATAGCGACACCTGTCCGTCGGCGATAACAGTCCCCGGTAAACCGGACCAATTATAGGGTCGCACCGTTATTTGTGGGTCATTATTTTTTATTTGCATCGCGCTATTTGCATTGCCTCACACGATGAACACTACATATATTTCTATATGATGTCATTTGTTTTTTTTGTTTCTATGACTACTGCCAGGTCTCTAGCAGCAAGGAGTAGGCAAGAGAAGCCATGTTCAGAAGAACAGTTCATGTTCTTCAATGTTCCATTCATGTTCAGGACAATTCATATTCAGAAGAACCCATTGAGGTTATAGAACTGTTAATAAAGACGTTTAAATCTTATTTTGTGTTAAAAAATAAAAATAGAGACATTTGAGAAGATTGGAATTTTTTTAACAAAGCTTTTCTTGTGGAATACCTGATGCGGCCCAGCCTCACCCAGACTCTGCCTCCAGCGGCCCCCAGGTAAATTGAGTTTGAGACCCCTGATCTAGATCCTATAGATTGGGTTTCATATTTCATACAGTAAGGCAGCGACCAGACAGAAACGGATGAAACAGATGAAATTCGTATATAGATCTGTCACTCTCCAATCTTTGTCCGATAGGAATGCAAAACAGAGACGTGGCGTTTTTGAAAAAAGGCGAGTGGATAATCTGTAAACGTAGGAACAGAATTCACGATTTGGACATCGTGTTTCTATACAACCGACCTGGAAAACCAATCGCTGCACTGACATCATGCCAGGCCATACTCGTTCTTTTTCTGTCTTTCTAAATTGGTCGTCTGCAGTCATACAACTCTGGGAAGCTGAGTACGAGTGAAAGTAGTTGCTCTTCCGTTTTTAAAATGGAGAGAAACAGCAAGCTTCACCTTCGCCGTCTCTGATAGGCTAGTGAACAGTTAACAGATTATTACGTGTACTGCGGTCCGAAAAAAAAGTTCAGATTGGTTTCAACTTTCAACGTATGGAAAAATACAGACCAACGCTGCATAAAAAATACAGACAGGCCTTTGTTCTCTCTTTCATCCGTCAACATATCAGCCCCATAGAGAATACATTGGCTCAATCTGTTTTTGATGGATACAAAATCTCTGTCTGGCTGCATCCTAAAGGCCAAAACCACAGCAGTCTATATATTATGAAGGCAATGTGTCCTACCCATCCATGCACTATTATGTTAAGACCTGTACAAAACAGATACTACGCAAACTTCAATCAGGAATTCAGTTATGAAATTAACTCCCTTCCTTAAAGGGTAACTTCGGTATTTTTCAACCTGGACCCTATTTTCCCATCTTTTTGTATCTAAGTGACTAAAGGGGACAATTTTTGAAATTGGTCCAGTATTGAGCGAGATCGCTTCAACCAGCAGCCGCTAAACGAGCTGCAATGTAATCCGACGGGGCAAATCGCACCGTCAATGTACGTCCACTAAAAGTTCTTGTTTTTGCCACTGACAGGCTCAGATTGTTATTATAAGTGTCTGACAACATTATGGAAAGGACCCTACAGAGAAATGAAACGTTTTTCTTTACCTTTCGCTTGACCGCGTAACCAAGTCTCGCGAGAGTCTTGCAAGAGTTGAGTTGTTGCAGGAAGTTACACACAGACCGGATCAAGCAAAAGGTAAAGAAAAACGTTTCATTTCTCTGTAGGGTCCTTTCCATTCCGGTGCGATTTGCCCCGTCGGATTACATTGCAGCCCGTTTCGCGGCTGCCGGCTGAAGCGATCTCGCTCAATACCGGACCAGTTTCAAAAATTGTTGTCCCCTTTAGTCACTTAGACACAAAAAGATGGGAAAATAGGGTCCAGGTTGAAAAATACAGAAGTTACCCTTTAAGCGTTCCTTGATATTTCAACATGAGATTCCCGTCTGATTTATGTTGCCATCCCAAGCAGCAATATCCTCATGACAGGGAGGAAAAAAGCAATCTACAGCATGTGCCATGTGAAAGACTCCCATGCTATATTTTTTATTTTATTTCACATCAACATGTTTTTATTCTCCGTGATGGAATTTATCTTTCGAGGCGCCGTAAATAACGTGTGACTGACAGACTTGTGTTAGTGAAGGGATAAAGAGTTAAACATGTGTGTGTGTGTGTGTGTGTGTGTGTGTGTGTGTGTGGTATTAAAGCGTGTTGCGTCGATGTAGTGTTGATGGATGGACTGGATCCATTTCATCAGGCTGTGCGGCGGTTTAGAGACCGAGGGAGGAGGGGGGAGGGGGGAGGGGGGGGGGGAGGTGGAAGGACATGAGGGCAGATACAGACTTGGGGGGCGGAGGGGGGGGGCGGGGGGGTGTTGACATGAGGTCAGGAGGTACAGTAGGCTCAGGGGGGCGTAAGATACTGAGGAAGATTGGTATATGGATTTGGGCCAACAGTGTCGACCCAGAGCAAACACAGGAACAATTTTGATATGTAGCCAATTCCGATATGCAGAATTGCTCACCAGAGGAAAAAGATCAATACTTAAAATCTATATATGATCATTTTTCAAAACCATCCGACGCTTTGCAATGCATTTCCGACAAGTCAGCTCCAACCTCGCTTTTTTCAATATCAATTTTTCATCCGATAGTTGTAGCACACTAACATTTTCTAATAGCGTTGGATTTTTTTTTTTTTTTTTTTTTTTTTGGCTTCCAGTCCCTGAGGCTAATACTGACGGGTGTTTTTTATCGGGCTGAGTGGCAGAGGTTGGCCACAGCCAGAAGGGCATCAGGCATTATTGGGCATTACTAGGCTTTGGAGGGCATTAACAAGCTTTAGGGGTGGTGAGGTCTGAACTACAGCCAGGTTCTGGTCCCGTCTGACTGAGGAAAGGTGGCACAGACAAAACCTGTAGACACCTGCAGCGGATCCTCACCTCTCTGACAAACCTCTGAATTCACCAGAGCTTTGACATTCCTAAATACTTAAGAGTTGAGAAGTTTATTTACCATTTGTGGACAACATTGGAATTTAAAAAGTGCAGAGCTCATGATATGTAAGACACAAAAAATACACATAAGCAAACAAATAAAACAAATAAACAGAAACTATGATGGAAAAGCATTGTGAGTAGACCATAAAACATGCAAATAAGCAACCGCTCAAAAGTGAAAGTGTAGCTTTGCAAGGTAATAGGCGATACTGCATGTCAGTCTTTGGTAGGACAGATGAAAAAATGGCGATCTGAAAATGTTAAAAAGTGAATAAAAGGAAGCTGTTTCAGCCTGAAGCGGACTGATCCATAAGCCCCTCGTGGCTCCAGTCTGCGGGCGTTCAGCCGGTCCCTCTGGCACCAAAAGGCTTCAGCTCTACTTTATATTTGCCGGCAGATGCCCGGACATCTGGGCGGCGGGGTCAGCGAGGACCCGTCGGCGCTGAGCGAGCGGCGGGCTAGCGGGGCCGGCCGGCGCGCGGGGGCCAGGAGTCCTCGCTGGAGCAGATTGGTGGCCATGATGGAGCCTGATTTCCATCATCCATTATCCGAGGCCTTGCAGATAGGTCAGGGTCCCGCAGGGGCCGCTCTCCCGGAAAAGGACGGTGCAGGACGGGCGGACCACATGTGAGGAGGTGAGGTGCCAGTTCAGCGGGGGAATGAGATGGAATGCAAAGAGGAATAGAGGAGGTAATGGTGGGGGTGATAATGATGATGATGATTTTTTTTTAACCTTTATTTATCCAGGGAAAGTCGACTCGGCTCCATGCTCTTTTCCAGCAATTCACTCTTTTCTGCTTCACATTCAAACAGTTACACACATTCACACTGGGAGCAGCTCGACTGGAGCAGTCGAAGTTAAAGTACTTTGAGCATCCAGACTGTAGTTACAGAGGGACAAGAGAGCTTTATATAGTGAATGTCCACTGACAATGCTTTTGGGACGTCCAAAAGTTTTGGACGCATCATAGGTGTGGAAATGGGTTTGGAAAAATTCAGTGGTGTAGGGCCTAAATCAATTCTCAATTGAATCCTACTTAGTTTATAAATACACAGGGTTAGCATACAAGTTGCTTTTCAGGGTTTTTTTGTAATTAAAAAAGTTAATATGGGTCATGTTTTTTTTTTTTTTTATTGATGTGGTCGTGGACCGCTTGGTTTACCCTAGCTGCAAACCTAATTTCCCTTTTTATATTGTTGGTTTATATGGTCTGACTTTTTTTGCTCTCATTCAACCAAACATTCACCCTTACTCATTCACTTTCTCCAACCACATTTTCCCAGTGACCTTCTGTTCACAAGCCCACTTCTCTAACCTCTAGGCGACCAATGATGATGATGATGATGATGATGATGATGACGACACATCTACAAACAGCTTGACCATACAAAATGAAAGACTGTGACTCTTCCAGTTGGTGTGTTGTGTTGGAGTGACGGCTGAATGGAGAAGACAGGACAGATGTGATTTAAATGTTTTACAATTCAAGTTCCACCTCACTATCTCAGCAGTTTTGTCAGGTCAAACCTACACTCTTCATTTTAGAAAACATACTTTATGTTTATAAAATGCTTCCAAAAACATACTTCATGCTTACAAAATGCCATACAATCGTCCATGTTTCTGGCGGGTGAACTGGCGAGCAGACTCAGTGACCTTGTGTGACTGGATGAGTATTTATTCTCCATTGAAGTGGCATGCCATTAATTAAGCCACAGTTTGATCAATTAACCCAACAGGCAGCGGCTCGCGACCATTTTGAAACACAATTGATTTTATGACCTCCATCGGTTCTCCTCCCTCCTCCTTTACGCCGCGTTCATGTCATGTCACTTATCTGTGATGCGGAACACTGAGCATACATTAAAACTGATATACATGTCAGTGGTGTCCTGCAAAAACCTTCTATTTTTTCACTTTTATTTTCTATTTATTTGTGATAGACAGCTGGCATTGTTCTCTACCTGTGCGCTTCGTAGCTTGGGACCAAGCCGGGCCGCGGAAAATGTATTGTATAATACCGTATAAGTATGAAATACATCGGCAGCAGTGGGAAAAATAAACCAGCTTTTCTCAATTCCTGAAGAGAATTGAGACACACACACACACACACACACACACATCGACCGGCTGGTACCGTCCCACAGTCCTCCTGAGCCTTGCGTTCGTCCATAGAGCGGCTCCATAACTGAATTCTCGGGACATCCACGCTTTGAATAAATTGCCTCACACTCCATAAATTTTTCCAGATGCTAAGAGTCACTTTGAGGATATAGAGCTTGGGACGCTATCAGTTGGGCTGGTGAGGAGAGGAGGGGGAGGGGGAGGGGGAGGGGGGGCGGGGGGAAGTGAGGATGAGAATAAGAACAACATAGATTTCAACAGATACAGAAAAAAAAAAGAGAAAAACCCCTGAGCTGAAAAATAGATAGAGTTTAAGTGTCGACCCAGGAGAGACGTGTACTTTGCAAAACCACAAGACAATGTCAGTAAACCAGCAACTTCATTCACTTTAATAGACCAGGAAGAATAAATCAATTTTTGCTTTTGAATGTTGAATCATTGCAGTTGGAATACTGGGATGAAATATCTGTGTTACTATTGCAATCAGATTACAGACAGGGTTTTTGAAGGCCAATACCAATCAAGACTGCCAGTAGCCAATTTTGTACTAATATTCAATATCTCTAAATTTTACAATTTTCATGCCAAAAATATTTTTAAAAAAAAATTAAATAGCACTCAGTATTTCCCACTTGTCAGGATGGAAAAGCCTCTGAAATAGCATTTAGACCATCATGGGACACTAAAACTTAAATTTAAGTTCCGCTTTACTGTCATCTCAGCTGCATAAATCTACATATATATATATATATATATACACATATATATATATATATATATATATATATATATATATATATATATATATATATACATACTGTATATATACACAGACTGTACACAGAGACACAAAATATAGTTTCTCCAGGCTCAAGGTGCAACAGAGATGTAGTAACAATAACAAGACAAGTTAGTAATAAAACACGGATGATACCAAGGATGATAATGATAAAGCATCATACATACATTCATGCGTACTTGTGTGGAATCTGATCAGAATGTCTCATTAGAATCAGTTCAGGTTAAGGTCTTCCCATAGACAACCATGTGTAGTACTGATCAATTCTACAGTATGTAATCAATCAAACTGCATCATATCCATCATATCAGAAGTAGACGACACTGACTGGACCAGATCTGATGTTTAATAAATGGCCAATATCGACTCAATACATCAGTCTAAAACTAAATGCAGAGTATGCAGTATTTGTGTTAGTTTATGTATATTAAACACCTTTGAGATTGATGATTGCTAATGATATTGATTTGTACTGATTGATGTTGATTTTTTTTTACTGTCTCTAACCAGGCTGTTTTATCAAAGAGTCTTGGAAGCTACTTTGATGTAGAGTTTGGCTCAGAGTCAGTGATGAGGAGGTTCATCTGTTCTGCATGCAACGCCCACTTTTCCAATCAAGCAATCACAGTCCATGTTTGGTGACATCACTCCTCACTCCTCCGTATCACTCCTCCTGATGAGTGGACTGGACAGCAGCTGCCACTGTTTGCATTTGTTATCAGTTGCAAGTGACAGATCAAATCCCTCCTTGATACACCTCTCTGTAAGGACTAATGTCAGACCAATATATCAGAAGAATATTGATGTTTTATGAAATATCAGCCAGTCAGTGTCGTCCATTGCAGATAAAATAGAGGTTCCTCTCTGACCACAGCCATGAAATTTTATTTTCTTTGCACATTTTATTGTTTTATTTAATTGTTCTATAACATTTTTTGTCTTTATTTAAAGGCAGTAAGTAAGTTTCCCCTACCATTGAATTGATCTGGTGGGTCACCCTGCCTTAAAGAGCTGCTGACCCACCTGAAAGAATTTCATCAGTCTGGGTTTCAGTGGAGAGTTTTAGTGTCCCATGATGGTCTAAATTCTGTTTCAGAGGCTTTTCTACCGTGACAAGAAGAACATTCTGGGGAAAAACATTGAGTACATGTCATTTTTTAGGGTATAAAAATGGTCAGATTTAGAGATATTTAATATTGGCTCAAAATATCGGCAGCTGCAGAACTAAAATATTGTTATCTGCTTCCAAAAGCCTGTATGGGTGGAGCCCTAATAAGCACAGCAGTTTTCTAGGCGAGGTTGGATGTGCTTGAGTGGCCGAATTCAAGAAATTCAAGTTTAATCATAACTACATTTTAATAACTGACCAATTTATTACAGGCTAAACAAAGCCAAGAAAATAATGGAATTATATCCTGCCTTAGCCTTCAAAGCCAATGGCAGAACCACTCACTGGGCAGTGAAAAGGATCTTTGTTCTGGACCACTCTAGGTCGTTTTTTATGGCATCAGTAGATGGTAATGGAGTCTGCCCACCAGTCATATGGCACACACACACACACACACACATGCACTACTGTGTGCACACACTACACACTCACACCATGTCACCCACAACTGAAATTTTAGTGATTTTCATGTCACAGAGTCAGAATTAGTCGTTAATGTCACATAAATCTCTTGTAACCTCAAATTCTGTGTTCTTATTTGAAGTGAACATTAATGTGGACTTTTATAGGATGAGCAAGTTTCATAACCCTGCTGCCTGGTGCCATGAAACCCATTCAAAACCCATGATACATTTCCAAAATGTATCATCAATTTGATAACAAGGCTGTTTTTCAACATTCCTGAAAAGTTTACTTTTTGATGGTTTTCATCTGACAGCGGCGATATCTATCAGAGAGAGGAACGATTACTCTGATACAGTATCTGAGCCAAGCTTGGCCCACTTCTCAGGCTGTGCCTTTTAAAATGACATTTGAATGTCACTGTAAAAGTCTAGGGCCACTTTATGTATGGCATCTGCATCATAATTTGCACAGGTCACCCTAAGGTCTCGCCTGGATTTCCACAGATCTGCATGAGCTAATGATTTGCTCAGGTAACCAGGAGGCCTCAGTGCTCCAGGGAAATAATTTAAGTCCAGCTCACGACTGGGGCTGCTACTGAACCGGGTCCAAACCACTGAGATCCGCTCCGTGAACTTAAGAAATTCACAAGGAGGTATTACAATATTGATGCCATTGTGCATGAGAGCGTGGCACCATCAGCCTGTCAGGCCGGTTTAAGCCCGGTGCGTGAGTGTGTTCTGCAGCTCTAGAGGCTGCTGCACCAGATAATGTCCTTATGTGAACGCAGCGTCTGGACCCACCAACTGTTTAAGGACCTGAACCCTGCTGAGGGATGCCAGGATAATAAAGCCCCTACAACACTGTAGATATGCCTACAACTGTGACTGTTGTCGCTAGGGTTAGCTGTGGGTTTGCTGGTACATCAGGCGGATATTGGCCTTTTATTAAAAATCAGATATCATCCAGTCAGTGGCATCCAGCTCTGATATAATGAAGTTTATTTGATTACATATTTATGGTAGAATTGATCAATACTACACCGGTTGTCTATGGGAAGCCCTGAACCTTAATTGATTCTGCAACAACATTTAGTATGCCTGGATATTTATTAGTAATAGCATTAGTATCCTGGGTTTCATTGGAGAGTTTTTAGTCTCTCATGGTCTAAATGCAGTTTCAGAGGCTTTTCCACCCTGACAAGTAAAGAAATTCTGGGGAAAACACTAAATATCTGTATTTTTTTGGAATTTGGATGGTCAAATTCAAATCAAAAAATCCCAAAATATCAGTACCGGTATCGGCCTGCAGCAACCGGCCTAGCTCCTCTCCTCGCGGGCTTAATCCCCCAGCATTGCGCGTCTTTGCTTGTGGCCGGTGCAAGGGCAATGAGAGCGCAGTAATGGGGTCCTCCCTCCCCCCCCCTGCATTTCATTTCGCATGCCTATGAGGGAGACATGAAGGGAGGAGGACAGGCCGAATCATTACGGAGAGCTATTCCCTTCCTGGTAATGAGAGTGTGCCGGAGCCAAGGTTAAGTAAAAACAAGAGAATTCTGTCTCCCCATCACTCATTCACCTTTCCAGAGTTCATTTGTAAGACCGTCGGTGAGACCATGTTTGTATGCATGCTGGGAAGTCTGTGGGTAATCAAGGTAAAATCAATAGGGGCTTTAATGTTCCCCGCAGAAACTCCAATGTCAACATGTTTGTCCATGTAACCTCATCATCCGCGTTACGGCTTTTTCTTTACGGAATCTGATGATCAATGAACTGATGAAAATTCGAGAGGGACTAAAGGACATGCGGCACCATCTCCATCTGCGAGAGGATGAACAGCAACAGCCGCGCCATCAATCAGCCGTTGCTCGTATTGTATATCAACATCATAAACTACTCTAAACACCCCAAAACCATCTTCAAGGCCAGGAGATGTAGTTACAGTACCGCTGTCATAAAGCACATCCTCCGCTCGCTCTGCCTCCCTCTCTCTCTCTCTCTCTCTCTCTCTCCAGACAACGCCATCCATCAGCTTCGGTTGATCCATGAATTGTTTTCTGCTCTGTAGTTAATGAGCCTGTAGTCTGGCAACAAGGAATCGACTCATCCTCATACGCTCCTATGGATTTCACCATCACAGACATTACAGATGGTTGACTCCTGATCATTTTCGTTATTGATTTTCTTCACAAGGCCAAATGCGGCCCGGTGACACCTCGGGGAGAAATGACCACATAAATCCGGCCGTGATGCATACGCGGCGCACAGGAGGGTTCCGCCCTACAAAGTTAACTCCGTCTGCAACACCGGCGAAGCTGAACGCCCCCCCCGAAATCTGTCAGGATGCGCGGCACGCATCCTGACAGATTTCGGGGGGCCGTTCAGCTTCACCGGTGGAAATTTCGGGTGGAAAAGAAAAGCAAAGAGAAGCAAAAGAAGACTTCACTTTAGCACTGTGGTGTACTGCTGCTTTTTTTTGACATCGTGTCATCGTCTTGGTCCCCCCCACCCCCCCACCCCCCCCACCCCCTCCCGCACATAATGTAATTGTCGCTGCAGCAGAAGAGGAGAGGGTTGAAGGACGTGGATGGACGCCAGTGTCACGTAACCTCTGTCAATGACGCTGCAGTGCCTCCGCATGTTGCCGAAGACAAGACGCAAGACTGCTGATGAGGCAAGATACAGGAGCTGAACCCTGTCTGTCTTCCCTGTCTTCCTCTTTGTGAGGTGCGATCTGGCTCTTTGTACGTTGTACGTGGTGAATTACCTCCGCTCTCCGGGACGCCACTCCACCCGAGTCCCGGCGAGGAGCGAGGTAACGCTTCACAAAACCAGCCGGAGAGCCCTTGGAATTAAACGGCTGCCTAATTAAGAAGCGCTTGAGTCTGAATTCAGAGAGCGGCTTTGTGAAAAACAGCGTTTCACCTGCAACATGGAGCCCACACTCGTCTAAAGGACAAACATTAATCTCCTCCTCTCCCACATGTAGGGGAGCACAAGGAGGGAAAATCGCATTATTTGTGTTGTAGGATCAACTGTATATTTTTTTTTTTAGCCGCTGTACTCCTCCTCGTCCATTCAATCGGAGGCCAAAAATGGGCCAGTAAAAAAGTGGAGAGATTGTGGGAGGAGGAAGAAGACAAGAGATGAAGACAGCAGGAGTTTGTGTGACAGAGAGGGAGCGAGAGAGGTGTGGGAGAGCACTGGGCAGGTTTACAGTTTACAGTTTGCCCCGGCCGCTCTTCTCTGTAGTGGAAATTTCCCCCCCCCGAGGAAATTGGCGAGAAAGTAGAAACCATTTATGTGTTCGGTCCTCCCTACTGCAAGGAAATTATCCTGTACAAACCCCCCGCATCTCCGGGAGCCGCGCTGCCTTGACCTTCACCACGCTCTACCTGTGTTGTAAAGCCTCTCAATTTGCTTTCTATATCAGCCCATTTGTGCTGGATATAAAAGTGGAGCGAGTGTCAGCATCAGAGAATGACATGCACTATCAGGAATGGCCATGTCCGTGCCGTTCCAATGATAAACAAACAGACACAAGCAAAGAGAAAAGCATCCAGTTCCTGTACTGTATATCACCAGGCACTGGTTGGAGTAACTACATGCATAACCTATTCATATGATATCAGTGGAAATGATATTTAAAGGAAATATCCACCCTAAGGGATTTTCCCCTGAGGGAAAGGAGTAAATTACAACACTTCAGCACAAAATAAATCCTGGAATGCAGTGAACATGATAAATTGATGAGCGTCGGTCCTCCAAAATTTTTGTGAAATGATGTTTTAAAATGCAAATATGTGCTCCGTGCAGAAAAAGTGAGAGAAATACGTTGAAAGGAGACACACAACTAGAAACAGGCCGTAGTTTGACTTTGAAATAGTGCAGTGGATGGGCGGCAATAGTGCAGCAAGTGTGATTAATTATACAGTGGATGGATACGTTTACCTTCAACTCCCACAGCCTGGGTTCAATTCCCAACTCATGCAAAAGAGTTTTCTACTGTGAGTGAAGTTTTAATTTTTGGCGAAAGTTCTTGTTATTTAATCATATTTTACCTTAACCCTATCCTTAACCAAAGATGTTTCACTTGCCTAAACTTAACCGTTAGCTAACCTTTTTTCAAGTGACGATCATTCAAAAGTGGCGTGTCCAATTCACGCTATTGTCAAACGTAATGTTTACTTAATTTGTGCCCACAGCATGTAATCAGTGTTTTATGATACTGTGTTGAAGCGATGATTTAGTGTAAGAATATCCAAGGGTGGATTTTTCACTTTAACTTGGCCATGTTTTTAAATCAACAAATGCACGCTGGCTTTGGTCTTAACCATATTTTTTCCAGCATGTCATATTGGATTTCTCTGTCAGATGCATGTTATGAAATGCATCACAGTAGCAACAGGTATCAAAAAGCCACAGCTTATCTAGAACTGCAGGAGAATCATGTAGGGTAGGAGTTCCCCAGCACAGACAACTGAAACTCCAGTAATGGGTTTTGCTAACACTGTGCCACAGACAGTACTCATCAGGTACAGAGAGAGAGAGATAGAGAGAGAGAGAGAGAGAGAGCTATTCCAGTCACTATTCCCATTCCCCTCTGAGAGTGTTTAACAGATAGATAAGGCAAAGGCAAAACAGTGCAGACAGCTCAATGAGCAAAACGCTAAGAGCTCCACAACGATTTCCCTCTACAGAATGAGCCGGGCGGTGGAGAGAGAGAGAGAGAGAAAGAAAGAGCGAGACAGGGAGAGAGAGAGAGAGAGAGAGAGAGACGGCGGTTCAGTCCTTTTATCAGGAAATGGAGAAAGGGCATTTAATCTCCATCTTGTGAGGCGGACACCTTAATAGATCCCTCATGTGAAATAGCGGGACAGGGGAACAGGGGGGGGAACAAGCCTCAGTGGGGTTCGGTCGGTGACAATAACAAGAGCTGAGCGTGTTCCCTCTCCCGCTGCCACTCTTGCCCTCTGCTGTGCACCTCCAGTCCCACAGGTCTCCAACTCCACACAAATTTGTTCCCTCTTTGCTTTGGCCTCTTGGCTCTTTTCCTCTAACTCATTTTATGTGGAAACGTTTCAAAGTCGTCGGCGGCGGGGTCAAGGTTTCCACGTCAGAGCGCAGCCATCAAAGAAGAAGAACATTGAGTTATTTCAGCGATGCATGAGAATTGTTGACAAGCTCAACTGCTGAATCTCATATCATACTAAGTTTGATGTTTTTTTTGTAGAGCAGTACGTGTTCCCCCCCGGCCCGCCGACAGCCGGGTGCCCAGCTGGGACGCCGGCGTGCCAGCTCCTGTTGGGTGCTCCTGATCGCCCCTCCCTCGGTCCCTGACCCTCCACGCCCTCCAGCACCCAACTCCCTGCTGGGCCGCTACCAACCAACGCAAACACTTAATTAGAATGGATGGACATGACTGGCAAACGCCATGCCGTCATCTGTCAAAACCCCCCAAGTGTGTGACAAGCACAGTGCAAATAATCGCCTTCCCTTTCAATGACAAAACATTTAGAGTCATTGAAAAATGTCGAGGTGGCAGAAATGGCTGCCAGATGCCAGTCTGTGACCAGGGTGGACTGTTACTTTGCTTAAATATTCCTTAAGTAGAAGTGCAATTAATGGTGTAAAAATCTACTTAAGTAAAAGTAAAAGTAGCTAATTTAAAGTAAAAGTAAATGAGTGACTTCATTTCTACATTTAATCTGTCTTATGCAATGTCAAATGACAAGATGTTGAGCCTATGTTGAGCCTTTTAAAAATATTTGTTATCTTGTGATAAATGATGACGTGATAAATAAGAGTTTAGTTATTTTATTTCTAGAAAGTGTGGGTTGTTTTGTTTATTATTTTGGCCATGGCCACCCTGAAGCCTTTTAAAGCTTCCTTTGACTTACTGGTTGAGCCTTTTGTAAAATAAATTGTCTTTTGTTCAGTTTATTGCTGTTTTGCTCCCTTTTTCTTGGACTTAGTTTATGTTACCCCCTTGGTACCCTAGACAACATTTAGGGGTCGTAACACCATCATTCAATAATGTATAATAGCAAAGAAATATTGTCTAATAGCTAAGGAAATGTCAGTTTCCTTGCTAGCTAGTTAGCTAGAAAACTAGCTAGAAAACTAACTAGCAACAAGCACAAACCAGTAATGCTGTTTGGACGGATGGCTTTTTGCCCAATATGAACTAAACTACAAAAATGCATGAATTTGAGCATCAGATGGTAGTTAGTGGAGTTGTTTTCTCCACATGCCTGTGCAGATGTGATGCAGATACATTTTGCCAACTTACCAGTTTCTGATGCAATGCTTATGGAGAGACTGCAAAGTTTGTACTGTGTAACAGATGTGATTTAAAATGTAAGTCAAAACATACTTGTGTGTATGTAAAATACTCAAAGTTAATTTAAACAAAAAAGCTGTTAAATTAAAGTAACAAGAGTAATTGCAGTTGGTTACTTCCACCACTGGTGTGTATGGGCGAGAGGGGACTGGATGGGCCGGAGGCCATCTGTGTTTTGACTGATGTTCAAAATGGCTCCGCTGAACAAACCTGGCCATGTACTCTAATGACTTGACTTTGTTCAATTTTTGCTCCTCTGCATTTCCTCTCTGCCTCTTTGATGAAGTCATGGATCCCTCTATTCACTTGCTAATGTTTCAATTGCTATCAGTGTCCATGATTTAGGAAACTTTTTTTGAATGGCAGCCAACATTATGCCATCTGTCTCCACCTGTCCGCTGCTGGCAGCGCTGTGTGAGGAATTGATCTGTGATGTTCCAGCACTGCCTGGAGAGAGGAGAAGAAAGGAGAGGTCTGGTATCCACATGTTAAAACAAGGCAACATTAAACATGGCGTCCCCCATGAACGAGACAGTCCCGGTCTGGGCCAGTCAATAACAACAATGTCATCTTGTTTCCACCTATAACTGTCACACACACACACACACACACACACACACACACACACACACACACACACACCCCACCCCCCCTCCCACCCCCCTGGGCTGAACAGTGTAATTTTGAAAATACTGAAACATCATTGAGATTCATCATTTCCTCAAGTTTCATCAAAATCTGATCAGTGGTATCTGAGATACGATGATGGACGAATTAATGAAAAAGAGAAAGAATATTCCTTCATATTTATCTGAGAACAGCTGTTGCAAGCCATGGAAGTTTGTGCCCTGCTGAGCATCTGCCATTGCAAATTGATTACCCAGGGGTAGGCCAGTCTCCGCCACCCCGCCACAGACTAACCACAGCTGTTGCTTTGATTAAAAGCCGAACACAGGCCGCCATTTTGCCCCTGAGTAAGGCCTCGTCTACCAGTTCTGGGCTCTGCAGGTCCAACCGGATGAACTGGGACCGATACGATGCATGGAGGACGGAGACTGGGAGTTAATATGAGTTAATATGGCAGGTTGACCAGGCCGACTAACCTGATGAGCCAAGTCCAAACTGTCTCTGGACCAACAATGCTGTCAGGCCCATTCAATGTGAAACGGGACAGCTGGTGGAGATGCAGTCAGTGACACGTTGTTATTTAGGTGCAATAGTGTGATGTTGATTAAGCGTACGATTCCTGCCAGATGTGATCAGATAGCATACAGGATTTCCTCAACAATGGGTAGACAACAAGGCAAACCCTACTCCCCGGCTCTCTTTCTCCGATGGTTCGATCAGTAATCGGCCTGAGGAGTCGGACGCTCGCTCGGTCAGTGAAGAAGCGAATCATCCCAGACAAGGAAATTGGTCTCTTGTTTATCCTGCCGTCACAAAATCACATCTTCATGGCCCAATGGGAAGGAGCTCAGCGTGCGCTTCTGCCTCCAAAAGCTAATTACCCCAGCCACGCCACACGTAAGCGTAACAAGAATTGACAAGGTCCTTTCTTACATATCCGGGATCCTCCATCGATTTCGCCGATCAAAGCGCCTCTCGCAGAGCGGCCGGTGAAGTCATGGTTCAGCTTCGTCCGCCCTCCTGAGAGCTCGCCCGCCGAGGAGGAGAGTAATGACGGCAATTTGAGGAAGCAGCTCTTGACAATTTTCCAAAACTAACTTTGAGTTCTTAAAGCTGTTTACATCTGAATGAGTCGACGCTCCAGCCTTTCAGTTTACCCCTGTGTTGATCCTATTGGGAATGTAAATGAAGTTGAAGTTGTTACATTTCCGCAGATGAAAAAACTCGGCATAAATGCACTGCATTAATCAATTAGCGCTTTTTCAAGCACTACATGCTCCTCGCAGCGTAATTATGGTGATGAATAAATATTGATGTTTTCCACCCTGAATTACATTATCAATGCATTGCAGCAGAGATTCAGCACACTCCCGGGTATTTAAATGAAACTTTAATAGTTATTTATTTGAGGGATGAAAAGAGATTACAGGATTGAAGAGGCTTTTCTGTGTGTGTGTGTGTGTTTTGTATGTGTGCATTGTTCATGAAAGCATTGAAAAAAATTACAATATATATATATACAATGAAACCCAGTGTGGTGCAGTCACAGGTTGAGGAGATGTAAGAGGACAGTTATAATTGCTTTATGTCAGCAGAGAAAATGTATGGAAACACGGAAGGATTCCTGGTTTGAAATACAACAGGTGGACAGCGTTCATGTCTCACTAATGTCACAAGCAGTCGCCCTATTTAAAATGGATTCAATGTCTCCTTAATTGCATGCAAAGTTTCACTGTGAGGAAGTGAGCACATTGCTAACAAGCTCATGTCATCTCTCATGATCTCCTCATGAATGGACAATCTCCATTCATAAAGCTTTCATTACATATTCGTTGCAAATTCATGTGACGTGATTGTGTAATACATTTCAAAATAAAAGGCAGACAGGCAATTTTACAGTGTGCCAGCAGACTGACTCAATAGCTTTTACCTACAGTCCAATCCACCCTCCTGCCAATCTGCCTTTCAATTAGAAAGATAAATGCCTCTAAACACCCTGAATTCAACTCAAGTCACCCACCTGTGTACCTGCATTATAAGGCTGCAAATAAAATACCACAACAGAATCAAAGTGGTTCCTGATATTTTGACTGTTTGAGCTTGTTTACTCCTTCCCTTACCTCTCTTCTGTATATTTCTTGCTTAGATGGATCCTCCATATCCAACCCTGGATGCCATTTTACCCAGGAGGTTTTCCGTTATTCACAGCCAGTGTGATTAATTACACAGCCCTCATGAGGGACGTGACATGGGAGGATGTATGTACCATAACGAAGGTAATCCAAATGAATACCTGAACCACTGAATCAAGTGCAAGCTGTTTGATTATCAAGTAGTCGTGTATGTTGATCATTGAGCTGAGGAAGCAGTTTTGCTGGCGACACCTTTAGACGTTAATTGGCCTTCCACACCTGAACTGAATCATTGCTACAATTCAAACTTGTTTAAATGTTTTGGAACGGATGTGCAAGGACATTTTTAAATTGTGGCAAAAAAAAAAAAAAAAGTATTTTCCAAGGGAATTTTTGATGCTTTCATGTCCTCATGTGACATAAAAGTGACATAAATGTGTAATGTAATTTTATAAATGTTAATTTTTCATTTGGGTTTTCAGTGTGTCATAATTCATAAAATCGTGTCATGAGCCTGGCATGAATGCACTATGTAAAGTATAATGTTAAGTTGAATGGCACGCACTATTGCGATTTCTCAGAAGTCGCCCAGCTGTCCTGTAACTAAAAAGGACGCCAGCGTGACTTGATGACAGCATGAATTATTACGTTCTACAAGACGAGACAGGCGGACGGGACGGTTGTGTGGGAGGCCGGCTCCATTTCACTCCTCAAAAAAACATGGACAGACAAATAAATAATAACAAACATAATATCGATCCGCTGTAATTCCAGGAATGAATCTGAGGGTGAGAGATCTGGAGCAGAGGTGCTGAAGCCGGAGGAGAAGGAGGAGGAGGAGGAAGAGGAGGAGGAAGAGCAAGACAAGGTGGCGGAGAAATTACCTCTGTGGCTGAGTGGAAAAAAATAATGTAATGGCCAATAAAAATGTGACTTTCACTCCTCTCTTGGAAAGACCTTTTTTCCGACGCTTTATGTGACGCAGTAAACAGGACAGCTGAACGGGGAAAAAGAAGCTATTTTATCAGCTGGAAATGAGTCTGTCTCTCTCAGGCCCAAAGACTCATATCGGTTTTATTCTTGTCATGCTGCACTCCCCACAGTCCCCGGACACATTTGCCAATGTGCTCATTTAGCCCTTCCGCTCAGATTTACACACTCATTCTGCCTTTCCGCTGCCGAAGGACTCTCTTCTTGTTTCCTTCATTACTTACCTGCAGATGAGGCAGTCAGGCCTTGCAGCAGTGTTACTGGATGCTGACTGCTTGGCGGATTCACTTTTTCTTCATCATTTTATAATGTAGATGGGAAATGGGATTCAGCGTCTATCCAAAAGTAGACAATGGCGAAAGTAAACAATACTGTACACACATGACTGGGTTTGGAAGAATCACGAGTTTACCTTGGATGAGCCAGGAGTCTTAAATAAATATCTCTGAATCATTTCTCAGCGAATGTGAACAGAGGTTAGAGCGGTAATCCGCAAGTTCCTCATTTTTGGGATTTTGTCTCCATCTTTGTTAAGCGCTCACTGGTGTTTCTGCACTGCACTTCCCAGAAATCACCTGTCAATCAGTACTGGGACGTCTTTTTCCTTGGATTTTCTGTTGATGCAGTTTGAGTTTCTCTTTTCTTGGTCTGTTCAGCCTTTGGTGGCTATCGCTGCTCATGCTCTTCTTCTTTTTCTGTTTATTACAAGCAAACCCGAAGTGTAAAACACATCACTTCCTGTGTGGCAGAGGATTTTTCCCAGGAAAGAGCTGCCAGACACCGGCTGTCATGGAAAAGCTTTCATGAACTGGCCATAGGTTCAATAACTGCAATGTTATATATATATGGTGAAAGTAACAAAACAGGCATTTATTTACATGAAAATCAAGTGTATTACTTTAAACGCATTGTACTGTCCGCTGAAGAAAAGAACCATCCCAGAAAACGCAACAATACACTCCTCAAAACCACTGCACACACACTCTCTGCACAGATGTATTTGTGGTTTGTTGTTCTTCTCCTTTCCCAAACTTGACGTGCAACCTTGGCAGCAACTTGACCAGCCTTCAAGACCTGAGACTTTTGTCATATACCGTATCGCCCAATCGCATCGCTTTTACCACACGCATGCCTGCGCACCTGACATCTGTGGCACAGATAAATCCTTACTTGGCAGAAGAATTATTTTCGGTGTCTATGATGAGAGATATCGCACGCATGGCGGAGGGATTTGTGGGGAGCCAAAGCTTGACGCTGTGGCTAATGAGATCCCATCGTCATAGACAGTCATCAATTTGAAACCCAATCTAAGAGGCTGACACTGATAAAATAAACATTAAAGTTGGCATCACAGAGTTAAATAATTGCTTCTGCTAGAACATTCACAAACGTATTAACACATTCGCATGGATCACATTTAAATAATAGGTGCACTTAAGACCATTCATTTTCCCAAAGCTTAATTTAAATTTTAATTTCATGGTAGAGCATCATCTTGGTGCTGTTTGTCCACATTTTTTTTCATACGTTAAAATCTTTTAAATGTTCTCCTTCGTGTTTTAGTTACTAATTTGCTCCCATCAGCTACTGAAACACTCGATACACTTGATTTCTCAGGCACATCGAGGCTCATTGAATATATTCTTCATCAACAAAATAATTATTTCTCACCTTCTACCACACATTAAAGTAATCAAACACAAATCTTTACAGGAGTCATTAATTTTCAGTGGTTTCTGAATGAAAGCCGGCATCAGAATTTGGGTTTAACTTTGAGTTTCATTCCAGACTGTTTGCTCCATAATCAGAGATGTGCTCCGAGCAACTGTAAAGCCTCCAATCGCTTCCAGCACAGCTACTGTCGCGCAGACAACAATCAGCTGGCACACAATGAATGGACAAATTCCCAATCTACAGCAAGGTCACAGGGTTAACAAACAGATCCTTCATTATAGCCAAAACAATCTTCTTCTCCCAGACAATTAGTGCCAAAGCTCCCGGAGGAGTCCAAGCAGCACAGAGCCGCCTGCTGTCTCCGCTCCACTCTCTCCAAGATGAGAAATGTCCATTCAAAGCCGTTTCTTCCCCTCCGCTAAGAATGGCTGCTCCCGCTACTTTGCTGCCCCTAAACAAGCAGGCAAAGGACTTTTCAGTGACCAAATGGGACAATAAAGCTCCGTTCAGCAGGGAAACCATCTGCAGCATCAACATACAGCGGTCATGTTTCATCAATATCAACCGCTAACGTTCAGTTGACTTCAGCATATTTTCTTACTGCCTGCCTGCGATCAGTATTCACTGGCCGAAACTTCATTTTTGTTCTGGATAAGTATGCAAACCCATTGTTGTTGGTTGAATATTGCCATATTTTCCACCCTGACTGCAAAAAGAGACGTATGACACCTTTTAATCAGAAAGTCTATCTGTCAGCTGCAATTATTAAAAAGTAATGGTTCTTTTATAGTCCTGCTAAGACATTAAAACGCCCCCCCGCAGGTGTGTATGTGTGTGTGTGTGTGTGCGTGCACGCTTATTAGACACTCATTTAGCTTAAAATGAACTCCCTGGCCTCCTGGGAATCAAAGTGATTGGAGTGCCATGGTAACTTAGTTTCACCACAGAGTCATGGGCGAGGTGTGGCACTCACCATATCTTCTTCTGATTGAGTCAAAAATTGATCTTGTAGTTTTTTAACATTATAATGGAGAGGAAAGACCAAGCGAAAATAAACAGAAATCTATTTAGAAGCCATATCTTAGAAAAAATAAATAAAAATGTCACATCAGTGGAGCATTGGTGACCTACGTCTAATAATTTATCACCTTGACTAAATAATACACTCACCGGCCGCTTTATCAGGTGCACTTATCTAGTACCGGCTGGTCGTCTGTTGCTATAGCAACATTTATCATAAGGGGCAACAACTTGTGTGTTGTGAGATGCCCTTCTGCACACCACTGTTGTACAGAGCTGTTATTGGAGCATTTGTGGCCTTTCTGTTAGCTTAAACAAGTCTCCTCTGACCTCTGACCTCTCTCATTAACAAGATGTTTTCTCTGTCAAAGTGTCTTACATCATGCATCTTGTCCATTCTCTGTTAATGAGCAGGTGTACCTAATAAAGTGGCCGGTGAGTGTATCGTGTCAGTCATTACTCAGACATCTTGACAATATAAGCAGGTTTTGTAAGTTTAGGTGGTGAAGTGTATTAGATGCAGGGATGTTGCCAAAGCTTAGGATTTAGTGACTCGACGCCCCTGTGTGTCTCAGTAAACCGGGCTTAGGGGGCCGACCATGTCAGCAGCTGGGACAAGGAGATATTATGGATGAAGTGGATGGGAGCCGGTGGAGTACAGCTGTGAGAAAACTCAAACTGTGCCGTGTTCGCTGACTGTCACTGCCGCTGGAGGAGCAAACGGAGGGGAGAACTGTTCATGTGAAGTGTTTCCAGGATCGTCCAGCGAGGAAACGGGCGTGCGTGGATTACCAAGTGGGCGTGTGGAGCGAACGACTTGGAGGCCCGGACCACCAAGGGCCATGAAAGAGCGTCAGGCTTCTGTTTGTGTATAGATTAATTTGCAAAAATCTCATTAATTTCAATTGAACATGCCCCCAGGCCCAGGAACATACTGAGATGCACACACAACCTGACTATTAAAGGGGAAGGCTGTTTAAAAATTTATATTATTATTCAGAAAGTAATAGATCATCGGGAACATGCAGAAAAAAACACTCGGTGGCTGCGTCATCACAGTATAAAGTCATAGCCTTCTAATGGGAGAATGAATGGAGTATAAAATTGCAGCGAAATTTGTTATCTAAATAAATCTGTCACAATCTGAATCTCTTTTATGTGAACAATACACACTTATAACAGGAAAACAATGCCATACCTTCCTGAGTCATTTCGTTTTCCAGTATTGGTAGTTTATGTGAGTGTGTGATCTTTGAACCGGTGTTTTTATCAATGACAGATACACTCTCCATCTGCTCTAACTCCTCATTTGAATAATTTGGTTCAAAAAGATGCGGCCATGGAAACAAATACAACTGGGTCTGTTTCCTTATGATAATCATAAAGATTTTTTTCGATATCGATATATATCACGATATATTCATCCCATTGAACTGAATGGTGATGTTAGGTGTGATGTCAAACAAAACTGAAATTTTCAAATAATATTTCTACCCTACCTCAGTTTCTAAATAAAATTTGCCTCTTATCATCAGTTTAACAGCAGAATCGTGTGTCACAATATCCCAAAATCACCATATCATCACCTTATGATTATACCGAAAGACAATAAACAATAATATTGAGCCCTAGTGACACATCTGTTATGTTTTATTACATTCTGAATAATGTTAAAATTCTAAAAAATGATCAGTTTTCCCCCGTTAATATACATATATTTGCCCTGGGACACTTCGGTAGCATAATCCATCCATGACTGGACTCTTTGTAAAGCTGCAGCCTTTTGAGCTTCACTTCAGACAATATCAAAGGTTGTGACACTTTTCAGGTGACATTTTGACATTACAGCACAGTCAGGAAACTGTTCTGTTATCCACTGCAGTGTGTTTTTAAACTGGAGTCAAATGGGCCGACGTATGAAGTGATTCCACAGAGCTCCTGCACCCCCACACCCCTCCAGAGCTTCATATAGTCCCATATTCCTGCAATACAGTGGAGCAAACTTTCCGTCCAGACTGAGAATTTCATGCTACGAGTCCTTTCTGTCATTTATAAATATTCCAATAAACTACTCCCTTCCCTCCCTCTCTGGGCAGCTTGCCTCTCGCTCACCGCCTTGTCTGAGAGATGACAAAGGTTGTGGTCATGTTAATTCATCTTAATTGTGTCACAGTTAGAGTCGCAGAGGGAGCGCAACCTGCCGCTAATGGCTGACGTCAAATCAGCATCGGGGAGGCGGGCGTCCTTCAGCAGCACGGTGCTTTAAAAAGGCACAGGCCCATGGAGAGGCGTCCACAAGTGGAGCGTGCAGCAGACTGGTTCACTAATCAGAGGGAACGCCCCCGGTGATCGCGCTGCACCCACCCGACTATTCAGCCGCGCCAACGCTAACCGCTGCAGATAGCTGGAATCAGTATGGTAATTGTCACAACATGCGGTTAACGGAGATGCCGTTTGACAGCTGAAGGGCCGCTGATTCATTGTCATGTTCAATTTGCTCGATTCGGTCTGAGCCGAGCGGCTTGTTGGGAGGAGACGCCGCTCGACGGGGCCGGGCCGGGCGCTCAGGCTTTCCTCCATGAGCTAATGCACGAGGACCAGGGGGAAGAATGGATGAGGAACACTGGTAAGACGAACAGTAATGTGCTCATCCATAACGTGCTGGGCAAATATCCCATAATTACAGAGCGCATTAGGGTCCAAACATACATTAGCATTGATCATTACAGCACAGCGCTACCTGGTTGGACCAACTGATGACACCAATCACAGCCTTAATGAATCCCACTTAGCTCCACCGGCTAGTTATCCCAGAGCGATTACTTTCCCAGTAAATTAGAGGCACATCTGTCACAAAGTGGTGCAAACACGTTGTGTGTTCCTGTATGTCAGCATTACAACCAGCAGAGGACCTGAGGACTGCTTGTTCCTGTACTTCAGTGATCCACTACAAGCCAGCTGGAGGGACCGCGGCCGCGCTTTGCAGGTCTTTCAAGACACAAAATTAATGTTTCACGGTAAATACAAACTATTAAGCTTTGCCTCTCTCCGCTGGATTTCTGAGCGCCCTTTAGGAAAAAGTAAATGGAGAAGTAGTTTATGTTTTTTTTCGAATGACTTTGGTCACTTAGCGGAGCGATGAGCCGTTGCGTGCCGCCTTAACGACTTGCCTCCTCAGGCTATTAGAGGAACAAGTCCGCGGATTTACGGCCGGCGGTGCGAGAGTTGTCAGAGTTGCAGTAAAATGATACGTTATGGATGAGCCTTTCTGCTCCGGGGCAGGGCAGGAGGGGGCGGGGTCAGAGCCACAGGAGGGTTGGAGGGGAATTGGGGATATAGAAACACAAAAAACAAAGTACTAGGGTTCAACTGATATGGGTTTTTGAAGGCTGATATCAACACCGTAGTACTGATCAATTCCACAATATATATGTAATATATAAACAAACTGCATCATATCTATCATATCAGAGGAGGATGACACTGACTGACTGATATCTGGGCCAATATCAGCCCAATAAACACTACCACTCAAAAGTTTGGACACACCTGATTGAATGTTTTTCATTCTCTTAAAGCCATTTTGATCTAAAGGCTTCTGCTTAAATGCTTGAAATTTGTTTCTTTGACAAATATAAATAGTGAAGTTGATCCTGTGTATGAATTTCTTTCCAAAGCCTTTGCCTTTCCATCAAGGCAAAGGGCGGCTGCTTTAAAGAATCTAAAATATAAGATAGTTTTGATTTGTTTAACACTTTTTTTGGTCACTGCATAATTCCATTTGTGTTATTTCACAGTTTTGATGTCTTTACTATTATTCTAAAATGTGGAAAATAGTAAAAATAAACTTTTGACTGGTAGTGTATAATCCACAAACCAATAGGTCTAGCCCTAAAATGCAAATTGTGAGGAATGTGTGAGAAATAATTCCAGATGTATCAAGATTTCCCAGTTCGCTCATACCGGCTCTCATCAGCTGCACTCCTCTTTCATCAGCTAAATTTGGCCGATCATCTCCCATCACTTTAGATTTTTCCACGTTCAGCGGAAAATCCACCCAGACATTATTCTTTTGAACTTGAAGAGTTCAGCCTAGGTTTGCGAACTGAACAAGTTTTTTTTTGAAACGCAAGAAACAAGAAAGCCAGCACTTGCATGAAATAAATCCCGGAGGTGCTCTATTGATGGAGAATGGGAGAAACTGAGTGAAATTTTGCATGAATCCACAAATTCAGCCTGTAATTCATTGTCAGTGGAGCGGCTCCAGGTTGTTGTTTTTTCCTCTTGAAAGCATCATATAGAGGAGAGCCTTGATTCTTTCAGCTTTTGTAAAGACATTTCAGGTTTTTGAAAAGTTTTGAAAAGTTTCAGGTTTTGAAAAGTTTTCAGCTTTTGCAGAGAGTTGTTCATGTTCGTAGCTGAAAGATGACTGAACTGTCTAAGAAAAGCATACTGTCACTGTCGGGTAAAAACCTCCTATCTCCAAATTGTCAACTTTTCAGGAACAGGAAGAGACACAGTGTTGTTCTTCGATAAAACATGAAAAGGCGATATTAAAGTGATACTCATATGCATACATACACACACACACACACTAAGGCTGGGTAATGGCAAGGACATCACGATACGATTGTATCACGATACATTGCGATACGATACATATTGCAATATATTGCAATACACTACATACTTTACTGAAAATTTAAAAATAGAGCTGAAAATACAACTTGCTGTGTACCACCTGGGTAGTCTAATATGTACATCACATTATATTGATAACTCAGCGCAGTCAAAACTATTTAATTCAAAGGGATTTGAGGGAAATTTAAGGACATTTTAAATCCGTTTAAAACATGAATATTTGTTTTATATACATATTTGAGGGGCTGGAAAATCGATACAGTATCGTGGAAAAAAATATTGCAATACTCAGCTGTATCGATTTTTTTGCACAGCCCTAACAGACACACACACACACACACACTGTCAGATACATCAGGAGGGATTGCTTCAAATTTAAGAAGGTGAATGGTAGGCAGGAAAATAGTTTGCCCTTCCATTGTATTCATCATGTGACACGACGCGTGAATGTTGTTGTAGGATCTCCACTGACTTAAGGTGAACACTGACACCCCTGGGAAACCCTTCCCCACATCTCCCTGCCAACCGGCCCACATCCTCCACACCGCTTCTTCCCTTTTTTAATTGGCGAGCCAAGTAGAACAAAGGTGGAGAGCATCCCACACCAATTAGGAGTGGATGTAAACCGGGGGAGTTAGGGAAGCTCAATGTTGAATCAAGAGGACGTCCAACCTGTAGCCTCGCCGGGCCGTTCCCGCGCCCACAAAGCGACCGGCGCCTCACACACACGCCGAGGGCGCATTAGCGGTGATTTAACCGCGTTGTTGTTCCCAGCATCCCCCGGGGACGCGAACACAGAGGGTGGCTGCAGCCGGGAGAGAAGGACAAGTGTAAATCTCTGTACAATTTCAGGGGCAGGAGCAACGTTTCAGAGGGACAAATATTGTGTCGGGTCCCCGTAAATACTGACCGTAAAAACAGACGTATCCTTTGGTCCTTGGAGAGCTTTCAGACAAACCGGCTCAGATTACTGAGGCGGCAAGGGCAGCGCTGTTTATCACGTGGACAAACCGCCGGATCACGGTTGAGTCTGCGAGCCGTTTCACAGGGGATATTAAAGTGATATTTCACTTTGGTGGAGCAGTTTCACTTTTTAGCGCTCTTTCCAGCACATGTAGCATATACACCTCCAGCTGATGAAGTCCGGGTCGTCCTGTGCTATAGTTCAGCCGCCGCGGGGATCAGCAGCTTCTCTCTAACTCTCACTGATGATCATCACAAACAGGGAAATTAGCTTCTGGAAAGCTGTGACACAGAAAAACAGATTTATCATACAACTGTAGTTTTTATATATCTTCAGGTGCTCAGCTTCCTCCTCCTGGAAAGCGCTACACGTTGATTTGCACCTGGAAAATTTGATTACCTTTGGTGAATTTAGAAACCTGTGAATTTAGAAAAAAGGGTCTCGGGGTTCAGTCTGGCCCCGTAGCACTTAGCCGCCCAGCCGGGGTCATCCCTATGTTCCCTCAGCCCCATGTTCCCCCATGAATTTTTTTCCCCATCCAAATTAGGCCCTATGTTCCCTCAGCCCCATGTTCCCTCAGCATCAGAGGGTTAGGGTTAGGGTTAGGGTTAGGGTTAGGGGGCGAAAGGGGCGAAAACATTACCTCATTGGCGGAGGTACTGATCTGAGGGAACATAGACACGCTCCCGCCCAGCCTGCAGCTATTTTCGGGGCCAGCTGATTCCCCGAGACCTCAGTGAGAGCTGTGATTGTGGAATTATAGTGTTCCTGTAATATAGTCATGTTCCTGCTCATCCATGCTTGTGTGTTTGTCTCAACTTGAGCTCTTACTGCTTCTGTCGGTGATGATGGTTTGATGAACAGTGTCAGTTTTCTAACCTGTCTCACCATACCAACTGGATATTCCTTCGTCTCTATTGCCTTGTCCACTACCCCTTTGTGTTGTACTGCTTGGATCAGCTTACAGTATATTTTGGCTAGTCGCCTGGTTTCTGCGTCCGGTGCCTGCCCGGGGGGGTGAGGGTGAGGGCCTACTTCTGTGCC
Organism: Centroberyx gerrardi; assembly: GCF_048128805.1. Taxonomy (NCBI): domain Eukaryota; kingdom Metazoa; phylum Chordata; class Actinopteri; order Beryciformes; family Berycidae; genus Centroberyx; species Centroberyx gerrardi. The sequence goes on from NC_136003.1 coordinate 28,421,210, forward strand.
TAACTCTCCCTATTCTCCTTATGGGGGGCCCTTGGTTCCCTAAACCTCATCTGATCCTGTCTAGGTGGGGCACTGGTAGCATATTCATCCCTATTCTTAGACCGTGCACCATCCCTCTGCCCCCGGCTAACCTGGAGCCCCCTTCCTGACCCACCTGGTTCTCCACCGCTCGGCTTCCACGCGGGCCTCGATGGTGTTGCGGCCTGGCATCTGCTGCTGTAGGAGGTCGTCTTCTCTGGTTAGAGACACTCGAGAAACACACACTCTGTTTTCTATGCACGGTTAGTGTTTCTGGTATCTGTATTTCCGAGAAGGCCGATTTCCTCTTAGTCCGTTTGCCTCGATTGGCAGGAGAAAATGTTTGGGGTGTGGTCCCTGCAAATGGGCCCTCTTCTGGCGTTAAAATCAATCTTTATTTAAATTTAACCAACTTAAAAAGGACAATTGTGTCCTGGATAAAACCAACTAAAACTTTTTGAATTCAAAGGAGGTGGATTAAATTGTTAGTTCTTTTACCCCCAATCCAAATGTTATTGCACTTGATTTTAATTTGTATTCGACATGATGTAGTTTTATGTTTCTATTTTGTGAATGATTTTCTTTGTTGTACTCTCTGTAACTTTATGTGTGTGTTTAACTGCTGCTGTCTTGGCCTGGTCTCTCTTGCAAAAGAGCTTTTAAATCTCAATGAGACTTTACCTGCTTAAATAAAGGTTAGATAAATAAATCAAATGGATATGCATGGAATTTGACTTAGGCTTTAAAATGTGTATTTATGTAATGTTAGTTAATATAGGAGATCAGCAGGTGGTTGATGACTCCATGGTGAATGATTTTAATCGATGAGTTTACTTTTCTAGGCTCCAGCGACATTCCCATTCCCACTTTTAAAGGTGTATTATACGATGATACAGACCTAAAAATGAGCTCATAAATGTGGTTTATGAAGGCGGCGCACAGTCTTTCATGTGGAGCCGTGAAGTCGGCTGACAGCTGGAGAGAGAACACAGCGATAGAGAGACAGAGACAGCGACGGAGAGTTGAGTCACGTGCAAAAAAAATCGATAACACTGATGAATAAAACTTCTCAGAATGATGCATATATTCTCCCGAACGCCTCGCGTCACCTTGAGGGGCGGCGAGGGCGAGCGGAGCGACCGGAGGACAGCGGAGGAGTGACCGTTCGGTGGATTCTTGGCACTTGTCAGCACATATCGGGTATGATTAAGCGGCCTTATTGACAAGTCATTTGGGTGAGAACAAATTGGAGGCTGAGGTTGGCATTAATAAACCAAAGTCATGGAGGGACGGGTGGGACGGGACGGGTGAGGGGAGAAACGAGGCACCTGGAGACTAATTAGATATGACATCCAAAGCCTGCTATCAATTTATACCCCACACACAGGCTTTGGAAGAGCTGACCTACACCAAGGACAAGGCAGCAAGGTAAAAAAAAAAACACAAAAAAAAACGATTGAAGTGGATGGGAGGAGAGAAAAAATTAATTACAGCCCGGAGAGATGGAAGACTCCTCTCTACTCTGCTTTTTATGGGAGTCCTTAGTTAAATCTTTAAACTATAGCAATGCACTTTCAACAAGGACTCACAGGTAAAAAACACAAAACAGAGACCCAGGGTTTGGTCTCGATTAAATCTACTACAGTGCACTTAACAATATCCTGTTAGATGCTTTAATAGTTAAAGTCATTGAATATAGAGGAAGAATCAGGTCAGTTAAAACGTATTTTATGAATCCACAGCACTGTATTCATTTCCCTTATCAGACAGGTTATTATCAACAGGAGAGGATATTGGAGGAAAAGTCAGTTATGAGAGATTTTAATGTTAGTCACGGACAGGTACAAGTGAGCTGACACTCGTCCCATTTAGTTAAGGCTACTTTAAAATGAGCTGATGGTGTCCAAAGTGATCAGAGGTACTGTAAGATTGTCTTGTGGCGGAGGAATACGATCCCACTGCAGTTTCTATCACGGCTGTTTCATGTTCAAAGGGCACGTCTGCAGTGTTGCCAGCTCTCTGCCGAGGAAAGTAGCTGTTGGCCGCTCAAAAACTCGCTATAAATTGATAGATGACGTCCTGTGCTAATTTGCATATGAATTTTGCTACAGCTCCTAGTGGAGGGAGGGGCTACGCTGTGTATGGGAAGCAAGTAGCGCAAATCGGCATCAGCTGCACCAGTTTTCCTCCATATACTTTGGGAGTCAACACACAAACAGTTTTTTCCAATGGTCAGAAAAAGATTGTCACTAGTCGCTTTTTAGAAATAAAGCCGCAAAGCCGAAATAAAGCCGCAATGTTAAGTGCTAATCCTTGAGATCCTTGTTTTTTTGTTGTTTTTTCTTTATTTTGTCTCCATCTTTGTTGCTCAGCGCTCAGTGCTGTGGTGTTTCTGCACTGCTCTTCCCAGAGATCACCTGTCAATCAAACCGTGTGGGGGGCGGAGCTTGGATTTTTCTGTTGATGAAGTTTCTGTAGGTGGCGTTTCAATTTCAATTTATTTTTATTTGAAAAGGGACAATGTACATTAATCAACATTCAAACAAATGTAAATGTACCCGAGTTAGCCAAAAGGCTAGTTTTCATCGGCAGTCCCTTTGCCTGATGTTAGGCATCCATTCTTTTCTTTGTCTGTTCAGCCATGGTGGCTATCGCTGCTCATGCTAACTACCCAGTTCTTCTTCTTCTGTTTATTCCAAACAAACCGGAAATGTGAAACGCATCACTTCCTGTACGGCAGAGGATCTTTCCCCAGGAAAGAGCTACCAGACACCGGCTGTTTAGAACGGACAGTGGAAAAGCTTTATGAACTGGATATAGGTTAAATCACTGTTGTGTTTGAGTAGTAAAGCAGACATTTATTCATATGAAAATGTCACAGGTTATTTTTTTTTTATTATTCTTTGGAGTTGCAGCAATAATGGCTGCTGTTCTATGATATGACCTTGACCGTCGCCTCCTCTCTTTCTGTCACATTGTTTCTCTCTATCTCCGGTCAAATAAAACAGCAGTAGAATGTGATTTTTCTGTGAGGATGGAGGCTCTGCAAGCTGACTGATCACTGTAACTGCAAACAACAGTGTAGCTGCACATCTGCACCGCTGGCCACAATGCAGCTGTAAGCAGCAGTGGAGGAAGGGGAAGGAGGAGAGCTGACGGAGACAGGAGGGACAGATGGCTTCAGACGGAAAGGGAGGGGAGGGGGGGGGGGGGGGCAGGGGGGAGGGGTTGGTGAGGTACAGTATGCCATCAATTCATTTGAACTGCGGCCCGAATCCCAAATGATGCTCCTGTAAAATTTCAAAGACGTGGGAACAGATTGAACATTGAGCCTGTATGAAAATCCAGCTATGAGAGTTTAATTGGGAGCAGAGCAGAGCAAATCCATTGCGGCATCAAAGACTGCTTCAATTACTACAAACTTGTCTATTCATACTGTCTGTCGTGGACCGCTGGAAGAGCCGCTTCAAACTTGGTGGGAAAAGTTCAATATCACCATTGTGGATAACATCAAAGTAATAATACGCAACATTTTCATAAATGTCTGTTTTGCTTCTCTCTATTGCTGGTGAATAAAATAGTGATAATAGTGACAATAGTGATTCAACTTAAAGCCAATTCATAAAAAAATACTTCTCATCAGATCTTAACACACTTTTAAGCTGATTGATCTTCGCAATGAGCAAACACCTGGGTAATTGACAAGCATGCAGAATCGGGCCTGACTAGTTTCTGATGTCCTTGTCGGGGCCATGATTGAGATCGTGAATCGATAGCTGCCCGCTCAGCAGAGGCGGACAGACAGACAGACAGACGGGACCCGCGGCCGTGGATCTGTACGGCGGCAGGAGAGTCTAAAGTTGTTTTCCGTGATACAGTACATAACATCTTGATCTGCTCCGAGTAGCAGCAAGGCACTGGGATAAGCTGCATGATCCCAGGAATCTGCTCCGCTCACTCAAGCATGCCGGAAAGCTCATGCAGAAATCCCAGGCCTTGATACACTAGTGCACACACACACACACACACACAAGTACAACAGGCGTACAGTGCACACACACACACACACACACACACACAGACATGCACATGAACACACACAAGCAGACAATACATACGAACAAAGCATGCTGTCATTGGGTAAGATCAGAGGTGGAGATCAGAGAGAAAAAAAATAATAAAAATGTGTATATGGATATATAGCAAAAGAAATATATACAGTAAGAAATAAGTGAAAATGTATAAAAATGTCAAGACATATGTACTATACTGTATGCAAATGACAGAGGAATATGAAGAAAGCTAATATGTGAAAAGAGCTTGTCATATATACACGATGTGCAAAATGTGCGTCGTAGAAATGTATGAATAAAAGTGACAAAGTATGAGTTATTATGTTTTATTATGTTATGAGCATTATGAGAGTGTGCAAAATTAGAGCAGTAGAACATACTGAGGCACAGAAAAAAAATCAATAAAGCTGTGTACACGGATACATATCAAAAAATGAAGTGAAAATGTATAAAAATGTCAAGACGTGGAATATACTGCACACACACCAAGCTAAAAGAAAGCTAGTGCGTGAAAACACAGCTGATGTGCAAAATGTGTGTCGTGTTCACATCTCAAGTACAATCTGTTTTGGACACGGACACCAGATCATAAATCCAGGTGCGGCGTAATGGCGTCCAACAGCACAGACAGTCGGTCGCTAAAAATGACTCCGTCCCGGGCAGACGGGATCAGTGCGGGACGCTGCGGGGCGGCCCTCTGTCCCGGCCCGTCTGTGCTCCCTCTGCGGGCTGCTCCGGCATCATCACTCTGCGGGGTTTAAGCCGCTGTCAGCTGTGTCGTTTTGCATTCCGACGGCGAGTCCTAATGAGGAGCAAGGAGCTGACTCCACGACCCCCGCCGTCCCGCCGCATCAATCCAAACTTTGTCTCTTAATCCTTGGCGGCCGGGCCCCCGCGCTCGGCTCCTGTCCAGACGGAAGCCCTTGGGAAGAGGGGAAGGGATGTCTGACGGTCACACACACACACTACAATGATACTACCTGTGACTTTCATTTTGCAGAGGGTATTGCTGCGTTCCAGAGATGTTGGAAAGTCAGGAATTCCAGCTTCCTAGTGGGAAAAATGCTCTGGAACGCCCCTTCAAGTTGGAAACACTCAACCCCGGGTTTCCCAAGATGCAGTTATACTGACATCACATCAACATGGTGGCATACACTGTAAAACTCTACACGGTATTACCTTAAAAATGTGCATAATCCTCAAAATACACCCAAGTTCATTCTTCAGCATTGTACGATCTTAAACGCATCAACACACCTGTGTGGTAAATGGTGAAAGTCACAAGGAAACGGCATTTCGATGGTGTCTTGCTTCCATAATTCAGTGTATTTCCAGTTGAAGCAGGATGTTATGGGGTCAGATTTGTCTAAAAAATAAATACATGCACAAAACAAGTTTCACAAATGCATATCACGACTCGTCAATAAGCAAGGATGATCACAAATGTATTTTCCACAAACAAATACCACCCAACTTATATAATATATATAAATGTGAAACAATTCCACGTATATATTTCCACGTTGGAAGTTTATTTTTCCAAAGTTATATATTAGTATCATAAAAATTGCATTTGAAGTGCTCCATGTGCATATTTACGTCAAAAAACACGCACGTTTTCTTGCATGTATTTACAGGTTTGTCACCCACCATTTGTTTAAAGGAATAGTTCACCCAAAAATGAAAATTCTGTCATCATCTACTCACCCTCATGCCAAATGAAACTTCGTAGCAGCCTTCTCCAAAACAACTGAAGTCAATGGGGACCGGTTCTTTAGAGTTCCAAAACAAAAACAGCCAAACAATCACACTGAATAGAAAGACCTATACACCATTATTTGTTGCAAATCAATCAGCTGTAGTTAAGATTTTCACTAAATTATGTAAATATAGGTCTTTTTGGAACTCTGAAGAACTGGTCCCCACTGACTTTAGTTGTTTTGGAGAAGGCTGTTGTGCTGACAGCCTCCCTGTGTGTTAAATGGACAAACTTCACCTGTGTTTCAACTGGCATGAGGGTGAGTAGATGATGACAGAATTTTCATTTTTGGGTGAACTATTCCTTTAAGGATTTTTCAGACGATTCTAGCCCGAGATGCGATCCACAAATGTGTGTTGCGTTCATGTGCCGGTGGGAAGGTCCGACATCCGGCACTTCCGAGGCGGCTGTCGAGGGCGTTCATGTGTGGGGAGGTTGACGGAGAAACAAGCCTGGCTGGCGGTGACTTGTCGGCGGGACATAATGCAGAGAGGAACTGTTCAAAAGTGGATCAGAGCAAACAAAGGCAGTGAAGCCCGTTGTATACTCAGTGTAGCTGAAGCAATCCACTGTGAAAGGTTTTGCACATAATCTTGAGCTGTCACAAAAAGATGGATCCTTCAGAATGAATAAAATCCAGCCACCGGGACGCAACCATAGTGTCTTAGGAAAAGGAAACAGAACAAAACCTTTTTTTTTTTCACTTTTAAAGTTCCCATATCGTGGACCCTTCCCTTGCCTCTGTGATTATAAAGGAGTTGGATGGTCTATCTAAACATGGTGAAAGTATCAAAACGCACGGTCGCCAACTAAATCCACACAATCCATATTAGAAAAGCGAGCCTCTAAACGAGCCGTTTGGACTTCCGTAACTTTGTGGCGTCACGAAGGTTCGCTCATTATCATTTCTGTAAGAAATAATAGACTAACAAAGTGTTTTTTTCAAAGCGGTTGAGCGGTTGTCATTGTTTATTACCGGAGAGTTTTCCCTACCTGTAGCCGCCGGGCCGCGGTGTCTCATGTTTCACTCTTGAAACGGTTAGCCAATCAGAACAGAGGGGTCGTTAATATTAATGAGCCTTAAAGACACGGCGACAGAAACAGCCTGTTCTTGGTAAGGCTCAGAGAGATGCTGGAAAATGAACGTGTAAAAATGGATTGAGAGTGTTTTTGGTACATGACACCACACACACAGCTTTGAATGGACCTCAAGACACAAAATAAAACACTGGAAAGTGTAGAATATCGGACCTTTAAAATAAAGATTCAAAAGTAACTCCATAGCTGCTCAGAATATTTCTCAGATGGGTTTGAAGCAACTATACTGTTCTGACTCCATGCTGCGTAGATTCTGAGTCGACGCCCGTCCTGCCAACCGTCGCAAAAGACGACTTGCGGCTTCCACATAATGAGCGACCCAGCTATTGTGTGAACCATGATTAGCAATAGCCTCTGTCAACCTCAGGGGGACTGTTAAATATTAAATAATTACCCTTGTTAACCTTGCCACAGGTTTCCTACAGGTGTAGCAGTGATATCGCCCCAGTGAATAGACCGAGGCGTGGATGGGAATTAATAACAAGCATATCCACGGTGCGGATGGATATTTATGGGGGATAAAGGGGGAACAGCATCCGCCTTGTTAAGAGAAATTATTAACAGCATTGCAGCATTAACAGCATCCTCATCCTTATTAACTCAGGATTTTGAGGAATACAGTAGAGGGATGAACAGCGATTTTCCAGCCCACCATTCAACCTCTTAAATTTCAACCTATTGCCATGCATGGATGCACATAAATATCCTTGTTGTCATGTAAAAAACACGCAACTCCAATTTTGGCGAGTTTTCAGGACAATTCTACGACCCTGGAGCTTATGAAACCCTTTTTAAAATCTACTGGATGAAAATAAAAAATACACATTCGTCAAGCCCAAAACAAGTCTTTTTTTTGTTTTTTGTAGTTCCTGAAAAGTTGTCATTTTGGAGATACAGCAGCAGCAGTTTGTATGTGTATGTGAGGGGATGTGAGCGTGTGTGTGTGAGTGCTGCCGCCCCATCTGCCATGCAACACACATCGCGGCGGCGGCTCCCTGGGCCGGTGATGGATGACGGAGGAGGGCTCAGACGGCTCTGGGCAATGAAAGAGAGAGTCTTATCGCCCAGATCAAATTCACACCCTGCAGCCAGCACCCTTTACCACCAGCACCCCTCCCTCATCTCACATCTATTATCACGTTTTGTCTTTGTCTGTTTTGTTTTTTTTGTCCTGCAAGAACACGGGGTGGCACCTTTTGCAAGGAGGGTCATCCAAACGTACCCAAACCACAGCGTCTGCATGCTCAGCTGCAGGAACAGGAGAGGTCTTACTGTGTGTTTATCAAGCTTGAGGCTTCTCATTGTGTTAAAGGAGCAATAAGTAAGATTTTTGCAGTCCCATAGCACAACATGACCATAATAGACCTGTGGGGGGTTGATAGGGTTGTTGATCAAGACCAGTGACTCAATGATTACTTGGCCAGGTGCCGAGATTTATGGCTTTCAAAACTATCTTTTCCAGCACATACAAAACCTCCCCATCCATTGGAATTTCACTCCCAAACCCCACCTGCTCGTATTTTAAGACAAAACCGCAAAAAGTCAAAGCAGTATTATTGTTCCAGTATTTAGAATGGTGATATAATATCTCTTCACTAGTTTCTATTGGATCTCTGCTCTGATTAGCTAGCTTACTCTTGTCTAGTTCTTGTCTAGTTGCAATTCCTACTGGTCGCCGATAGAGCCTGATAAAAGTCACAGGTTACTTAATGCTGCTTTAACGCATTTTGTTAAAACTAGATTTCACGTGATATGGGTTTTTAATTTGACTATTTTCACGCCAAAAAAACATACGAAAAAGTTTTCAGTGTTTCCGTTTCCCCCAGAATTTTATTCTTGTTAGGGTAGAAAAACCTCAAACTCTCCATTGAAACCAAGGATAATAATCATTATAATAATCATAATCATAATAACAACAACAACTTGCACATTTCTGTAGAAACTGTATCTGAAATGTTGCTTCCTATAGACAATCAGTGTAATATTGGTTGATTATATAATGAATATGTAATCAAACAAACATCAGAAGTGGATGACACTGACTGATGGATATCTGATTTTTAATAAAAGACCAACATCAGCCCGATATATTGACAACCCAAGATATTGGTCTATTATTGGTTATATTGGTTTTTGGCAATACAAGCATTCTGCAGTACTGCAACTCTTAAAAAGGTTAAAGCAGGTCAGGAAACCCTTGACAGGAGAGGATTCCTGCCAAACAGCGGCAGGTTTGCCGGCGGCTGCGGACGGACGGCTGACTGTTTGCACTCTGTCCGGAGGCTGAGGGCGAGGACGACCCCCCTGACAACGTGACCGTGTGAGAAAATACCAGCGGCGGGTCCAATTACGGCTCAACCGTCCCGGGTTGTTTGCTCATCGTGATCCTCCAACCGCCGGCTCCCGGTGACTTCTGGGTACATACAGGCCGACCGAGAGCGGTGTTAACATGGAGCTTCACAAACAATCCAGACTGAGTGGGGATCAAACCCACAGGAAAAGTGTGAAGTGGGTTTTTATCATTGATGCACGCAGCAAGTTCTGGTTTCTACTAATAGGGATCATGACGGAAAACATGTTATTTAGGCCCAGGGTTAAAAATACCAAGCTATACCTTTTTTAATAATGCGAATAAACAGAACCAGGTAGTATTGCCTCTGAAGATACCCGAATGATCCATCTATATCTATTTGTGTGAATTAGCTGTGGGCAGTATGAATTTTAAATCATGACATTTTTTTAATTTTGCCGGTATTTCTGGTAATTTGAAGTCTGGAATGCCTGTTTTTTTTGCCTGGGGGTTTCAACAGTAGGTTACTTTGACATTTTATTAATTTAAGGGCAGGTATCACAATGAAGTATTCTGATTTTTTTTTTTTTTAAGACTTTTTGAACACACACTTTTGGATAAACTGAAAGGAAAAAAAAAGCATACAATATTCATATTGGTCTTAAGGTGGTAAAATAGGTTGCTAGCTTTTCCAGCGACAGCCATGTTTGTCTGGGGGAAAACACTGAAAACTTTTTTGTAATTATTTGGCATGAAAAATGTAAAGATCTTCACTATTGCACAAAATATTGGCATCTTCAATCCAAAAATATCAGTCTTAACTTCTCCCAAAGCAACAAATCATCTGCCAAAAACTCTGGCCTTTCATTAGCCTACTGTATGTCTGACTTCTCTTTTGTTCTTATTTCATGCTTGTATCCATGCTCTTATTTCCCTTACGCCTTAATTTTGGTGTATGCTGTATGAATAATCTTGACTACCTGTATCGGCCTTGAAGACCTATATCGGTCAAACCCCTGCGATTAACATGTCTGCCCTTTGGTGACAGAGTGAATCCACCTGCAGGATGAAGTCCTCAGTGGAGACACGCTGCAGAGAGAGCAGCTGCAGCCGGCTACCGGTCGTCCGCACGAAGGGACGGGACAGGCAGGAGAGTCTGAGTGTGTTTGTGGGCGGGGAGCGTTATGAACGGCAGAGAGCGTCCCTGGGTGTTGTGTATGTGTGTATGTGTGTGTGTGTGTGTGTGTGTGTGTCACGGAGGGAGTGCGGTAACCAGACAGGTGTCACCGTCACCGGCTCCATTAAAAGGTTCGTCAGCGAAGCGGTGAGCTGACAGCAGACAGCAGTCGACTGCTCAGCCACTTGTTGACTGAACAGCTGTAATACGACACGAGATGCCATCTTGCCGCCTGTCACTCCTTCACAGATTGAGAATCTTTTTTTATTTTTTATTTTTTTGCCGCATCCGTTTTTTTTTTTTTTTCCTTTTCCAGAAATGTATTTTAAGTCAGCACCTGAAATCTCCCTAACCAGAAGGTTTATTCTGACATGGATGTAAACATGAGGAAAAGGAACAAAACTGTGATTTAATACGTTTCTCCAAAACTCCTAAAATAAGATAAGATAAAATAAGATTATACTTTATTGGTCCCTATAGGGGAAATTCAGGGCATTGTTGGGCATTTGCTGTGCTTTGCCATTTTCATGTGTTAGTAAAAGACCCTTGAAGGTGCAGAGACATAATACTGAGTGGATTAGGATTAGACTGATATGGGTTTTGAAAGCTGATACCAATGTTGGATTGCTACCTCCCAAACTCAAAAAAAAAAAAAAAAAAAAAAAAAAAGGATACAGGGATTAGTGTTTCCCCCAGGATTTTGTTCTTAGCAGGGTGGAAGGGAAGCCTCTGAAACAGCATTTAGACCATGATGTGACACTAATACTCTGCAATGAAACGGATACTAAAGATTTTTTTATTTTTTTTATTTTTTTAGGTGGATGTGCAGCTCCTTAAGGCAGAGTGACCCACTCCACCTGTTTCATGGTGGGGGGAAATCCCAGGACACACTGCTGCCTTTTTAAATGAAGAATCACTTTTAAATGAAACGTACATAAAACATTAATGAGCAATTAAATGAATAAATTAAATGTGGAAAGAAAATAAAATTGCATCGCAGGTTTTACAGACCGGCACATGCTGTTGAGTAAAATCCTCCCAAATGAAACTGGAATGATTCCTTTTCTTTATATAAAAATAATATGAGGAACCTCCATCATATCAGAGGCTGGAAGATATCAGATTTTTAATAAAACGCCAATATCGGCAAGCTGATATATCAGTCTAACCCTAGAGTGGATCGCCAGATAAATGTTCAGTGATGAATGGCTGCTGGGTTGATCAGGTCAAAGACACACTTCAACACCTCATGAATGTAAACAATATCTTGTGTTCGTCTGCAAGTTATGCATAATACTTATAAATCATGCATCGACACTCTTTCCAGACGCAACACCAGCAGAATATTCAACTAGAGCCTGTGTGTTTCTGTCAGTAGATCCAGGAGGAGGAGGAGGAGGGAGCGACAGAACAAGTAAAAACACACAGAGAATATGAGAGAGATGCACGGCAAATGTGAGAAATTTGACATTTCCAAACTGAAACAAGGTCAGAATTAGAATTAAAGGAATACACCAAGATTTGGGGAGGTTGGTCAAATCTGTTAAGTGAGAACATAAACAGCAAAATCATCCACATGTCCCCAGTAGATCATTGGCTCTGTTGCTTCATGCTAACACTTTAGCATAAACTATGTTGAGTGATACTAGATCACTAGCATTATCTAAAGTAGGAAGACAGACCTTTTAGTGATAAAATGTTGTTAGATGTTTTTATTGTATGGCCTGTAGATGGATACATTTTAAAAAATTAAGTATTGACTCAACATTGCACAGTGATTTTTATCTGTACTGTCTCCCATCAGCCACCACCTTCACTCCCTGAGGAAACAGGGAAAGTCATCCCTGGTAGTTCAAAACAGTAAGTTATTTTTCTATTATATATTTCATAAATTTTACCAATCCCCTGCACAAAACTGCTACATTTGGCCGCATATCATTTAAGATTACCTACCTTTTAGCTTTAGAGGATCTACAAGTTCTCATTTTCTCACGTTTGCTAACGGCTACTATCACTCAACATAGTTTATGCTAAAGTGTTAGCATGGAGCACCAGAGAATGATCTACCAGGGACACGTGGATGATTTTGGTGTCTCTGTTGTCATCACTTAACAGGTAAGTTGACCAACCACAAACACTTGTGTATTCCTTTAAAAGGTGAAACAGACTTCACCTTAATTCTCAGCCTTCGCACAAATCTCCTTCACTAACTTTAATATTCCCACTTCCTCCATAATGGATTTCCAGGAGTTTGGAATGAACCTGAAATAATGGAAATCTACAAAACCCATTAACTCACCTCCTTCCAGATTGTTTTGTTCTGGAAGTAATTGGGGAGACAGTTTGGTAATGGTAGTCTCTGTTCTCTGGTCCAGTAAACTCTGTCCTGCATGATGATGAGGCTGAGAGCAGCTCAAGCAGGGCTTGGCTACCGTCCCTAAAACACTGTGACCCTAATCTCTCCCCAAGATTTCTACTAAGCCCTGTTTGTGCTAATGAACCTCACAGCGACAAGGCATGCAAAAAAAAAAAAAAAAAAAGAAAAAAAAAAGAGGTCATTAAAAACAGGAAGCATCTGTCTGGAATTAAGAGAAACCCATCTGTCATCACAAGATGAGACTACACCTGGCTGCTAATGACTTCCAAATGTGATCGAAATCTCCGGCAGGAAAATATTAAATGTGAAAGACGCTGGAAACTCACAGAGAGAGCTGGCAGATGAGGAAGTTTGCTACGTTGAAAACCTCTTTTTCAATCTCACTCTTTATTCTGGAGTACTTATAGTGCTTGTATTCAATAAACAAGCCGCTGGCATCGCTTTAATGCATTCATGTCTTATCTTGTAGGCAACCTGTTTGCCTAAAATGACTCCCATTAGCGAGGCTCTGGCAGGGTGAACACGTCCTTCCGGCCGCGATGGCTGCTACAGCGAGACGGAGGACAGAGGAAACCTGCTTCCCGCTAATGAGCAGCGAGCGGCCGGGTTTGGGACGTGGCATCCCAGGCCCCTCTGCTTCGTCTCTGACTCAGGTCCGGGGCGGCCGCACCGTCCCGGCTGTTGCTGCTGCTGACACCTAATAAGGTTGACAAGAGCCCAAGGGTGCAGGCAGGTCTCACAGTAGCACCTAACCCGGCCAGAGTAAATACATTTCTGCTAATAGAGCTGTGGTTTTGACTACAGAGGGTACAGCATGTTTTTATCTCCTTCCATGGACAAACCTGTAGCAGGATTGGTTCTCTGAGCGTCCGATCATTGTGTCGATCCACACCTGCTCTATGGACTCTCACTGAGTTTCTATAAAGTGACGACAGCTACGAGAGTGTGAAACTTTAGTGATTCCTGTGGGGAAACGAGGTTGTTTCAGCAGAAAAATAGTAGCAAAACAATGTGGAATTTCAATAAGAATAGAGTGATGGGGGGAGTTTAAACACAACATATCCAACAAGTCCAACATGTTACAGGTGCTATATGTACTGTAGTATTTTGTGTTTCTCAAAATTAAGACCACATTTCCCATAAACCCATGTACCAACTGATAATGTAATAACTGTCAGATAATGTAATAACAAAATGTGATTAAAAAAAATACAAAAAAAAAACTCGTTAACACAAACATTATTACATTACATTGTCATAAGGTGTCATAAGGTTAGTTGTGGTAGTTAAGGTTAGTCATAAGGTGTGTAACATATTTTTAATTGATGATGTAATAATACTAATAATGTAATAACTCATAAGAATAAGAATGTAATATTTCAAGATCTTACATAAGTAGGCAATATTATTACATCATAAGTTAAAGATATGTTTAATGTCAGTTTGAAAGCAGCTTTCAGAAAGAAGAGGTTTGGATCAGTTCTGACGGGGCAGTGTTGACGAGGCCAGCAGGATTCAGAAAAAATAAAATAAATCCTAAATTTCATCCCAGGAGAAGAGTCAAAACCAAGGAGAGGCAGCACCTGCTCTCTCTCTCTCTCTCTCTCTCTCTCTCTCTCTCTCTCTCACTGTATAAACCGCGGAGCAATTAAATACACTGTGAATAAATTAAGCTGTGCCAAGTTTTAATTTCCAATTATAGCTCTACCCCCAAACACACAGACACACCCCACATACATAAAAGGGCAGAGGGTAAATTAAATTACACCGCAGCGGCCCTGCTAAAATTGAAATTCAGAAGGGGGAGGTTTATTATGATAATAAAAACAGAGATCTCTTATGTCAATAAAAAACTACTGAAGTGCTTCAAGGAAGATTGAGGTGAACAGAAGAGGAAAAAAAAGATGGCAGCTACCTGGAGAGCAGACAGAAATACTGCCTACCTGAGTCTGTGAAATGGTTTAGTAGTATGGGTGAATATGGGAAAACACTACAACAAAAATTACAGCAACGCCACACTGATTCATGCGTTCCATTCCCAAGAGTGAATCTTAAACTGTTATGGCACCAAGAAGGAATTGGTTTAGAAATAAGCCGAATCTATCGTCAAAGACATTCCAAGACCGTAATTTGTCTTTTGGGAAGTGAAATAACACTGTGCTGCACGACTCGAACACTGTTATCCTGCTGGAGTCATTACCAAATTGTGATTTTCTACAAGGACATTCACTTTACCACATTTAATTACACAGATTGAATCTTAAGTAATTGAGGTTCAAAATGTCCAGATGAACATAAAGCTTTTATTTTTTGTTTGTGAAACATAAAAATGAAACAGAACTTGAAGTGATGCATTAAACAACAATGTAAATTGTTGAATCACAGGCAGGCCAAAAACACTGTAAACCACAACCAGAAACATGGGACAAAAACAATGTGTCACAAAGTTACATCGAAATTAGGGGAAACCCACTTAAAGAAAAGAAAAACAAAACAACGATTATAAAATTTGATTTTAGGGGACGTTGATTGTCAGTAAAATGAAATGGCTTACATGCAGATATTGTCTGTCAAGCTGCTTTACAAAAGACGAGAAAAACAACAGAGTTGACAAGTTCAGGGCGAGAAATAACCCCAGAAAAAAGGCACATTTCACAACTCCATACAAAGAGTCATCAGAACCACATTTACCATGTTCAAAGTACTCTCATTCACACACAGACACACAGCCATGCACACAGATGTATTTTAGTCTCCACACCAATTAATAATTACCCATCCAGGTTTACGCTACTTGTACATTTCATTCAAGCACTCCACTTCAGACGGAGACGGAGAACAGCTTGTCCCATCACAGTCTGGGGAGAAGAAAACCAAACGGCACAGGAGTGGGAGCGTAAACGTATGAATGACAATGAGGCTGAAATAATGTTTTATGTATAGCTGCATGCAGGTAGTGTTACAGAATCCCCATCTACAGTCAAATACAGGCAGACATAAGCTCTATTCGCATGGGACTAATATGACCCGGGGACGTCCAGTGATTTGTAATAACTGAGATCGTCACTGATTTTAATCACGTGTGAAGCTGCCATGTCTGTAATTTGTCGAGTTAAAATTCCAGCACAAGTTCCCTACTGCAATTTGGTGAAGACCTGATAATACTAATCCCGTGCAAATTAAACTTAATATCACAAAGTAGAGGTATCTTAATGACCCTCAATGATACTCCAATGCTGCGACCATGCCACAATGACTACAAAACTTAGTTGCAATGCCTAAAAATGCTCAAGGTATGGCACATTCCCCTTCACTTTAGACAACATTATAGCGACTGATGAAAAAGCTACACAACCCGTCTACAGCCCACTGAACTGTGCCGCACTATTCGGTGTGCATTTTAACTGGGTGAAGCTGGAACGATATCTGAATTCATAGTGACACTGTAGAAACTGATCATCAGAGTAGCACTGAGGATGAGAAAACAACA
Source organism: Centroberyx gerrardi (assembly GCF_048128805.1). Lineage (NCBI taxonomy): Eukaryota > Metazoa > Chordata > Actinopteri > Beryciformes > Berycidae > Centroberyx > Centroberyx gerrardi. The sequence continues at coordinate 28,437,492 of NC_136003.1, forward strand.
TCTGAATGCATGAGTTACTAGACGGCTAAACATTACGGTATGCTTTTGGAACAAAGAAATTGCCCGAGGGCAATTGTGTGCAAACTTGTGCAAAGTGGAATGGTGCAAAATGTTAATGAGAGCGTTTCTCCTTTTTACCACCATGAGTGTTTTCATGACCGGCAGCTAAAGCTCACTGCACCAATTCAGCTGTTTGGATACAGCAAAAAAAAAACACAGACAACTGTATAATATGGTACCGTACACCGCAAAGTTGGATGTAGCAACACTATCAACAATAACAATGAAGCTTCATCAAGGTTTGCATCTTTAGATAACACACACAACATTAAATCTCTATGACTATAGTGGCATATAAAAAGCAGAAAGATGAATGAGGGGTAAAACCAGCAGAGGGGATGATGATGATGATGATGATGATGATGATGATGATGATGATGATGATGATGAGAAGTGTGGTGGCAATAATGGAGTTCATCAACAGAGGCACAATCCAGTGAGGAAGCTGCCATGTGTCAACAGTGAAATTACATTATTGGGCTCCAGACAAACTGGGTCACAATAAAACACGTAAAAGAACAAACTGGCTGGATGACTGGGATGTGTGAGTAAAGCAAACACCCGGGTGACAGCAATTAAGAGATTCACTGACTCCAAATCAGTATCTGTATTAAGCTCTGTGGTACTTTGCTAAGGTTGCAGCCGGCTTGAGATCTCCTCAGTAGCCTTTGCTTTTACCTACTGATAGTTCAGCTGCTTTAGATCACTGGCCTGACAGGTTTTAGGGTGTGTGATAGATACGGCGTGAGGCTTGGAGGAGTCGTGAATGGGTGTTGAGCAGTAAAAGATGGGAGACATGGCCTGTGTGTGAACTACAGACGTGTGTGTGTGTCTGTCTGGTGATAAACAGAGATTGAGCTCTTCCTCGAGGCCTATCTGTCAGTGGATCTGTCATATTGGGAGCGTCATTGTTCACAAGGGGAAGACGAGATCGGAGGCAGCCACCAGTGAAGAATGTATAAACGTCAGCCATAAAAGACTGATTATCCCTGATTCATTCATTTTTTTCTTCTTCTGTTGGTTTCTGCTCCAACTTCATTATTAAGCTGTGTAGAGGCCATGCGATTTTTGCAATGGAACATGAGCGTGCGTCTGACAGGCTCTTTCTCTTCTCACTCCTCTACTCGTTCAATTGCTGTAATATATTATGTTCAAGTTGCATTCTGCCCTGAAAGCCTGGTAGATCACTCAGCCCCTTCTTACTCTACCCTTTTCTTTTATTTGGGATTTCAATGAGGCATATGGAAATGAGGAACTAAACGATGTACAAGTCTCACCAGCTGTCCCGCAGACCGCTTGGACAAGTAAAACAAAAAGCGGCTGTGGGAGTGCA